>NW_022103920.1:2125362-2130467 GCF_000313985.2 Echinops telfairi | reverse complement strand
TGCAGGGTAGTGTGGCCATTGCAATGCGGTTTCGTTGCTGTCATGTAGTGGTCTAGTTGTGATGTAGTAGCCTTGTAGTCTAGTGTTGTTGTGGTGCAATATAGTTGTTGACGTGTAATGTTGTGGCATAGGCGATGTTTGACCTATGAGGCCCCCAGGAGACAGAATAGTCTGCCCATGTGGCTTTCTGGCCCCTAGTCTTTATGGGGATGGATCACCAAATATCCCTCCTGAGGTGGCTCTGGGTTTATCCCAACTTCTGTTCACATTAGCAGCTGGTCGGTTACCGGTGCTCTATCTGGGCTCCTGTTGACACTTGTCATGTGCTTCTTAAGAATGGGGTTACCCTCATGAAGAGATCATTGAAGTATAGGTGCTGTAGCACAGTGTGGTGAAGAAAGCAGATGGTGTTCAGCTGTCAGAAGAAATCGTGTCTGGGGTCTTAAAGGCTTGTCTTTGAACAAGCAGTCATCTATATGAGGTGTCAACTAAGTCCACATGGAAGAAGCACATCAGCCTGTGTAATCAAAGGGTTGTAAATCACATATTCCAGATCTAAAGGAGGGAACGGTATCAGAGCTTAGATTGTGAACACCCAGTTTGCAGAAGGCTATGGATGGCAGTGGGAGCCCAAAATCCATCTGCAGCGTCCCCACGTGGACCAAGCCTCCATTGCATCCCCCTGACCAGAGTGCAGGGTGTGAATAGCCTTGTTGTCAGACAGAGAGTATTTTAAAGTCGATTATGGCAGATGTAGTTAGGCTAAAATGTAATATAATTTGCTCTCCCTTTTGCCCATTTTAAAGTTGTTTCAGTTTTTAATGTTTTGTTTTCTTTTAGACTGAGATTTTCCTGTTTTGTCTAGCTCTGACTGTTATTGTTGTTATTGGCACTGGTATTCCTGTTATTGTTGCTAGCTTGTTTCCTGTTCGTGTCTTGTGTGTTTTCCTGTGTATGACATCCAAGATCGGCAGATCTGTGGAGACAGTCACTGGACAGGGGCATGGATGCAGGTGAAGAGGGGAGCTAACAACACTGAGTTCAAGAAGAAAATGTTCTAAGATTGATTGTAGTGATGACTGGACAACTCTTCATAGGATGGAACTCTTAAACTGTATGATATGTGAAGTATATGCCAATACAACTATTTTTTAAAAGTGGGTAGAACAATGGAATTCAAGGAGAGTGGAATTTTCCCCTCCTCAACTTTGGAAGCCTTGCCTCTCTCTCTCTTCTGAAATACTGGTTTTCAGAATCCTCCTGTTCCATACTTTCACGATGACTTCTTGCTGGTGGTGGTCGTGGGGTGGTGGTGGTGGGGTATGTTAAAGAGAGCTGATGTCAAGAAGTCCAGGATGAAAAAGAATGTTTGAAACTGATTGTGGTAGCAAGTATACCACAGTGCTTGTTGTGATTGACTATGGAACGATATGCTATATTTATTAACTCTCAATAAAGATTAAAATACCTACATAAGTAAAAAAAAGATGCCCATACTTTGAATAGCTGTGTATTTTGTGGTAGAGTGGTTGAGGTTATTAGCAATGCCTGTTATTATAGAACAATGCAGGCTGCCTTCTCATTATAAGACGACTTCCCAAAGGCCTTGCGACCTGTTTGTTTCTAAGGAGTATCCGATGCCCCTGACAACCCAACAAGTCCTTACAAGTCCAAACAGAGACTGAGCAGGAATCTGCTATATTTACAGCTCGTACTTCACAAGCCATTGGTAACTTGGTGTGACAGGCATCAAAGGCCCAAGGCTGCTCCTGTCTGGACACAGGTATGCTGGAACCTTCAGGTGCTAGGTGGCTATGTCTTTACGACCACTGCGTGGTTGGTGTAGCTCAGATTGGAGTCTGTGCAAATGTGGGTTCTTTAACTGACTGTCCCATTGCTTAGCTCACGGACCCGCAAGAATCTTCTGTAAACCACATAAGGTTGGGTGCTGGTACCTGGAGGAAGGTGTCTAAGAAGTAGGAACCGAGCAGAGCAGCTCAGCCCACCCTGGCGTGTGGGTGTGGCCCCTTAGACGGTTCTGATTCACTAGACCTGGGGTGGGACCTGAGGTGTGGCAGTGCTAGTAGATGCCCTCACGATGGTGATGCTGCTCTGTGGACCACACCTGGTGTGGCATGTTTGGTTACCAATGTCAAGTGTGAAGACCTTGCTGCCAATGTCTCGCTGCGTGTCTTCTCATCTGGGCATTCGGATGTGCATTGTGAAGGAAGACAGAAGGACATAGGTAAGAGGTCACATCGCTAGCAATAGCTACTTAGGGATTACCTTAGGGGTAAGTGATGGAATCAAAGGGAAGCCTTGATATGGTTGGGGATCAGAAACAAGTAAAAAGACCAAATGCCGGGTTCCTGTCCAAAGTTTCCATGTTGTCCTGTAAGAGCTATATTGTCTCTCTCATTTTAGACTCCACATAGATCACAGGAGCTCTCCTATTGATTCTGATTGTCTCCAAAATTTCTTTCAGTTGGGAAAATCTCTCCTGTGTTCCAATCTTAGAATGTATGGAAGCCTAGACCCTTCCAAACCCTGCCTATGAGTGTGTATCTAATGAGTGCTTTTAAATGACCTCTTAGCACTTCTGAAGTTTAAATTGATTATGCAGATAAACTGCTCATTAAATTGTCTTGTGAGGGTTCAGTTAATGGTACTTGTTAGTAATATCATTTTATAGATTAGGAAAGTGAAATTTGTTCAAACACATACCGTGTCAAATCATGCTACATTTGCAGATAGCTACGTGGTTGGTCCCATAAGAAATATTCCTGTTAAGTCAGGCCAACCATTTGTGGGCACTGCCCATGTGAGCCAGCCTTTTCATTCAAGCTAGCGAAATCTCCCACCATGAGCAAGCTGGTCTCTGATACGGAGCCCCTGACCCCTTGTATGATAAATTATGTTTGGATACATTCTCCTTTTCATTTCAGTATTGCTGAATGTCTTTCCGGGAAAATCATACCCATACATGTAGATGACCCTTTAACAGGCTTTCTAAAAGTTACTATCCTGGTGGTGCAGTGGTTGTGCATTGGGCTGCAATCTGCATGATTGTCAGTTCGAAACCACCAGCAGCCCCGAGGGAGAAAGACTGGTCTTGCCATTGGAAAGCCACAGGGGTTTTCTGAGTCAGCATTGAGTTGATGGCAGTGAGTTAGGTTTTGGTTTATTTAGGTTAAGAATCTTTCTTGCTGTATGTTTGTGCTTGTTCCTTTATTATTCCCCCTAAGGATTTTAAGCCACGGCTTATCTGAAAATACCATGAAAATAAACAAAGCCACGGTATTGCCCATCACTCCACATGCATGTACAAGTTGGACTGTAAACACAGAACACCAAAGAAGAACTTGTGCACTTGAATTATAGTGTCAGCGAAGAAGATTCAAAGACTGCCCACGGGACAAACAGATCTGTCTCGGAAGAAGTATTGCCGAGGCTTCTTAAAGGCAAAGGCGGAGAGATGTCTTATATGCTGCAGACATGTTATCTCGAGAGGAGAGAGGGGCAACCAAAAGAGGAAGGCCTTCAATTAGATGGGCTGGCACAATGCCTACAACAGTGGGCTCAAACACAGCAACAGTTGTGAGGGTGGTGCGGGACCGAATGGTGTTTCCTTCTGTTGTTGGGTCGCTAGCTATCGAAACACACCCGACAGCAGCAGCAGTGATGTCAAAGATCCCCAAGCCCAGACTCTTGCAGCCCTGAATTGTAAGTGGGATTGTGTTAGTCCAGGTTGACTAGAGAAAAAAATCCAGAGAGACACTCGTCTGTGTATAAGTAAGAGATTTACATACAAGAGTAATTGAATATTGAGAAAACAACACAGCCCAGTCCAGATCAAGTCCCTAAGTCCGATATATGTATGATCCCAATCTATAAAGTCCTCTTCAGACTCAGGAAACACGTGCAATGATGCCGACTGCAGGAAGATCACAGGCAGTGGGTGGGAAGTCTTGTGGATCCAGTGGTGGTGTGCGCATCTCAGCGCTGGCCGGGGTCTCTATGTGGCTCCTCCGGCTCAGGGCACTAGTGTAGCTCCATGTGTCTTCTCAGCTGGAATGTCTCCCAGCAAGGCGGCCCGTGTCCTGCCTCCAGCAAGCTATTTATCTCCTTAGCACCTCCAAATGAGGTCAAGTTGTGACCCGATTGACAGGCAAAACTCCACCCCTTCACTCTTAATCCTCTCAGATTCACAACAGATGATGTAACTACCACAGGGATGCAGACAGGTGAGGCAGAGGATGTGGCCCTCCGGGGTGGGCGTGGGCCTAGGGACAAGGAGCACCTGCAGGGCCTGGGCTGCTCCTGTTACTCAGGTTGGTGGGCACAACCATGGGTCGGAGTAGGTGTGCTCCACTCCCACTTCCTTCCTGACACGCCCCTCCATCATCACTGCCGCTGCCCTCCGGCCACTGCCCCCACCAATTCCTCTGGCCTCCTGCAGCAGTAGTGGTAGCAGAGGGTAACAGGATGACTGGATTTGGGCTCCCATGAACTTTTAATAAGGTGTCCTCGCAGCATCCAAGTCACAGAATTGCTCCGTTTCACATGCAGCTATCGAGCAACACAGAGCTTCAGCGAACGTGCTGGTGTGCAGGCATCTCCACACCGTGGTGCCATGGTTTTGCAATCATACAGCAACCTACACTTCCTCACCTCCACCTGCCAGCAGCCAGCAGGGTTCTCCGCAGAGCACGCATCGCATGGCAGAGAGGCTGTGGGAGATACGTGAATGTGCCACGGGGGAGTAGGATCGATCCACAGGATCTCTTCTCCTTCTCAGCAGTAATTGGGTGTGATTCCTATCATGTACGAAGTCAGAAATCATGGCACAGGCCACCATTGATTGCCGCTCGTTCTCTTCTGGTCCTCCCACAAATCATATGGCTCTGTCAACGTGGTGATTTGTCAATTTAACAAAAACAGCCGGGGCGAGCCTTTCCTCTGAGAATTCACTTGCAAGGGGCCATGCAGAATCGCTATTAAAATGCTTTCTATCAAGAGCTGGGAGGCAAAGGGCATTTATAGAGGTCTAGACAAAGACATGTACATATGCAAATATATTTATATGAGGATGGGGAAATAGATCT
>NW_022103920.1:2117296-2124139 GCF_000313985.2 Echinops telfairi | reverse complement strand
AAAAAATGCTTTCTATCTTGGGTCATCTGCCGACTCTCTGAATTCCAGGAGCTGTTTGAGGGCCTGGGACTTCCTCCTCCAAGCACATCTGGGCTTTTCCACTCCCATGGGGAGGGGGGGGTCTCTGTGGTTGGGTAGGGATTGCAGATCATGATAATCCGGGAGTTCGTTCTATGTGCCGAGAAGGGACTTGACTGTACAGAAATTCGGAGTTGGATGGTTGGGCTGGGCTGAGTTCCGTTGGGCTCGATTGTGCTGGCTGGGTTTGATTGGGTTGGGTTGCCTGAAGGCTGGGTGAACTTGTTTGGGTTGGGTTGAACTAGATTTGGAAACCCTGGGTTGGCTGCAGGATGGGGTGTTTATCAGGAGATCCTCTGGGGAACATCAGTAATACCTGTGGGCACGCATTCTTTAACTGTGGGGATGGGAGGGAAGAGTGGACAAGTGCACTTGGTGATGCCCAGGGCAGTGTGCTCTCTCGCACTCTCAGGAGCCCACTGTTGGGTGTGGTGGCTTCCTCCACAGAGAGCCTGATTCTGGGATCCAAAGAGCTGTTTGACTGTTGGTTGTGAGCTCCTCTGTGCCCGGCACAGTGAGTCATCAGAGTGGCTTAGCATCACATCATGTGATGTAAGATACACGCAGTTGACGTGGCTATTGCCCAGGGTCGATGCGATCGGTGGTAATTAAAGAAAACACCAACTGTCAAAACCTTGAAACAAGGACAATGTTGAATAAGTGCTCACGTGACTTGTCTCACCTGTGTGAGGCACTCACCTGTGCAGGGGTGCACGGGAGTCTCAGCGGAGAGGTTCCAAAGGGTCCCTTTGGGCGTCCGGCCAAAACAACAAATATGCTTCTATAACTTGCAATATTCATTTTAAAATTTGATCTGATTTGGCCTGAAACTTTGTTCTTTCTAAACACTAAATTAATTAGTAACTGAATTACTGGATACATAGAGATTTATAGGTGTGTGTGTGTGTGTGTGTGTGTGTAGAATCTGAAAAGTTTAATCAGGCTATTTTCACCCAAGGAGGAATGGAATTGCTTTAAAATGCTTTAAAAATGAATCTATCTGCGTCATCTGCCCCCCAAATTGTCGCGCTTCCTCCACTCTGAGCCAAGTGGGATGTTTGCCTCCTGTGATGGGTCAGTGTTTTGCTTGTTCCTCCTTTGCCTGTCGGAACCCTTCTCCTGACAGGAGCGCAGGCTGCGGCCAGGCTCAGGTGAGCACTCAGTGTGTGAGAGCGACGCCCAGGCACCCCTGGGTAGTTTAGGTTCAGCCTGGCCTCTCCTTCATAGCACACTCAGGGAAGAAGTTTCAGACCGACATGCTCCGTGCTTGGGTGTCCTTTGACCTCCATGGTGTGACAAAACACAGGGCCATGGCTGCTGTTCTCAGAGGGCGACGTGGCGTCCACGCTTGAAGGAAATGATTGTGAATAACTGTTCTATTTAAAAGCAAATGGGAAGTAATAAGGAAAGACCACCACGCAGTCAGCGCTGTGATCGACTGTTCTGACAGGGACTTGCTCTCCTTTGGCACGTCGTGCTCACTGCTTTTCCGGCGAAACGTGGACCCAACTGCATTCGTGGTCTCTCTGGAAGCCGAGGCAACCTGTTAGCGCAAACTCCCGCCTGCGCAGGGAGAGAGCCTCACGTTGTGCATCTGTCGATCTCGGCCGCACGTTCATGACGGCCACGCTGCCCTTTAAGCATTTGTCTTCTGGGGATTCTGTGAGCAAATGTGCATGGAAAAGCATCTTCCCAGCGTCCTTTCCGCTGAGGAAACATCATGTCCTCCGTGCACTGGACATTGAGACGCCGTGGGAGGTCTGGTCTGGAGCCCTGGGGCTGTGGTCAGCCTGGAGGAGGCATTCATTAGATGGCTTCGTGTGCTTGTTTTGTTTTGTTAGTTTAAAATTTCTCTCCATCATTTAGTAATTTGGGGGATGTATTATGCTGTTGTCTCTCTTACTGAGGACCTGACGGGTCTCGCACTGTGGCTCCAGCTGGATTGACTTTGGAAACGTGCTGCCCGCGTGGACATAGCGGCCTGTCATAGGATGAGCTGGGGCACAGGCACCTGTATTTCCACGTGTGTGGTGGGACCCACGGTAGGTGCAGAGGAGCCCCGGTGGTGTGCAGGGTTAGGTGCTGGGCGGTAAGCCACAGGCCGGTGGTTGAAGCCCACTTGCCAGTTGAGGCGGTCTGTTGCTGTAAAGAGGTACAGTAAGGGAAGTGCTGTGTCAGGTAGCTGGGAGCCGGAACCCCCAGGGTGACAGAGTGCAGCGTCAGAATGGGCCCAGCAGCAGGGCTTGAGGCTCAGTAGACAGTGTTCTGTGGGGATGTTTAATCCCATATCTGTTTCCAGTACAGGAGCCCTGGTGGCATTGTGGTTATGAGCGGGGCTGCGATCCGCATGGTCGGGAGTTCAAAACCACTGGCAGCTCCTCGGGAGAAAGACTGAGCTTTCTACTATTGTCAACAGGTACCGCTGGGAAACCCAGGGGGGCACTGCGGATCGATACTGAGTGTGGAGGTTTTGATTTCCAGATATGTGGATCTTTGCATAGCAAGACCGTTGGTAACCACTTCACAAGAAAGTTGGTGTGCTAGCCCGGGTAGACCAGAGAAACAAATCCATAGACACTCATGTGACTAAGAAAGAGGTTTATGTACAAGAGCAATTGAATACCGAGAAAACATTCCAACCCAGTCCAGATCAAGTCCATAAGTCCGATGCTGGCCCATGTGTCCGATACAATCTATAAAGTTCTCTTCAGACTCAGGGAACATATGCAATGATGCCAAATGCAGGGAGATCACAGGCCAGTGGATTGGAAGTCTTGTGGATCCAGTGGTGGTGTAAGCATCTCAGTACAGGCAGGGATCTCTACATGGCTTCTCCAGCTCCAGAGGTCTGGTTGCATCAGGTTAGGTCCATGTGGCTTTTCCAGCTCCCAGGGCGTAGCACCGTATGTTTTGTCAGTAGAGTATCTGCCAGAGAGTAAGTTTTGTCAGTAGCGTATCTGCCAGAGAGTCAGCAGAGAGAGAGAGGTGTATACCAAGGAGGGAATACAGGAGCTCCCAGAATTCTCAGGAGAAGACCATGTCCACACAGAAGCCTCATTGGCTATGATCCGATTGACAGACTAGACGCCACTCCTTCATTCTGAATCCTCTCAAGTCCCAAATTGATACCAGATTATGTAACTACCATAGTCAGTTTCTTCATCATGGAAATCCCTCTCTCTAAAATAATTTAACTAAAAAAAAGAGAGAGAGAAAAAGAGAAAGAAAAAAATTTCTGGAATACATTTCTAAGTGCTTTGCCTTCTTAACCCAAGAATGATGTAGAACCATACTCCCTTTGTGCCTCTAGGTGGTGCGGTGAGGTTCATTTCGAAGACTTCCTTTAAAATAAAATAAAATTTAAAATGTCAAATCTGTGGCGATGACGTTCTCTTCAACAATATCATATTTGAATCATATTCGATCGCCTGTGGTGGTGGTTATTCCTGCTGGTTCCTGTTGAGTCAGTCTGACTCCGAGTGAACCCATGTTCAGCCGGAGGGAACCCTGCCCAGTCCCGGGCCGTCCTCGCAATCGCTGTTCTGTTTGGGTCCATTGGTGCAGCCACCGTGTCCGTCCACCTTGCCAAGGACCGTCCTCCTCTTTTTGCCAAGCACGGTATGATCTCCTTCTCCGGGACCTGGTCTCTCTTGGCAACATGTCCAAAGTAGGCGAGACGGAGTCTTAGCATCTTGGCCTCTGAGGACCATTCTGGCTGAGCCTCTTCCAAGAGAGATGTGTTGGTTCTTTCAGCAGCTCATCGACGTTCTCCACCAGCACCACAATTCAGATGCATCAGTCTTCTTCCTCTCTCCTTGTTCAAGGTCCAGCGCTGACCTGCCTGTGAGGAGACTGAGAACACCATGGCTGTGGCAGGTGCACCTTAGTCCTCAGACGAGCATCCTTGCTCCTCAGCCCTTTGCGAGGGCAGGCGCAGCAGATTCACGGTGCCGCACAGCCCCCTCGACTACAGGTGGCCTCTTCACTCAGGAGTCTTTGGCTTCACTCTGCTCTTCACTCGTCCCCCAGTCAGTCGGTCAGTCAGTCCGTCAGTCGGCCTAGGACTGAAGTAATTTGATTTATTGTGAAGAACATGTTACATCTTTGAGTAGGTAGTCCCGGCTTGAACATGTGGGCTGGGTTTTAAACATGTGCAAGAATGGAAGGTTATTTAAATGCTAATGAGCATAAGTTCCTCACTTAGGAAGCAATTAGGCTAGTAACAGCCACGCCTGTTTTCCTAAGACAAGACGGAGGCTTCTGTGATGGGGTGCCCAGGACAGGGAGCGGCGCAGGGTGACTATGTCATCGATGTACGCTGTCATTTCAGCATCTCCACGTCTCACGCCCACACACGTCATGGGTGGGTTTAGGGCCGTGTCAGTCAGTCTGCTGCAGCCTTTGCCAGCACTGTTGGCGGAATGTCATCCTGCGGCCGGGGTCACCCTCCACAGGGATAACTCAGTCCCTGCCTGTCTCAGCCCCCCAGGTCCATGTCTGTGCCCGTCCACCCTTTGATCCGGGTGCCTGCTGCTTTGGCACCGAGGGTCGCTCGAAAGAGTTAGCCACTTCCTTTTGTTGCAGAGGACAAGTCCCTCTTCAGCGTTCTGGCCGGGAGGCCATCACTGCAGCAGGCGAGCCCGAGGGAGATGAGGCCCGTGCCCGGGGTGGGGAAGGCAGGTGAGGGCACGGGCTCCGCACAGCTCAGGGACCGATGGCAGGCTCTCACTCGGTCATTGAAGGCAAAGGCAGGGCTTCCTCCATCGTCCGTGGGGAAGGGAGAGATGCTGAGGAGGATGTGGGGAAGAAACATGGCAACAGCATCGTGTTCTGGTCCAAATCCATCCATGTGCTGTCGGCGTCCTCTCACTTCCCTTGGCTTCCCTTCCTCTCTCTCAGCTGGCTCCAAACATCCTTTATTAAAAGGCTCTCAGCTAAGGAGTCCTGCTGGCATGGTGGGCTGCGGTGCGGGTGGGCTGCTAAGCACAAAGTAGCATCTGCACCATCCGATGGCTCTGCGGGAGAAAGGAGAGGCGATCAGCGCCAGTAAAGATTTACCGCCTTGGAAACCCAAAGGGGCACTTAGACTTGGTCCCGTCGGGTCACTGTGAGTTGGCATTAATTCTACGGCAGTGCCTTTTAAGACCTTCTCAATGATTCCACAGCACCTGGAAACTGGTGCCACCTCTACACTCACCGTGTCACTGCATGGACGTTTGTGTCTCTCCCATGAAGCAGCTGGCACGTGGAGTGGCTTGAGCTCTGAGTCCCACGATGAGGCAAATAACTAGGTAGTTCACGGGGCAGGGCTCTTGGTATCCATTCTCACCATCCTCCTGATTGCAACATTACTTCCCACACCCAAAGTGTCCTGAAGGCACGGAGGGAAACAAGGTACAACTGGAAGCTTCTCCCGTGAAATCTGTTTGGATCTTTTTGCTCCACCGTGGTGTTTCGATCCTTCGAAGGGGCAGGGATTTGGTGAGGGCTCTTCAGGTTAATGCTGCGGGTTTCTCTCGGGAGCAGCAAGAGCCTCGAGGCCAGGGGAGCGAGTGGGCATCTCTGTCTCTAGGGGGCAGTCAGACTGTCAGAAGGGAGCCAGTGGGTGGTCTTCTCCTCTCCCGGGTACAAGATTCTCGCGAGAACAGAACTCAAGGCAGCCTTCTGGACACTCAAGGCGGTGTTTTCTCGGTTCTCATGAAGGTGGTGGTGACTGCTGGGAAGGATGCTTAGAGCGCTGGGCAGTCAGCAGGACAGGGCCGCTCCACAAAGGATCGCTCGTGATTCTTATGGTTTACTATGCCCTGCAACATGGGCTCAATGGAAAGATCTCCTTCTCCTCTCCTGAGTCTAGCACCTGATTCCAATCTGCACATGACATGGCATTTTTGCATGGTCTCATACGTGCCCTGGTGGTGTAGTGGCTACGTGTTGGGCTGTGATCCACAAAGTTGGTGGTTTGAAACCATCGGCCGCCGTGCTGGAGAAAGAGGAGGCTTTCTACGCCCGTAAGCAGTTGGTCTCAGAAACCCACGGAGCTTCGCTGGGAGTCGTCTGCCACCCCGCAACAGTGGGTTTCGTTGGTTAGTACGTGCCATGAGTACTTTTTCCTGGACACAACTGCTGCACTACAAGCGAGGGAGCCTTCCCACTGTGTCCATCACCACCAGTCCTGCGGCACATTTGTGTCCGTCCGCTTTTGCGGCTCTGGTCCCACGGTGACGCCAGGCATCAGTCAGAAATCTGACTGCATGGCTGCGCGTTCCCAGGGGGCAGGGCCCGGATGCCTGCGTGCTGAAGGGCCCGTTGCTCTAAGGTTTGCGTGTGCCTTGTGTTGCATGCACTGCGGTTGTGCATGTTTCCCTCTTTAAGTTCTCTCTGCAGCTTGGACATACCTTCAAGCGCACAGTCATCCAGGCAAACAAATAGCAGACTCCCTCATTGCTATCTTGTCAGCTTCAACTCCTGCCGGCCCTTCAGGACAGAAGTCCCCTTGAGGATCCCTAAGAATTACTTTATAAGACCGGCAAAGGTCACCTTCCTCCCCTGGAGCAGCAGGTGGGTGTGAACTGCTGGCCTTGGGGTTGCCGCCCGCTGTGGCACCAGGGCTTGTCAGGTAGAATCTCAGCGGATTTCATTTCAGATTTTTAAAAGGGGCTTGGGGGTGGTGTGGTTCTTTTATTGTGTACAAAAAATTTGGAGACCGTGGTTTTAGAACTCTGGTCTCTCCTGCTGTTTCTCTCTGGCCCATCTCCTTTTCACCCA
>NW_022103920.1:2113552-2114570 GCF_000313985.2 Echinops telfairi | reverse complement strand
TGACAGCTCCGAGTGATCCCCTGTTCACAGCTCAGAGATACTCGCTGCTGCTTTCTGTCTTCTGCTGTGTTTCATCCTGACCCCTGTGCACATGAAATTTCCCCTCAAAAGTGGCCCACACCTTACCAGGCTGCGATAGACAGTGGCAGCCCCCACACCACTGAAATGTTAGAACTATTTGAGGTGTGAGTAGGAAATCTTAGCAAGAAAAGAGGTGCTGGTTAGCTACGAGGATTCTGGAGGGATCAGAAACAAGGTGCCTCCCTCCTCCCATGTGGCTCAGGACTCAGGGATGGAAGAATCCCTTCCCACACACCCCTACCCCTTGACACACTCCAGGTATGGGGGTCAGTGGGCAAGCGGAATTTCATCCCTGTGCCTGCTCTTGGCTGGGCACCTTTCCCTAATAGACAAAGGGGTCTCCTGGGCAAGATGTCAGCAACTGAAGGAAACACCCTGGTGCCGTCTGAAGGAGCTGACTCAGAGGAACAGAACACAAGGAAGAAGGCCCCGTCGAGAGAAATTAAAGACAGGGAACCCTGATCGACTTGACCTCTGTGGTTTTATTTCTGTCAATTCCGGCCTGGCCCAGTCTACCTCTGATGAGCAGAAGGCAAACACTTCACCATTGATGACAGGTCTGCAGCCCCTGCTGACCTTCCCGCTGCCTGAGCTGAGGACCTCTGGTAAAGGTTTCCTCTGTCATAGCACTGTTTGATGGGGATGCAGAATGGGGCCCATCAGACATCTGCTGCTGGCACGCGGGAGCGGGAGAGGGAGAGCGCGCTTCTCATCTGAGTGTCAGGCAAGAAGTGGCCGTGTACGGCAAGGCCTGGGAAGAAGAGCAAGCCAGCTTCTTGAAGAAGAACGCTGTAGGAGCACACTGTCGCCAGAAGAGTGGAAGCCCAGTTCCATTCTGGTCCATGGCACCTATCCCCATGATAGACTCTAGTCTTGAGTGATATTCCAACCCCTGTGCTTGTGAGCGTGTGTGAATGTGTGTGAGCTTGTGTCTGTG
>NW_022103920.1:2110389-2112106 GCF_000313985.2 Echinops telfairi | reverse complement strand
GACAAACGAGTAGAAACACCCGAGAGGGGGAGGGGGTAACAGCACCGTGATTGTGTCCCTGTTGTGGCATGAGGTGAGAAGAAGCTGTGTTGGCTTCCCAGGGAGGTGACGGGGGTCGAGGGAGGGGCCACATGTCCCTTTCCCTTGGTAAGGTCTCTCATCTATGTTGCTCATAGCCCCCTAGCGATAACCACGCCCCACAGCAATGTGCTTCTGTGTCTATCATGGGCAGGGAAGGACATTCTACCCAGGAGAGACTTACACGCTGATCCAGGCTTCTGAAATTCACTACAGGAAGTGTAAGGATCTCCATTCCTCTACAGAAGGAGACTGCTTTGGGATGGAGACTATTTATTAAGGGCAGGTGCAGGCGAGTCCAATTATCCTTAACAGGCTGCAAAAGAAACAGAATTTGCCTCCAGGAGCCGCCGTGAAGTTGTCTTGCTCGCTTTGCTCTTTCAATGCCTCCAAGAGAACTGAATGTTTAACATAGCATGATGCAATTTGCTGTTACATTGTGGTGCTTAGCTTTTGTGTCCACTTGGCTGCCTGAGGATTATCAGGGGTCAGGCATTTAGGATTTACTAATCCCCCATGAGGTGACATAACACGCTGTCATCACTTCCCATGATAGGACCGGCTACGAGCAGCCAATCCCTTATTAGAAGATTAGGGTGGGATGGAGCACCCTTACACAGGCCAAAGCCGTGATGGAATTGAAAGGAAGTTTCTTCAGAGGTGTGGGATGCTCCCTATATATGTGGAGATTGTGGAAAAGGTTGCCTGCTTTCTGCAGGATCTGGGTCTTTCCTCAGTCTTCCATACATCCTGCCCAAGCCAACAGGACCCCCGCTGACTGCAGTTCCTGCAGTAGACTCCAGTTCCACCCCTTCCTGTCGGAATTCCCTCCTTCAGTGTTCGGAGCAGCCACTCCAGGGGCTGGATAATTGGGAAGGAGGTGTAATTCCACCTGTTGTTTGAGTGAGCAGCCCAAGAATCAATGTGTGGTTGGGGCCTTGCGGCCAATGCCGGCAGCACGCAGCTGCTCTCTGGAAAGTCCTAGGACTAAACAGGAGGGCCGGGACAGTTGGTCTTCAGCAAAGGCCCGGAGTGGGCAGCATTGTTAGTGCGGGCGTGGCTGCCTTTCCAGGCTGTAGCAGGGGGAGGCCAGCCGCTTCAGCCAGTAATAACTTCAGGAATGCTGATCATTAGAGCTAGAGGCAGCTCCCTGGTTCCCCCAGGTCCCTATGGATCAGATTTCCATTAGTGGGGCAGCACTCAGATATCCTGTCCCCCCCACTCTGCATCTCAGAGCCGCTGTCTCAGCCAGCTCTCTCTAGACGCGCTCCTGGAACAGGGGCTAAAATCACCTTGTCTTCCTGACTGGGGCCTCTGTATCCTGTGTGACATGCTATTCGGGTTGTGGCCTGGGCTTTGACCATGTGCATCTGGCCCCGGGCATTGTATTATCTGTGGAACTGTCTCCTAATAGGCAGCAGCTCGCTGGGCTCTGTTTTGATGGCTTTGCTAAAATTTATCCTTTTAGGGTTGCTAAAAATGCTCAAATGAGGATTCCGGTTGGTTCAGAAAATGGATTTTTATGTTTTCCAAGATGCCAACGTGAGTGCTCTACTGTCAGGTATTTTCAGGTATTAAGGGCACCAATCCCTGGGAAAATAGTCTGTGTTCCAGATGCGGCTTCATTAGGGGACGGAGA
>NW_022103920.1:2105441-2109399 GCF_000313985.2 Echinops telfairi | reverse complement strand
TCTCGTTCTCTCTCTCTCTGTCTCTCTCCATAGGTGGCAGTCTGCAGTCAGCCCTACTATGTGACAGAAGAGGGCTTCCCACAAGCATGCCAGTCAGTCTTCATGGAGAACTGTGGGTGTAGTGTCTTGTTAAACCTCTCAACATGTCTTTGAGTTGGACTATGGCCCCATGTCTTGTGGGTGTTGGTGTTAAGTCCCATCGAATCCTTTTTCGCCCATAGCGACTCTCTGCTTAACAGAACCAAGCACTGCGCAGTCCTGTACCGTCCTCATCATTGTTCTAATGTGTGAGCCTCTTGTTGCAGCCTCTCTGTGAATCAGCTCATGGACGACCTTCCTCTTTGCCGTTGCCCCTTTACCAAGCAGGATGTCCTTCTTCAGGGACCATCTCCACTCACTGGGGGAGGAAAATGAGGGTTACAGAACCTATTTGTATCAGTGCCTTTCCGGTGTGGCAGGATTCAAGTTCAGACCTAGTTGCTTCCTGGGCCCTTATTCTCTTCCAGCCGGCCACCTAGGACAGCTCGTGTCCAGATTTTGCACCAGAGAGGTTCAGAGTCCAGAGACACCTTCTCCGTGTGCATGTGCTCAAGGACCCTCGCAGGCTGTAGCCCAACCAGCCCAGCACTGGGCTTGACTCCAGCCACAAGGGGGAGGGCAGGGAGGGGGCTGGTGTAGGGCAGAACAGGAGATAAAGCCGTGGAAGAGTACAGAACTCGGCCCACGTGGAGGGACAACTCAGTTTTGACAAATGATCCTGTTAGGCAGCTAGCATAGGGACTGGGGCGTCCATTACGCACGCTCAGAGGTTCGAGCTCCTAGCCAGGAAGGGGTGGTACACCTGTGGGCCTTATACCTGGATTGGCCCATGTAAGCCAGATGAATTTGATTCAGCCAATAGGGTCGACCATTATTGTCGACCACACCTCCCAGTGGGGTCCTTGAAAAGGCCAGAGGTTTTGCTCTGAGCTCTCTTTGCCAGCGGCTGCTGCATGATGTTGCACAGCCGGGCTGCGGTCCCACAAGTGTGCCGCGGACTCTGTCAGGCTTGTGTTCCTGTAGAACCTGAAACTGCTTCTGTTCTCTGGAAACCCACTGGGGCCACAAGCCAGGCTTCGGTGTGAATTCTTTCTCGCACAGAGCCAAGGACCGAGGTGTATCTACCCCCCAAGTGGTCTCACAATCCCACCTCATTGAATGATGAGAGAAGAGCTGTTTCCAGTGTTCCACCAGGAACTGTGATAGTTACAAGGGAGAAAAAGAAAGAAAGAAAGCACCCCCACCTCACACCGCACACAGAGATAAAGTCCAGAGGACACAGAGGACAAAGCATACGACTCAACACTTAACCCTTCGTCTTCCAGGCAATCAGAAGGGACTTCCAAAATTTCATGGGGAAATTCCATTACTTTCTGATTCCATTTTTCCACAAACTTGCTGACACCCATGGCATAGAAGAGATTGTTGTGTGGACCTCGGGTTAGGCAACGTTTTCATGGAAAAGACTCACAGACACTAACCATCCAAGGATCAGATATATACAATTCATTCAATAGGATTCAAAAACTGAACTCTCCCCCCTCATCAAAAAGAACAATGCAAAAGAAGACAAACCAATCAACAAACACACACGCCCACAGACGTTAAAGTCCAAGGACATTCAGATGGAAGCCCAAGACTAGGAAAGGTACTCACAATACATGCATTTGGAGATGGGCTTGCATCCCGGGTAGCTAATTACAAAACGTGCAACAACACTATGAAAATGGGTCAAACACTCAGGCGTTCATAAATACATAGAAATGGCCAATAGTCATGCGGAAAAAAATAATAAACGCCTTAGTATGATACGTCTTCAGTTAAAGGCAACGAAAGCAACAGGACACGCCCTGAATGTGCGCTGGCATTGTGGAAACAGGAGCAGCGCAGCCGGTCCGTGTGCCTGTCCCTGTTCCAGGCTGTGGGGGATGCAGCCGGCCGCCGCCTTGATGAAATTGCACTGTGCTTTCTGATAAGCCCACCACATCTGATCCCACGACCCAGCACACTCTCCTCTCACCTGATAGAAACTCCTTTCACGCCGCGCTGATGAGAACACCCGCCCACAGACTGGCTCTCAGGAAGATGTTGTAGCAACGATCTTTCTAAACCCCGACTTTGGAACACACCCAACAACAGCTCCTGAGCAGGAGAAGGGAGCGCAGCGGAGCGCCGTCTTCGTGCACAGACATGCGAGTCGCGCTGTGCTTCACAGATGAACTTCAGAACCACCCTGTGGAGAGAAAGGACACCGGCCCTGGACGTGACATTGTGATGGGAAAGCTAATTGGAAACCGGGGGTCTGTTTTCATTTGGCTTCCTTGCCCTGATGTCCCGCGAGCATGTTGCTTTCATACACTTCCACTGGGTCTTCCTTAAATAGTTTCACCTTTGTTGAGCTTTTAAAATGGTTGTTTTGGATCAAGCCTTCCTGGACTCCCAGTTCATAAAAGACAACGTCTTAAGGTGTCACGCAGGGACATCAACGTGTTTTGAAAAGGTTGATTTTTTTCTCGCTCTCTTGTTCTGTCTTTAATTCCCATGTTTGTCAGGTAATACGGTGTGTTTGTTAGGTTGATTCAAACACCGAGAGACCTTCTAGGACAGAGTAGAACTTAGAGCTGCCCCCTGGGGCTTCCTGGACTGTCTGTCCCTTTCTGGGCTTCACCACCAGGTCCGCTCTCCTGTGGGGCCCTGTGTGAGCCTGAACCGTGGACTTGTGCATCATCACTGCGACACCAGGCCGCCTTTGTAACCTAGCGATGCAAACGTGGGTTGGCAGGGGGCCTGGTCCTCCCACTCACTCTCACTTTGTGTGGAAATGTTTCCAGTGTTTGGGGGTCTCGTGAAACCTGCCCTGTGAGGGGCCTTCACAAGGATCACAAGAAGGAACCTGCTCGAAGCTCCCTCACACATGACGTTCACACCGCCCATCTCCCGAGGGACTGTTCCTCCCAGAGATCGGAAGGGGTGGGGCACCCTGGTCTCACAACAGAGACGTGGGTAGGAGGGAGATGTGTTCTCTTGCGGTGGTGCCAGGATGGCATGGATGGGCCGCACTCGGTCTCCAGGGAGCCGTGACAGCAGGAAGCCCACGCTGAGGTTAGCACCTTGGGTTAGACGGTGCTCTTCTTGAAGCTGCGCTGGTCCAAGGCTCAGTGCCCACTGCTGCCCTGGAGTCCTGCTGAGCATGAAGGTGCCCTGCAGATGGGAAACACTGGCCAGTGGAGGCCTCACCGGTCCTTCCAGGTCCAGCGCGGCTGTCTTTCCAAGGGGCATTTTGAGCATTTTGGACTGTTCCTGTGCCCCTGCAAAGAGAAAACGCAATGTCTCTGGACCACTAAGACACTGGAAGAGAAAATCCACCGCCCTGCGCACCCCCACCCCCTGAACCAAAGCCTTGCCAACTGTTGAGGGTGTCCACTGCAAATGCTCCACCCACAGAGCCAGGCTGTGGGCTTGCTTTTTCATTGCCACTTGTATCAGGTCCCTGGTGGGTGCACACAGTGAGCTTGCTCAGAGTCAGGTCCACCCACGGCCCCTCAGAGAAGCACCTGGCAGCTGGCTTCCAAAATATCAACCATGGGACAAGCTTAGCAGTGCAGTGTTGCCCTTGCACCGAAGAGGTCCCCAGGAGTTGGCAGGGACACAGTGGCCGCTGGCTGCTCATGCATGTCATCTAAGAGAGCAAGAGTGGATGTGACCTTGAGCCAGGGACTACTCAGAGAGATGCATTTAAAACATCGTTTTATTGGGGGCTTGTACAACTCTTATCACAATCCATCCATCCATCCATTGAGTCAAGCTCATTTGTTATCCTCATCATTCTCAAAACATTTTCTTTCTACTTGAGCACTTGGTATCAGCTTCTCATTTCCCCCCTCCTTCCCTCATGAACCCTTGATAATGTATAAATAAT
>NW_022103920.1:2101334-2105300 GCF_000313985.2 Echinops telfairi | reverse complement strand
TATCTCAACCGTACAATTGTGCATTACTGAACCCAGAGGTAGTATTACTGAACCAGTGAGTTCAAGCAGCGGGTGGGGGCTGGTCCCCTTACCCTCCCAAGCGTCATTTATTATTTTATTTAATACTACACCCCAGGGAGGGGATTATAGGTAGATCATTGTGATCGGTCCCCCCTTTCTCCCCCATCTTCCCCTTCTCTTTCTGGTATGGGTACTCTCAATATTGATCCTGAGGGCTTTATCTGTCCTGGATTCCTTGTGTCTCCAGCTCTCATCTGTACCCGTGTACATACTCTGGTCTAGCCAGATTTGTAAGGTGGAAATGGGATCATGATAGTGGTGGGGAGGAAGCATTTAAGAACTATAGGAAAGTTGTATGTTTTATCGGTGCTATACTGCATCCTGACTGGCTCATCTCCTCCCTGTGACCCTTCTGTAAGGGGATGTCCAGTTGTCTACAGATGCGCTTTGGGTCTCCACTCTGTACTCCCCCTCATTCACCATGATGTGATTTTTTTCTTCCTGGAAACAAGCCTGTGGTCTGTCCCCTGCTGGGAATTCACCCTTCAGACCCAGATCCTACTGAGGAATCCTCTTCATTGGCGCCAGAGCAGAATGGACGCACAGGAGGCTCGGGTCTACGAAGACCCCCAGTGCGGTCTTGCTAACATGTAGAAGCTGATGCAAATTTTCAGTAGGAAGTTGAACTCAGATGACCGGGTTCAAAGCCCTGGGCACCACTGAGGCTCCAGCAGGCTGCCCTATTGGCTACAGCGGCAGGGGGCCTGTGTGGGGCAGAAGATTTATTCCATGAGCAGTTTACCTGGACACCCAGCTTGTCTGGGGTCGTGTCTCTGCAGAACAAGGCCAGCAGCAAACGTGCTTAATTTAAACTCGCCAGGAGTGCCCCCTGGCTGCAGGCATGGCTCTCTAATTGACTTTCTGCAGAGGTGGCCCGAGGGACAGGTTGCCTTCAGGGCAGGCAGTCCTGGAAGACAGAATTCTAGGAAAGGTGAGTTCCAGGAATCTGAGCCGCTCGACGGGTCCGTCAGCTTATCCCTGGTAACCACATGGGCCTCGGCCACTGCCAGGGACAGCAGATGCCTGCGGAACTCAAGGACCCAGGAGTGAGTTTGTGGGGGCTTGGGCATCTGTCAAGAAGAACTTCGGGGAAGTTTGTGGTGGGTGGTGGCCAAGGAGACGGAGATGAGAAGACAAGTGACTATCAGCAGGGTGGCATTCAGCGGGGATCCCTGTGTTCCGCCACCATCCTTCTTCAGCGGAGAGCTGGCAGCGCCTGGGACAGCTTCTGGCATGTCTTCCAGGCCAGTCTCACTCCTGATAGTGACGCAGAGGCTGCCACGGCGACCGGGTGGGTGAGAAGGCTGAGGACAGCAGAAGGACAGCGCAGGTCGGCCTCCACTATGAAGTCAGTGGTTTTATTTCCGCCGCCGTAAGCATGCACCACGGCGGACAGCTCCTGCCTCCCTCGTGGCGAGCATGGATGAAGCTGCGACACCCTGAGCATGGAGAAATGACAAGTCAACTTGACGCTGCTGTCAGCTGACACTGCGTGCACTCTGAGTGACCTGCTGACCACAAGAAGGGAAGGGTCCCCGACTTTGAATCCAATTGGGGAATCTTCTGTTACGACACCCATGTGGTTTCACATGCCTGCTTTTCAGAAGTAGATAACAAGAGGCAGGGCGTTCTTCCTGGTCTTGGTCAGCAAGCTCTACAGAAACCCGCCCGCCACCGGTGAACCCTCAGTAGCAACACGCAAGCCTCTATAGGACAGACAGACAGAGAATGGTGGTGGACATCTAAATGTAGTAATTTCACTTTATGCTATTTTTGGCCAAGATACAACATAGAAAATTTCCTGGAAATATGGGAGAGCTTTTTAAAGTTCCTGGAAAACCGCGCTCTCTTTTTTTGCACACTTGGTTTTCATGAAACACACTGTAGTGTTACGTTGGAGTCACTTCTGCGCACTATTCTCTTTAAGCGTTGGTTTCTCTTGCCATTGCATACATCCTGATTTTGCCCCGTATTTGAATTATCAACCAGTGCAGGTCACAAGAGCAGCGTCCACTCAAGGGTGCGTTTCAGAAGGGTGGGAAAGGAGAAATGCAAACAGGAAGCCTGTGTGCTGAGTGCAGCGATGGCAATGGCCGAGGAGAAACAAAACGACTGTAGTGTAAGGTTCATGATCCGCTCGGTCACCCTCCACCCAGCCCAACCCACAGTAAAATATTTAAAAAACAAAACAAGGGGAGCACGGTGAGGTGTATTCCGTTGTGCCGGCTCTGTGGCTGTATGGAGCGTAAGCTCGGAGCCAGAATCAGGACCACTTGGCCTATTCCAGTCATTCATTGTCCAATGAAAGGCCATTCTGAGAAGATGTACTTTGGGCTTTGCCCTTGAGGCTCTTTATGGCAGGCAGTATTTGTAGGATGTAAGTGGTGGCCATGGTGGTGCACAGTGGTGACACGCTTGGCTGCTGACCCAAATGTCTAGAGGGTCCAGTCCATCCAGCGAGGTACAGAAGGAAGGTGCAGATCAACTTCAAAAACATGGGCTGTCGAAGGCAGCCGGGAACAGAGTGGGAGGGGCTCACCACGAGTTGTTGTGAAATGTGTGCCGAGAGGTTGACACCTGTATGCTTGTCTAGGTGGCTGTTCTCAGATACTGGTTGGTGGCTGGCCCTTCAGGTGACAGCTTGCCCCTGGGATACTGTTGGCTGTTGCTTGGTAGCTGATCTCAGGGACAGTCCCTCATGAGGGGTGCTCTTGGCTGTTGGTTGGTGGCTGGTCTTAGCGGGCAGGCCCCAGCCTCCCTGGCCCCCAACACACCCAGAATGGACACTGTTCTCAGGGCTGACGTGATGCCCCCTGCAGCAGACCCCCGGCTGCGGTCAGAGGGTTGGGCTCCGTGTTTCCTTTGCAGCAGCTTCTGAGGGACTCGAAAGCCATCAATAGGTCACTTGTCTATTTCCTTCCCAGGTGACGACTGGAGCAGCGCTGTCCCTGCGTTTGGACACAAACTCACACGTTGGAGGACATTTTCTGGGCTTTGGGCTCGGGTTCTTCCTCTAACAGAAGCTGGTTATCATTCAGAGCCTCTGTCTTTGGAGCAGGGAGGTCTGAGCGTGTCTCCTCTCGTCCAGAGAGACTCCGTCTGGGGGCAGCTTTGCATCCCGGGCAGCCATAAGCTCCCACCAGCAGCTCCCCCGGGGCACCGCAGCAGTAGAGTGGCTGGCTTGGTTCTCCCTGCGACCCTCCCTATTGCAATGCCTTTTCAACCTTTGAAAACAACGTAGCATGTGCCCATACCAGCGACCTTCAGGAAGTTAGTAGGGAAACTTTTGGACTTTTTCCCATAAACTTTTTGAAGCTGACTCACATGTGTAGAGCCCTGGTGGCTCAATGGGTAAAGCACTTGGCTGCCATCCACAAGTCTGTGGTTCCCACCCATCGACAGGGTATGGCAGTCCATTCCACACAGACCCACCACCTTGACAGCCCTCTGGGGCCATCCCACTCTGTCCTGAAGGGCCACACTGAATGGCAGCTGACTGGTCAGCATTGACATTGTGTTTCATTTTTAAATATCATATCCATATGCTCTGTACTTGGAAATTCTTATCATTTTAAGCGTTCAGTGAGCCATCTTTTGTCCCTGGAAGCCCCTCTTTTTTGCAAAGATCAACCGCTGCACAAACAGTGGCCCACCAGGATCCCACCACCTGGGTCCAACTATCAGTCTTGTCCAATCCTCCAAGGTCCCCAAACGTGCCTTAACCCGCCGCCCTGCCCTTGACCAGCCTGCCCATGCAGCGCTCTTGGTCACTTGTTGCCGGGGCTTTGCGACTGTGTCTGTGTTTTGTAGGACCCTCTGGGGTCCCGGGAGGTCTCCTTATGTTTACTCCCAGCAGACTGGCCAGTTTTCACTAGGACTTCAGTC
>NW_022103920.1:2097793-2100971 GCF_000313985.2 Echinops telfairi | reverse complement strand
TCTGAACCTTTGACCTGTCCTCTGTCAGACCAGTGCTTAACCCCTTGCAACACCAGGGCACCTCTGTGTGTCTGTTTGTTTTTCACTCGCTCAGAGCGGTCCTACAGGAGAGTTAGAACTTCACCGGTTCACAGAATCAGGAGCTGCGGTTGGTATCCCCAGATCTCTGCTTCTGGCTCCCGGTTTATTGAGCAGCTAGAGTTTGGCTTTATCCTATGATCCTAAGGTGGCATGATAATGCGGGGCCCTCCTCTTTCACCTCCCCAACTGTTACGCTCTTGGGGTGGGCTTGCCTTTTAATCTGCAGCTCCGTATCTTGGAAAGCCTAACATATGATTACTCAGATCTTTCCCCCCAAATTTGGCGACATTCAATAAAACACAGTTCAGAAGTACTTGTTAGCACAAAATGCCCATGTTTAATTTATCACTAATACAAAGGAGCTGAAGGGCTTGTCTCTGCTCAAATCCGCTGTGACAGCTTCATTGTGAGTCAGTGGTATTCGCAAAAGGAGGCATCTGCACTCAGGCGATGTGTTTTGTAACAAACAGTGTTATAATGAAGCCAAGCTTCTATCACGGGATGATTATCGCAACCACCCATTTTCTTTCCCATATACATGTAAGCATTTATGTAGTTTATAAAATTATCAATGTGCTTCTGTCTCTCCCCTTTAGTTAAAGCTGCCACACGATTCTGCACCTTGAACTAGACCACTTCTTGTATTCTTAAGGATCCCTGGAGCCCGGTGGGTCACACACCAGGCTGCTAACCACAAGGTCGGCAGTTCAAACCTACTAGTCTCTCTGTGATCGAAAGATGGGGCTGTCTGCTCGCATAAGGATTTATGGTCTCAGAAACGCTACCTGCAGTTGCTATGAGCTAGGCTCCACTCGACGGCAGTGGGTTTGGTCTGTATTCTTAAGAAAGTGACGGCACCCTTCCCTGGGAGGTGTTTCTATAAATGTAATGAGCTATTTTTTCCCCTTCTGGTAACATATTAAAAAATAAACTGAGGAAGTGGAGTGCAAACCCCTGCGTTATATTTTGAAGACATGGCAAATGAAATCGATGCCAGCGGTGTGGAAAGAGCCCGATGGGTTTCCATGTCACATAGGCCGTCCCGCTCTCTGATGGCCACCTCAACTTCACAAGGTGGTGGGAACCCCTTCATGTTGGAAATAGCTAAGTTGTTAAGTGACTGCGTCATGAGAGAAAGATAGCTCCTAGCAGAAGTTGAGAGGCTATAAAACGTGATATTAAAATCTCCCTCTGCGGACTGTGGAGCATCATTCACGAGGCTCACAGCAGTGGATGCCATAGGAGCCTCGGCTATCCCGGATGTGTATTCTCATTTGTCTCCACCACGTCTTTTCCTGGCAGCAGGGCAGTTACTCTTTCGGTGTGTTTGCCGTTTTACAAAATAGAAGCAAGTTGCTTCCCAGCACGTTTGTGCAGTTCTTCTCCCCCCGCCCCCCCTCATCTGGTTAACCCAAACGGCGCAGTGGGTTACACACAAAACTGTTCACCGCAAGGGCCTCAGTTCAAAACCACCAGCCACTCCTAGGAACACACAAGACTGTCTTCTCCCATGAAGATTTACAACCCCAGAAACCCAGGGGTGCATCTCTGTTCAGTCCTACGCGGTCCTGAGGAGCGGGGATCGGGAGGACCGCAGTGAGGTTGAGTGAATGCGATTCAGTCCTCTGATGGACTGTGGACATGGAGTTAAACTGGTTGAGAAATGGAGATCCATCATTTCCTTCTGACCTTCCTAGCAAAAGGGTGCAAACTGGGGGTTTTAAAGATCAGTCCTTTATCTTCTCACAGGTCTGAAGGCTTCACGCCCACCTCTGGGTCTTGGCCATGTGAATTCATCCTGGGTTGTGGGGAACCTACTTTGTGCCTCTCCATGAGCCCCCGGGGACTGCTGACCACCCTGGGCATTCCTTGGCTCATAGGCAGGACCTCAGGAGTCCTCTTGCCCCTTTGTGTAATTCTGTTCTCAAGTATCCTTCTCTTTTATAAAATGCTCCCCTCAGAAAGACTGAAGATGACTACCCAGCCTGTGGCAGTGTGATCTCATTCCACTGGCAAAGTCCACAAAGAAAGACCCCCATTTCCCCAAATAGCTCATCTCACGGGACAAGGCTCAGAAGGCTTGCACATGGTCATGGAGAGTGGTCTGTGACATCCTCAGACTTCACAAGGTGGTGAAGGGGAGAATTAGACTCCACAGCAGCCAGACCCCATGAGGCAGAGGTCCCATATGCTGCCAGCCATCTTGACAGCCGTCCTCACCAAACCTGACACCACCTGTCCATCTCACAGTGCTCGCTACTTCCCTGCTATGGCCACACCGGACTCATGAGGATGGGCTTTCTTAGGGACGTTGACAAGGTTACAACTCAGCATCTGAAATGCTCAGGATACAGTTCTTCCCATCAGGAGTGAGTCTTCTCAGCCATGCCCACAGGCATTCATCTCTCTGGTTCACAAGCAGAAGCAAGTTGTAATGGTCTGATAAATGCCAAGGGGCATGCAGCTCTGCTATTAGCCTCAGCCTGAAGGTGCTTACCCTTAGCTTTCCAATTGCAAGTCTCCTCCACAAAGACACTGGGTCTTACTCACTCCAGGCTCCAGTGGCCACCGCTTGGTCTTGCACTCTGACTCTGGGTTTGGCTGCTGTTGCTCTGCTGCCTTTGCTCTGGGGTCACGGTTTCCTGTCTGTGGACCAAGCGCGTTTCCACGTGCAGATGTCTTGGGGTGTAAAGCAGGCATTCCACTCCCGGCTCTTTCTTCACAGTAGTCAGCCACCCCGCTTTCTGCTTTATGAGATGGCTCCTTTTGTTCCCAGCAGGATGGCCGCCTTGGCCAGCCTTCATGTCAGGGTTCCAAGTTTTAGCAATCACAATTCATTCCTACCGACATCGGCTCCCACATTCTCTCATCCACACCCACCAGGAAAACGTGGTTTGGTGGCAAACTGGCAAAGACGGTGGTGAGAAGAGCAGGATTGAGTGATTCTTTGTGCTGCAGATTGTGTCAGTTGTGTGTGGGTGTGTGACACAACTTGGTCCCTAACCTTGTTGAGCTGACTTCACACTAACACTTCCATCCCATTTAGTTACTTCTCAATGAGACCAACACAATGTGAGCATTCTACGCCCCCCCCCCC
>NW_022103920.1:2089113-2097693 GCF_000313985.2 Echinops telfairi | reverse complement strand
CCCTTTGCTTCTGGTACATTTCATTTGTCGTAAAGGTTCTGTCATTTGCATTGCATTTACCTACTTGCTTCTTCCTCACGATGGAAACAAAGGGACAGATAACACGTTTTGAGGAGATGAGTGGTTGTTCCTTTGGGCGGTGCCTCCGAGCGTCTTCATCGGGGACCTGTCCCTCTGCCACTGTGCTGTCTCACCACAAGTGCCTAGGGGCAGTGCTGGTGGACAGACTCCTGTCCTTCTGCTCTCTGATAACCCCGCCGATGGGCAATAACCGAGGAGAGAGCGAGCGAGCGAGGACCCATTTGGGACAGCACATCATTTTGCACTGTTGCCGGCTAGTTATTACCTTGGGTGGGTTCGGGAAATTGGATTTCCTTTTGGATTGAGTCCATTTCTTTTATATTAGTCCTGTAGAGACGCTGCCTAGAACTGCGTGGTGAGGCGCGGAAAGAAGCCACATCTAACAATTATATACACAAGTATCACCGACCGCCGGGAAAGATCAAAGTGTTTTAGGTGGGCTGTCACTAAGCGCACCTGCCTTTCCGTCTGATCCTCACAGAGGCATGCTTGTGACGCAAACCAAGGTTCCCACAGACTGTGAACGAGAGTGCTTTACCACGACCACCTCGTTTGGGGTCAGCAATACAAACGGCTGCAGGACAGATTCTGCATCCCATTTCCCTCACCCGTCATCACTAATTTGAGACTGAAATGGCCACAATTTCTAATGATACAAAAGGAAAAATGCCATTTGTCTTCAGTGATGTCAACGGGATAGTGCATTGCATTGGCATTGAGCACATTTATCCAGACTCCTTAAATCCAGACTCCCCAACTCAACCCACCCCATTGATGCCCCCAGCCGTGTTTCTGAGGTGGTCAGGCTCCAGGACAGAGAGCCTCAGCTTGCCTTCTTCCGGAAGCAGCTGGCAGCTTTGAACTGCCGAGCCTGAGGTCCGACGCCGATGCCACAGTGCCCGCGAGGCTCGGCCTTTATGGTAGACTGAAATAAAGAGACTTCGTGCCAGGTCTGACATGTGCTTTGAAGTTTATCCTGTGCTGGTGTGGCTATGCAATGGAGATATGAAGCCAAGGTGAACAGAATGCTGCTGTCTTACAGTCGAGAGTTGACTTCATCTCACCTACTCATAAGTACAACTGCCTGCCCAGGTCTACTCCTTCACGTCTCCTCCTCCTTGTGAACGAGTGATCCGCTCCACCCTTTCCTGGCTTGTGTGGGTAGGCCATTATCATTACCTGGAGAACTTATTTCACTTTGTTTCCTGCTCAGGTTATTCTTCTTTCTTCATGTTTCACCTGTCACACTCTCCATTAGAGTTCATGTCAGGGCAACCAGCGGTTCGAAGCAGAGAATGGTTTGTCCCCAGGGGACACTTGCCACTGTTTCTGGGAACTTCGGGAGCAAAGAAATAGTACAGCTGACTTTCAAGGAGGCTGCTAGCACCCTGTCCTGCAGGGGATAGCCCCACCTCAAAGAACAGCCTGCAGGGGATAGCCCCACCTCAAAGAACAGCCTGGCCCCAAAGGTTGCCAGTGCCCAGGTGAGATGCTCCTAGTTCCACATACGTGTGCAGTAGTCCTGGTGGTCTAGACTACCCAACATCTTTTGATTTTGTTGAATTTATTATCTTCTCGACAGGAAAACTGCGACGTTCTTGTCCCTCATTCTCCTCTCTTCTAGTCCCCAAAGGGGGACTGGGGCTATGGTTCGAACTAAGGGCGCTTGGGACACATCAATAACCGCACCCTAGTTCTTCGATAATGCATATGGTTCTGACCTTTCTGTGCGTCCGTGTCTCTGGAATGCTGGGAAAATCTTGTGCTGAGGCAGCTATTGGGAACCTCATGAGCTGTGTCAGCATTTTCAACTTAAAAACTCTACCTTCCTGCTTTTCAAAGTGTTTTCTCCGGAGTCGCAGACTTGGGAAGTAGCCTGTAAGGGAAGGACGCTAAGGCCCACCCCTTGTATTCTGTGCTTGGAGTAATTGTGGGCCCGGAGATGCTGCACAGGCTCTCGACGTTCACCCCTGGTGACTATCGCTGTGAACCTGCTGGGAGGGCCATTTCTGAGAGTCTGAGAAAAGTGTCTTAAACTGAAGAACCATTTTATTTTTTTAAAGAAAATTGGACAACTCACCTCATTGCCCTTAACACAATACGAAATTATTTTTAGCAAGACAGCAAACACTGTGTGTATGCGTATAGATGCATACATGAAGTTTGTGTGTGGGCATAAGTGTGTCTATGTGCTGTCATGTGTAAGTGTGGAAGGGTATTCGTGGGAGACAATTGTATGTATATGTGCATATGTGGCATGTGTACATGGAAATGAGTGTGTGTAGTGTGTATAAAAGTGTGTATAAAAATGAGTGTGTGCATGTGTAGACACTTATGTGTGTATGTAGTGTGTTTGTGTAAGTATGTTTGCGGGTGGCATTTGTGTGTGGTGTATATAAGCACTGTGTGTCATCTGTGTGTGTGTACATTTCATGGATGCTGTGTGTACATGTGCTGAATTGTAGCGCATGCTTCCGGGTGTCTTGGCACAAAGGATGCGGGGCATTATGACAAACACCCTTGGGGAAGAGAGGTGTGCAGACTTTGTGCAGCTTGTCCACTTGACTAATTACCACAGTGCTTGTTCACAGACTCAGTGACTAGATACTTGGGTTTTAAGGAGCAATTAGCGGTTGCCTTCAGCAATGCAGCGGTCCTTGTGAGTGCTTATCAACCATCCCTGCCTCTTCATCCCTTTCTTCACTCTCTCTCGTCGTTGCCTTTGCTTTGTGTTTGCCTTGCTCTTCTTTTCACTCCGCCCCCTCCCAGCCTGGTGGTGTAGTGGGTAGCAGTTGGGCTGCAGTCCTGATGGTTGGCAGTTCAAAGCCAGCAGCTGCTGCTCAGGAGAAAGACTGGGCTTTCTACTCCCGTAAACAGTTACCATCTTGGAAACCCACCAAGGGTCCCCATGAGTCAGCCGTGACTGTGTGGCAGTGAGCTCCCAACCTAGTTGGCTTCCTTCCTCCTGCCCTTCCCCACCTTCCGTCATCTCGGCTTATTTTTCACTCTGGTGAACTTTGAGGTGACCATGAGTTCAGGGTCACCCCTATAAATCCAGATTCCGTGTCTATAGAAAGGCTCCATTTGTTTGTCGTTGGGTTTCCAATACGAGTGCCAAGGAGTGCATCCTTTCCGGCGCTCTGTTTCCCTGAGTCTCGGAAGCCGTGTGTGTCCAACACATCCCCCTCGTGTATGTTCGCGCCCTCTGAGGAAGAGAGCCAGAAACCAGGCGGCCATCGCTCCGCCATGGCCACCGCACCACGAGGAAACCTTTTCTGCTGATTTTGTCCTGCGTCCTTTCCACCCCGGCCCTTCCTACTGTCTGTGATGACGCAGTGAACAGAGTACAGCGCCTGGGACACAAGGCACTTCCTCTGAGTCTCCCAGAAATACCACACGGATGGGGTAGGGGCTTGAGACGATCGAATTCCGGGTCTCCTGGTTCTGAAGCCAGCATCCACATCCAGACCTGGCCTCCTCCACCTCTGTTGTCCCAGCAGCATCGCTGGGGCCCTCAGCCATGGCCTCATAGCATCGTCTTCCGCGGAGCATCCTGGTTGGACTTCCTCCCAAATGGAGCTCTTTGCTCCTCAGACAGTGCAGGTTCTCCGCCACCATAGCTCACTCCACTGCATCCACTCTCCCGCAGCCCTTCCTGTTCACGGCCCAGCTTTTGCAAGCATGAGACCGACTGAAGAGACCACACTAGAGTCAGGTGCACCTTCGCCATCAAAGGGGCGTGGTTGCCTTCAAGCCCTTGAAGGGTCTGTCTTTTGCAGCAGAGTTTCCCAGGCACCGATCTTGGGCTTTCCCGAGGACCACGTCACTTGGTGTTGATGGGAGAGCCAAGTAAACTGGCGCTGTCTGTGGGTCCAATTGTGAGGATTTTCATTGTCATTTCATTTCATTTTGTAGCAGGTGTTGAACAAATTTGCAAGGAATCAACAAATGAACGTCTTTCAAGCATCCTTTCCCATGTGTGTTTTCATTTGAAAACATTCCTCCCTCCCTCTCTGTCTCCCTCCCATCGTTCTCTTTGGCTTCTCCTCCAGCTTCCCATCTATCTTTTCACCCCTCTCTCTCTGCCCACTCCCCAAGGGACATCGTCATTGGTGGGCCGGGCAGTCTCTTCTCTCCACTGCACCTGAAGGCGCACATGTCCACCTTCCGGGAACCAAGAGCAGACGTGTGGGGCATGAGCCCTCTGCTCGGAAAAGCCCAGTGCTCCTACAAAAGGCAGCTGGGCCACAGCTTCCTGGTGTGTTCGATGCGCTGACTTACCCCGCACATCACCATTCTTGGCGATGGCAAGACCCACAATTCCCTGCCTTTCCTTATAGCATTAATGTTTTAGCGTGCCCGTGAGAGTGGGGGCCAATCAAAGACCTCTTGGGATGAAATGTCAAGAAAAGGTGACATCGGTTGATGTGTCTTCAAAGCCTCCAAGAAGAATGTCTGGATGGGAATTCCCCCATGGAGGAAGGGGTTCCGGGGAGAGGTGCTTGCGGGGATGGGGATTGCACACTGTCCGCTGGCTCACCCGTGGCTCCAGTTTGGACAGCACAGGGTGTCCCCCACTGTGTTTGGGATGCTAACCACAGCAGATCTTCTCTGACCCAGAACTCCTGCCACACCACGGCTCCAGAGATCTCCGAGGTCACTTGGGGGAACTCTTTATGCTTCAAGGGGAGACGCAAGGACTTCACCCCAAACCCACACCTGTCAGGGCTGGAGCCTGAACTGGACATCGGGTGTGAGGCTCTCCGCACTGAGTCCTCATTGTATCAGTCCGAGGTTTGGAGGAACTTTGGCATCACTTCGACCGAACTGACTCTAGAGTCCTAGCATCTACTCCTATGTGCCAATTGGCGTTCTCTAATAAAAGACACCTGCATGCACTCCCTGGGGGGGTTACATGGTTGGAAGTTGTGCGCTCCCTGGGCCCTCCACCAATGGAAGCATCAAACCTCCTTGCTGTTGCATCTATAACCGTGCCAGCCCGCTAAGCTGGTACCCAGTGGAGGTCCCCGTGGCACCCCGATGTGACGGCTATGTCTATGGCATCTGAGGAGTGCCGTGCTGTGTGACATCAGCTGCTTTCAGCCGTGACTGCACATGCAGTCCAGGACGGTGGAAATGACTTCAGAGGCTCTGGAGGTGGGCTGTGAGCCTTGACATGGTTTGCTTCCCCTTTGGAGAAATTCAATGAAGTCTTTCCCTTGGATGATGGTGTCTCTACTGTAACCACAGAGGTCACGCGCAGGGAGCACTTTGCATCACAGTCCTTAGAAATGTAGATGGATGTCCATTGCATTTGTAGTCAGAGAAGGAAAGCAGTCAGGGAGAAGGGCAAGGCATTGATTTCTGCTGCTTTGGAATCCCTCCATCATGGGATCCGGACCTGGCTCTCAGGCTGATCTGTCTCTCGATCTGTACACTGAGCATGCCAGTGCTGACCTCAGAGACTGGCTGTGGGCTCTCACCAGGCCACACCGTAACGTGCCTTGAGTCCAGCACTGAGCACACATGCAACCAAAAGCTCATCATTAGCTGTGACGGTGATGATGATGACAATGGTAATGACATTGATTGGTCACATGGGAGCCTCAAATAGAATTTCTTTCCCGAATTTTGAATGTTAATTAAGCCTGTTCAAGGATTCCGATTGAGTCTAAACCCCTTACTAGCTGTAAAGCGCTGCCGTCAGGCCAATCCAGACTCCTGGTGGCCCTGTATAACAGAGTAGAGCCGCTCCGGGGCCTCAAGGCTGTGAATCTTTATGGGAGTCAACAGTCTCATTCTCCTGCAGTGGAGCACCGGGCGGATTTGAACTGGACACCCTGCAGTCAGCAGCCCAAGTCTCCACCCCATGGTGGCACTAAGACTCCTTTCGGACCCGGAGAAGTGTGCGTGGTGGGAGGTCTGGGGCAAGTGCGGTTGAGTGGAAGAGAAGGCAGCACACACACAGTGACGAAACCCCGTCCGCGCGCCCTCCCTGTGCTCTCCAGACGTGAAGGATTCACGAACAGAGACAGCACTGATGACGGAGCGGCAGAGGGGTTATCAAGTGCAGCCACTGGGCTGGAAAGGAAATAAAGATGACACAGGTCTGCGAAGGTGACAGGGTGCAGGTGTGACTGACTGAGGGTCCTTGAAGTTCAGGGGAAAGCACTTGGATTTTGAACATTTTGCTCATCTTGTGTAATCACTGGACGCCTTATCACACTTCTATTGCATGCAATTTACAGCTGTTTCTGTTGAGACTTTATCAAGTACAACAGCCTTTAACAATATGAAATACCTTCCGACGACCACGCTGCCATATCTAATGGTCCTTCTGCACATGATCCCATAAATTACTCTAATGGAGCGTCACCTCCCTCCCACAAGTCTGCGCTTTTGTGGCTAATCTCCCTAGAACATATGTTCACAGGCACTAAAGGGGGCTGTCTTACTCACAGGGCAGGGTAATAACCCAGATAGACTATGAGGGAACCACTTCCTGCGGAACTCGCCGAGAGCACAGGAGGCATTGTGCAGTTCCTGATTGACTCTGTTCATCAGGCAGGGAGCATCCAACCCCTCTGGCGGGTCCGCACACAGGAGAGATATGGCCCTACCCAGTCTGTGAGCCAGCGCTTCTAGTAGTCTGGCCTGCGTCTTCAGCACACAGCATGGACAGGGCCACAGACAGAGCCTGGGGAGACAGTCATCTTGGGGAGATGGCTGGGGTAGAGTGAGGGATGAGCAATGATGTTCCAGGTTAGAGAACTTGGTCATGTTAATTCTGCCAATTGTGTAACTCTGCCATATTGGCCAACTGGCCAATGGCCCCTCTCTTAGCACCTGATGCTTCCTGTGCTGAAACGTGGGCACCCTGTGAGAAGTAATTGGCAATAGATGAGTTTGTGCGTAGGTGGGTGGCTAGGTATATATGTATGGAGGAAGGGAGGGAAATAGCTAGCTAGATTTAAAAAAACTGGGTTTTAAGGAGCCCTGGTTTAGTAGTGGACTTTGCTTTGGGCTGTTACCCACAAGGTCTATGGTTCAAATATATCAGTTTCTCCACTGGAGAAAGGTGAAGAATTCTGCTCCTATAAATATTTATAGCTTTCCATTACCCACAGGGTGAATTCTACTCTGTCCCATAGTGTTGCTATGAATCGGAATTAACTTGGTGTCAATGATTTGAGTTTAGGATTGTTTATAAAAATATGGTGGCTGGCAAGTCCAAAATTCTTAGGACCAGCCAACTGGAAACTCTGTAAAGTTTTCCATGTCACAGCCTCCAGGCAGCAACCCTCTGCTCTGGGCATCTGTTGACTTTCTCTGAAGCCCATCCACTAATTGACTGAGACCCACCCATATTCTATGACATCTCTGTACTTAGAGATGTCAAATTATAGCTGCTAATGGCATCTACAAAACACCTTCACTGCAACTTCTACACTGGTGCTTGACCAAACACTGGAAATCCCAGCCGAGCCAAGAGGATGCACACATGACCCCACCACAAGGGTCAACACCTTTCAGCCAGAGAATTGGAACCTGTGGCCCCCTGTCTCCTCAGGGGTGGAAGACAGGAAGAGCTGCCCCCTGGTGTTGTCACACCTTCTTCTCCAATGCTGCTGGCATCCCCAAGAGGGTATACCTCACCCACCTTGCAAACCTGGGTTCTCAAATCACATGTAGTGAAGAGACAACTGAGAAAGTCTTGTTAGTCATAAAAAATGAAGTGTATCACAATTGAGTCTCAAAGAGGTAAACATCGTGTTGCTCAGGGTATCAGAAGTGACCTTGGGCACTTTCAAACAATATTAATTTTCAGTGCCTTCTCCAAATAATGGTTGAGCACAGACATTTTTATTCCGCGCAAGAAAACATAGGCATCCTTCAAAACAGGTGCCTGGTTTGACCACCTGATGAAGCCCGTACACACTGCAGCGAAGCCGAGGGCTTCAGTGGGGGACCGGCACTGTCTCAGAGATGATGGGAGGAGATGAGCATGCCCGAGGGGGTATTGGCTATCTTCTGCATCATAGTAGAATTACCTGGCTTTAATCACTGAAGCAGGTGGGCACAATCTGGCCCATGGGTGACCAAAGCACCCTGGCACGGCGAGGAACCTGGAGGTGTTGGGAGAGGTCCTGGAGGTTTGCTCGCATCACTAGCTGCACAGGGGGCGACTCTCGGCTACGCAAGACCATCGCAGGTGGTATGTGCAGTTCTCAGGAGGCTTTCGTCTCAGTCAGCCTTACCAAAGGCATCGTCTTTCTGGAAGCCAAGTCAGGAGGTATTGATTTGCGTGGAAACGTTTGTGTGAAGATATCCACACTCCGTGTTGAAAGAAGCTCTCCTGTCTGAAATGCCTGTGCGTCTGTGCCCACCAGTGACACACCAGGAGAGTTTGTGAACTGGTGCTGTTTACCTGGACTCTAGTCACCTAGGGACACAGAGCCATCTTGGCTGCTATTTTCTTTTCATCGGAGAACTTTCTTC
>NW_022103920.1:2082654-2088309 GCF_000313985.2 Echinops telfairi | reverse complement strand
AGTCTCCCTTACACGTTGGGTTCATGTAGACTTAGGCACAACTTGGGAAATGGAGGGAAAAACAGTGAATTCTGCAGGATATATCCACTTACAATGGGAGCGTCCTAAAGTGGCAATGTTTCAAAATGAGGTGTGGGCAAGGGACAGACTGAGGGTTGAACTTGAGGAGGTGTGGGGCGAATGATTTAATCGCTGTATTTAAAGAACAGGAAGGCTGAGCCCCAGTGGAAGGGGCACACTTTCAGCCCTCCTGGGCCCAGCACCGGGCCGCCATCTGTTTGACTGGTGTTTCTAGGGTATGGTGCTTGTGTCAGCTTTTGCGTCACGCCATGTCTCTGCCGTCTGCAGCCGGGAACAGAGCAGCTCACCCAGAGAATCATGCTGTCCCCTTGCCTCTTTGCTCCTGTGTGAGATGTCCACCTGCCCGGTCTCCACCCTGGGGCGAACCCCCCACGGTCTTACTACATTTATAGTTGTCCCCAGATCTTTAGGTGAGCATCTTTATCAGCGGCAAGAAGAAGACAATGGAATTTGGTTCGAAGCCTCCTTTGCTCTTTCTCAGGTTAGGCCCTGCATTTGTCATGCTGATTTCTAACTTCCCCTGGGGCTGGGTGGTCCTTACATCATCTGTTGTCAATTTGAGACTCCAGAGTGAAGGAGTGGAGCTTAGCCTGTCAATCAGGTCACAGCTTGAAGATCTCATTTGGAGGCACTAAGGAGATAAATAACTCACTGTAGGCTGGACACAGGCTAGTGCCCTGGAGCTGAAAGAGCCACCTGGAGACCCATGCCAGCGCTGAGATGCTTCCATCACCACAGGATCCACAAGACTTCCTACCCACTGGCCTATGATCTTCCCGCATTTGGCATCATTGCATGTGTTTTGTGAGTCTGAAGAGGACTTTATAGATTGGTACTGGACATAGGGGCTAAATATCAGACGTATGGACTTGATCTGGACTGGGCTGGGATGTTGTCTCAATAGTCAACTGTTCTTGTATATAAAGTTATTTCTTATGCACATACATGTGTCTATGAATTTGTTTCTCTAAACAACCCAGACTAACACAGGCTGCATATAAATCCCGAGGTGGCATCTCCGTGGGGAAGCACCTGTTCTTGGAGGAGGGATAGCCAGCATGCCCCTTACCAGTGCGGATCATGAGTCTTCCTCTCACATCCTTTGGGCAGGTTATCAGGAGAGACCTTGGAAAAAGACCCCACGGTTTCTAAAGTAGAGGAAGACCCTTAGCAAGATGGATTGACACAGAGGCCACAATAGTGGACATGGGTGGCCGGTGTTTTCTTTTGTTGTACGTTGGATCGCGGTGCGTCTGAGTCAGCTCAAAGGCACCCAGCCCCAACCTCAGTGAGGGTCTCGTTTAGGACAGTTATTCCATCTGTTTCTGTCATTTCTGAGCAGCACATGTCCGAATCTTGGAGTCGTTTGCCTCCCTGAAAATCATCTCAAAGGAGACTTCCTTTCCTTCATCCCTTCCCTGGTTTCCTCTGCTCAGCCGAGCAAATGTGTCACCCTCCGACGTCCTGAGAGTGTACAGCCAAGGCCATTGCATTCTCCAGAGACTGATGGCGAGATGTCCTGTTGTCCTTCATGCCCACCAAATCCACTCCGATGTCTGTCATTCCTTCTCTTGGGACACTGCCAAAGGCTTTTCCTTATTTGCTGCTTGTTGGGACACAGGGTCTTCCAGAGATTGTTGGTCTTGTTGTTAAACATGGAGCCATTGAGTCAGCTCCACGTTTTATTTAAAGTGTGTGTGTGTGTGTGTGTGCGTATGTGTAGCACGAGGAAACATAGCCCAGCCCTGTACTGTTAGTGTGCTCACGGTTGTTACGCTTGAGTTCTCTCTGGGCATTGTCATCGCTGTCCTCATTCACCCAGAGCTTCCTAGTTGTCCTTGACCTTCTACACTGTCCAACCATTCAACCATTGTGTTCTTTCCTAGCCCATGATCGGTCCTGAGGAGCAATCCAAAGGAAGGAAGACAAGATCTCCTCGTGCTCATTGCTAAGGAGAACCCTGGTGTCTGTCTCTTTGCCTGGCAGTCCATGGTATCTTAAAAACTCTTGGCCAACACCACAGTGGGAACCCCTGTCATCTCTTCCTGCCTCCTCTTCCATTGTCTGGCTTCCAGATGTGCAGGGAATGGTGGTGGCGGGAGCAAGTGGTCTGTGTCAGGCTCTTCTTAGCTATCCAAGTGACATCTTTGTTTTCCATGTCCCTGATTTTTTTTTTAAAGATCTTTTCCAGGATGTCCGCCCAAGACGACTTAGCATTTGATTTCTGGACTGTTGTTTCTATGGGCATGGATCATCGCACCACGGGGCATTAGATCGTTGACCACTCCAGGGAAGTCTCCTGTAGGAGACGCAGGGGGTGGCAGGTCAGTGGTGGCAGGAGTGTCATGTTTGTCTACTACGAGGAACATTATCTTCACTGAGATCATATGCTTATTTGTGGGTGCATGGATGGGGTGGCCCCTGGAGGTTAGGGTGTCAAACCACTCCAAGCTGCCTTCTGAGCAACCAGGCCATAGGTCGTTAGGTACCATTTGGGAAAGGAAAACCCCTGACCTGTTGTAGAGAGGCGTGCGTCCGGTAGTGGTCATACACAGCCCACAGCATATATTTTTCAGCAAAGCCATTTTTGTGCTTTACGACCTACTGGCTAAATTCGGTTGGGAAGTCCGTTTCCTATACCTATAGAGGACAACACGAGGTCAGTTCCCTTGAGAGGGATCCTTGGAGTCCATGGAGGAAAGTCCCCTGGTCCCCCAGCTCCAGTGTCAAGGTTGGCGGCTCAGTGCTGGTCTGTGAGGGACCTGAGAAACCTCAGCTCTCACCTGGACATCCTGTTTCTGCCAGTACAGCTGTGGAATGATGCAAAGCAGAAACCATGGTATGCCGTCCCCTGCAAAGTCCACTGCTGCATATTTATAATAGATGGGTATTTAAGCTGGCTAAAATATATAGCAAACTGTGAGATGCCTGCCAGATGTCATGTTATATGACCACCACAATTACATTCAGGAAACATCTATCAGAATGTACTCAGGGGCCTCTGCTGTAATGTTTAATAACATGACCGTGTAACATGGTATGGAATAATGAACCTGAAGAAAATACACATTACAAGACCAGGAATAATCACATCAGCCTATGGACAGTGGTTTTCTCTGCGAAGGGGATTATGACTCCATTATCATTTTCATTCCAAAATCCTTTTTTTTTTGTTTTAGCCTCTAGGATGCCAGGAACCCACGGTGGTTTGTGAACGAGGTAAACCTCTCAACACTCACTGCGGTCCTAGATGGTAGAAGTCTTTATTTGGATAGTGGATAAGCCTTTTGTTACACAGGCACGGCTTCCAATGAAGACTATGGCAAAAACAGACCCTGCACCCCGTCGCTTCGGTTCCCCGTTTCCATGTGAGAAGCGCATTTTGTGCTTCCGTGGACTCGATGAAGCGAGATGGCTTGGAATATGATCGGGACAGAGCACTTTTAGATTTGTATGCATTGATATTATTTCATGCCAGCCCTTGGCTGATAAAATCTATCTGTGGATGGCAGGACTTAGGCTTACTTGCTCTAAACACGTCTCCAGGACAGATGCACTCTTAGAAAGGACATGGTGGCTGGGAAAGCAGGGGTTGGTGTATATGGGGGCCATGGGCCATGTATGAGCTGGAGTGACACCATAGCCATGACCGTGTGGATGATTGTGAGAGCGGTGAGGGGCGCTCTGTACCACACAGCATTTCTTTCTGTCCCAGATACGGTCCCAGGAGTCAGATTCCAGGAGTCAGACACTAATGGCAACCTCTGGAAAGCAAACAAACACCCGGAGTTCCAGGATGCGATTTTAGACAAATATTTTGTTCACAGCTCTATTTCAAGATTCACAGGTGCAATCCTACCTTAAGCCGATAAACTTCCTGAGAAACTCAAAATTCAAATCCAGAGTCTACCCTTGAGGGAATGAACTCATCACGCCCCTGTCGCTGTGACATTCTCTCCGCTTCTCCGAGCATCGCACTGACGTGTGTTCTGAAAACACTTGAGCAGACAAAGCGCGCCACGTCTAGTTATAATAGCCACCCTTGTCTCGGGCTGGGAGAGTTGCACACACGGTCTGCAGTCCTCACGAAAGCAGTGTTCGCATGCTCATCTCCCTGGGTCGACATGGTCTTAGAGCAGTGTGTCCCAAGGTGGGGGAGACCAGCCCCTGCGGGGCAACAAAGGAATGACTGGAGTGTGGCAGGGGCGGGGTGGTGGTGCAGGGGGGCATTGCAAAAGCAATGCCTACACTTCACCCTGGATTACAATCTGTGGGACGAGAGTTTTTCATTGCCAAGAGGTTAGTGAATATGCTTTTTTTTTCCCCCTGAAAAGGGGGCAGTTGTCCCCTTAAGTGTGGGATCCTATGATCTTAGCTGGTTGCACACCCTGGCTGGGGTCCACAGGAAGAAACACAGGGTAGACCCCGCAGTCTCTTGGCTCAGGGCCTCTAGTGTCTGTCCTTGGGAGCTGGGAGCTGAATATGGCCATGGCTTATTTCTTTATAACGTTTTTGCGATTTCAACCTCCTGCTTAAACTGTTTTAGATATTTCAATTGCACGCATAACTTATATAAAAACGTAAGTCTGCAACGGTGTGCACCTACTTCATTTTTAACTCTGATTAATGGATGCCACTAACTCTGCCTCCCATGGAAGCAGCCGGTCCTGAGCATTCTAACATAACATTTCCACCAGGTCATGAAATGGGCAGCATGATGAATGTGGGATTTTCAAATTAAAGGGAAACATGCAAAAATGATACAAAGGGCAGGGAATGATTTCCGGGAGGGGGGTGGGAGATGAACACTTGATAAGATCAAACCGAGGACTGTCTGAGCCATTGATGACTGCCCTTCCAGTCTGTAAGGGCGAACGAGGAAAGACAAGACCGGAGGGAAATGTCCACGGCGTGTGGGATATGCGCAAATGCTCGTAAGACTTTCCCTCTCTCTGTCTCCAGAGATGAAGACATCGAAACCCAGTTCTGAATTTCAGCGGTATGTTTAGCATTGTGCTCTGACAGCAGACATTTCTCCCCACCCTCGCCTTTATTATTGTTTAATTAAATAGCGACAAGTCAAGTGGTTCAGAAAGAAGCCAAATGAGTCTCCATCAGTCTTCACATAATTAATGGAGTTCCCTGTGGACAACACAATTTATTGAAGTGCAAATCAAAAGCATTTCAGACAAACACATGTATGTGTTCTGAGGGAAAGACTGTTCCAGAAACTTCAGAATGGTCAATGATATAATAAGACAGGAGTTTTAAAATTAGATCTTGAAATATGACCAGGCTTCACGAGTCTGTTGTTGCTAGAGGGCCACGGAGACCATCCCGCCTCGTAGCATGCCCAAGAACCCCCGGGAGACCATCCCGCCTCGTAGCATGCCCAAGAACCCCCGGGAGACCATCCCGCCTCGTAGCATGCCCAAGAACCCCCGCTGGAGAAGCTGCCTGGTCCCGCCGCACCGTCCTCTCAACCACTGCTGGGTTTGACCCATTCGTTAGATGAACTGTGTCGGCTCACCTCATGGAGGGTCTTCCTCTTCACTGTCCCCCTAGAGTCCAAAG
>NW_022103920.1:2065467-2082241 GCF_000313985.2 Echinops telfairi | reverse complement strand
GAAATGAGCAGCCGATATTAAGGGCTCAAGTAGAAGACAAATGTTTTGAGAATGATGAGGGCAACAAATGTACATACGTGCCTGACACAATGGATGTATGTGTGGATTGTGATAAGAGTTGTATGAGCCCCCAATAAAATGATAAAAGAAAAAGAACTAAAAAAAAATATGTGCTGAAAAAAAAAATGAAAATAACTTGGCTTGGGTCCAGCACGCTTTTGGCTTCAAAGAGACATCTTTGCTTTTTTTAATCCTAAAGAGATTTTGTTTGTTTTAAATACTTTTATTGGGGGATCGTACATCTCTTATCATAATCCATGCATTCCTCCAATGTGTCTTCTTTTGCAGAAAATTGGCCCGTGCAGTCATTTCCTGGCTGCTGTTTCCGTGGACTGATTTCAGCTTCAAGTCAAGTGAAATGTGTGGCAAGGCCAACATTGGTCGTGATGTTACTTATTGGTTCTTTATGTTGAGGTGTAATCCATACTGAAGGCAGCGTCATTCAGCGGCTTGCTTTATACAAGCTAGATTGTGCTGAGTGCCAATTATTGGTTGACAGGGCGTCTCCCCCAGGCCGGATGCACCTTCTCCTCCACATGGTCCAGTTCTCAGATGATTTTCCCATCAGTCTTGTGAAGGACCTGTAACACACACCTTGCCTGATTTTGACCGTGTGATATCCCTTGTTCTGTTGGAATGGCTGCCTCTTGGCCTGCGTACAGGTTCCGTAGGACCACAGTGAAGTAATGATCCATGACCCACACCGTCGAAAGCTTTCATGAAGTCAATAAAACACAAGTAAACAACTTTCTGGTATTCTCTGTTTGCATCCAAAATCTATTTGATACCAGCAATGATTTATCTTATTCCATGTCCTCTTCTGAATCTGCCTGAATTCTTGACAAGCTCCCTGCACCGTGGAAAGAGTTTCCAAATTATCTTTAGGAAAAATTTGCTTGCATGTGTTCAAAAAGATTATTGAATATTCTGCCAGAAACATGAACAAACCTGGCTTGGCAGAAGTGCAGCCAGAATGCAAGGATGCAAGGATGCTCAGAGGAAGGATGGTGAGATTCTGCCTTGCATACTTGACACATGTTATCAGGAGCCTCCTGGACAGTGTATTAATGATATTGTTCAATCATTACTCTTTTGGGTCATAATTCATTGGAATAATCAAAAATATGAACCTCTCAAGAGGGTTGGCCAGGTAGCTGTTTTCCGCATGTCATTCCAGGGAGGGGTAAGTGCGTCCTGTCTGACGTCAGCTGGTAGAACTATTTCGACTGGCATCCCATCAAACCTGGGAGCTTGTTTTTCTGCCAATGACTTTAATGCAGCTTGGGCTTCTTCCTTCAAAACCATTGGTTCTTGGTCGTATGCCAGCCCCTCAAAGGGCAGATCGTGGCCCCTTTGCTTTGAATTGTGACTCTGTGTAGTATTCTGCCTCATTCCGATGCTTCCTTCATGGTTCCATATTTTTTCAAGGGAGTTGATCAATATTTCAACCCAAGTCTTGATCTTCTTCGGTTCTTTCAGCTTGAGAAATGCCCAGTGTTCCATGCTTGCTCGAGTGAGGAGAGGAGTAATCGTAGCCCTCCACAGCCTATTGTGCTTCAGAAACTGCTAATGGACTAGTATAATACAGCACCTTTGAGATTAAACCCACTTACAGAATATTAATATGGGAAATTAGGTTGTATAAAAAATCTAAACCCCAGCAACAAAGCCCACATGGAAGAAGCACACCAGCCTGTGCGATCACAAGGTGTCGAAGGGATCAGGTATAAGGCATCATCAGAACAAAAAAATCTTATCATCGTGAATGAGGGGTGTGTGTGTGGAGTGGAGACCCAAAGCCCATTTGTAGGCCACTGGAGATCCCCTTGCAGAGGGGTCTCGGGGAGGAGACCAGCCAGACAGGGTATGATGTAGCAACGATGAAACATACAACTTTCCTCTAGTTCCTAAATGCTTCCTCTGCCCCCCACTATCATGATCCAAATTCTACCTTGCATGCCTGGCTAGACCAGAGGGTGTACACTGGCACAGATAGGAACTGAAAATACAGGGAATCCAGGGCAGATGATCCCTTCAGGACCAGTGTTGTGAGTGGAGATACTGGGAGCGTAGAGGGAGAGTGGGTTGGAAAGAGGGAACCGGTTACAAGGAACTATATGTGACCTCCTCCCTGGGGGACGGACAACAGAAAAGTGGGTGAAGGGAGACATCGGACAGGGCAAGATATGACAAAATAATCATTTATAAATTATCGAGGGTTCATAAGGCAGGGGGGAACGGGGAGGGAGGGGAAAAAAAGAGGACCTAATGCCAGGGGCTTAAGTGGAGAGCAAATGTTTTGAGAATGATGAGGGCAATGAATGTACAAGTGTGCTTTACACAATTGATGTAGGTATGGATTGTGACAAGTTGTATGAGCCCCTAATAAAATTATTAAAAAAACTCAACCCACTACCATTGATCCCATTCCAACGCATAGTGACCCTACGTACGCAGGTTTCCTGAGGCTGCAGATTGTGGTGGGGGCTCCAAGTGAGTTTGAACTACTGAGTTCATGGTTATCCGCTCAGCAGCTAACCCACACCACCACCAGGGTTCCTTCTTAGAACCAAAGTTCATGATGAGGAAAAGACAGGGCTCTCTAGCAAAATAACAAAACCTCTATCCTTCATTTGGGCCCCCCCCCCCCCAGTGAATTACAAGTTCACATTTGAATGTACCATTTACTGAAAAGATGGACTACCCGACAGAGTGACTGGCATTAAAGCCGAGAGAGGTCATTGGTTCCATCTGCCCACATATCCATCTGGGGCCTCTTGCCTCTGCCTGCAGGTCTGAGTCTGTCTGGGAGGCACAGGGCACTGCTGGTCTCCATGCTGCCCAGGGGAACTGCAGAGCTATGGGTCTGCAAGAACAGCAAGTATTGCGAGGGAAGCCCTGAACAGAGCAGCTGCGGTGAGGCATCTGAGCAAGCCTGATTGCGCAGTGGTTAAAGCGCTCAGCTGCCTACAGAGGGGAAGATGGTTTGACCCCACAGGCAGCTCCTCGGGGGAACGATGTGGCTTTTGGCCTCCACAGAGAGTCACACCCTCGGAAGACCCATGGGGCAACTCCACTCTGTCCTGTGGAGCGGCTGTGAGTCGGAATGGCCTTGGCTTTTGTGAGGTTGGGGATGAAGGGACCACTTGTAGAGAATGTACTGACTTTAGGTTCCTTTGGGCCTGACATTGGAAATCGCGTATTATTTCTGTCTGTTCCCCACCTCCACCCCTGCCCCCCTTGCTAACTGCCCCAGGAAGTTGAACATAGGTAAGGTGCCTTTCCCATTCTGGTGTGCCCAGCAGGAGTGTGGCTCTGGGGGACACCTCTGGAATTGGGGGATGGTTCCTTTCTCTCTGGCACGGTCTCCTGGGATCTCTGGAGGGGTGGGGCACCGCTCTAGAGTCCTTGCTCTGCCACACCTGGGCTTGGGAGAGAGCCTGCCCCCTGGCCCTTCCCTTGGAGGCAGTCATGGTGGTGATAGCATCCTTGGCTGTTACTCAGCTGAGCATCGCCCCCTGCCCCTCCCTCTCTGTCCATCTCGTCTGCCGCTTGTCCACAAACAGCTTGTTTGTTCAGCTCCCTAATTCAAGAGTTTGGGTCCTACCTGGATCGTTGACGTTCCAATGTTCCAAACCTGCCCTGGTTTGCAGGGGTGTGAAAATCAGATGCAGGGCAAACATAGCGTGTATTATACCTATGATAACGTTGGGTCTAACACATTCCATTGATCATGCGGGCACAGCCCACTGAGTGTGCTATGTTGACGGGGCACATTGATGGTGAGATTTCCTCGCAGTGTGGTGAACAACACGGTGTTGACTCGTCCACGTGGGTGGACTTTTCAAAGACATCACGGGAAACCGACAGAGGGAGAGGAGGGTCTTGCGCAGCTGAAACACCTCCAGGTATCTCACAAGGCAAGCTCCACGTGGGGTCCTGACAGCAGTTCTGGGACAGCCATAGGAGTTGGCACCACTGGAAACACACGGGCATTCAAGACCAGACAGGCCTAGTGGTCCCCACAGGTGGTGGGAGACAAAGAAAGCTTAGCAGGGAGACAGCCACCAGTCTTGTAGCCAGAACCGTGGGAGTGCCTGGATTCCAGGCTGCATTGTGCGCATACTGCAGACGTTATTCGCGGATTACTGGTTTGCAGGAACCCCGCAACGTAGCCAAGGTCTACTGTATTAATGCCCAACCAGGCACCTAGATATGCTGTCATTTGTGTTCCATTTAGGGACGTTCCCTTTTACCCTGCTGTGCACGTCGCTAAGAGCACTACTCTTCAAGGACACATCTTATTGTGCAGGCATGGGCCCAGGCTAAAATGATGGACTAGGATGGTGGCCCCTTCTGTGGCTGGACATGTGAGCCTGCCTATGCATGCCGACTGCTGTTGTTGGAGAACGCCCAGCCCAAGCCAGGCCAGCACAGGTTTCCAGGGAACCACCCGCTCAACAAGTCAGGGGAAATGGCAGTGATTAATCCTTAGCTCTGAACACCTTCCTAGAGGAACACGGCCCAGGACACTGTGCTTAATCCCTCAGGTGAAATTACCAGCAGTCCTGCAATGGCTCCTTTCAAATAGAGAGAAAGCTCGCCCTTTCTCAGTATGGAAGCAGCCTCTCAGCTGTGTGGATATGCTGTTGGGGTGGGGTGTTTCGGGGGCTCCGCCCATCAGTCCAGAGAAAGTAAAAATAGCTTCATGAAGTCATTTAGACCCTTGCGGGAACATCCTGCCTGACCCCTTGGAGGCATTTGTATTCCATGTACTTGGCCTTCAGTGGCAGGGGGACAATGCAGTGTTTCTCTCTCTGTGAGCAGGACTATAGAGCGGGGACCCTTAGCAGCCCCATTTTGAGCTGCAGGGGGAAAATGATGAAGCGCGGAAACGTTGGGGATAAAGCTTGTTGAATACAAAATTAATCAGCTTGCATCTAAAGATGGAGCCCTCCGCCACGAGGCATCCAGATGGGGAGGCACCAGTGGTGGATGCTGTCACCGCCTCACCTGCTGCGATCCGGCTTGTGAGCTTCCCAAGGAGGTTTGCAACTCGGACATGAGCTACAGACACCCTGGAGGTGTGTCATTGAAAGAGAGGTTTGGAGCTGCATATCTTTTGCGCCATTTGACTCAGTGAGTTTGTAGTCCCTGCATATATACCCCGTCCTCACATGGGGACCAATCTTAAGGAAAGGAACCCAGCCTCAGCCTCCGACTTCAAGAGAAGGAGCCCTGCCTCCCCCTCAGGCGCTCACCTGAACCCTGTCCTGAGCTTGCTGGCCTCACTCTCCGGTGTCATGGTCATGGCAGACTCAAAAGGACCCCTCCTCCAGGACTCCCACCTGCCATTCTATATGCCCCTGCCCAAAGCATCCACACGAGCCATTGGATGCCTAAAATAGTGTCCCAAGCTAGAAGTAGCAACACGGTGGAGTGAGTCGTAAGGTACCATCTTTGGTAACCACGCGACATTGGAATTCGAGCAACATTGTTGCATTCTCATCTTTGGGCATGTCATCCCTTGGGACCCCTCAGTGTTCTCCTGTCTCTGTAAGCATGGAATCGTGTTTGCCATCGTGTTTTCTGGAATTTAGCATGACATCACCCAGGTAGCCCTCCCAATACCCGGAGGGGAGGCACACCTTGGAGCCCATTCCTCCTGCGCCATCGGGCTCTCTGGCCCCTGTGTAGGAAACCAGGAGTGCTTTCACCTGCACACTGCTTCTGTTTCTCAAACACAGACCCATGGGAGGCATCCAGGTCACGTTACGGCGAGGTTGGAGGCCATTGCGTCAATTCTGACCCACAGTGACCCCGGGTGTGACAGAAGGAAGCACGGCCCCGTCCTGCAGCAGCCTCACACTTGTTCCCAGGCTTGAGCCCATTGCCACAGCCACGGCGTCGATGCGTCTCCATGAGCACCTTCCTCTGCTTCACCGAGCTGACGTCCTGCTCCAGGACTGGTCTCTGGACACGAGAAGTTATCATTGCACCTGAGAGAGAGAGAAAGACAGAGAGACAGAGTGAGAGCTATGAGACTGATTCTGGTTCTTTGCTTCATTAAAAAAAAAATGGATAAGGAGCAATGGCTATGACAAAGTCTGGGTTAGAGAGACAGGTCAAATTGCGGCACTCAAAATCTCTAGTGGGACTCAAGCCTGAGAAGGCGAAACTTGAGCACTTGGATCTTGCTTTCCAATTTAATTGCAAATAGAGCCCCAAGTCCAGGACCTCTCTAGCCTGGCCCTCTCCTCCCACAGTATCCCACTAGAAAGTGTGTTTGAATGGAAAGGCAGACATCAGTCAACCCCATCAGTAACTGAGACAGGGTCCCAGTAAGGCATCCAGTGAACATGAGGTTCTCCCTTGGGGTGGACTTGGGAGAGAGGATGATTTTAATGGAAGTTCATTCAGGTAGATTATGCAAAAAAGAGCAGGATGGTCATCCAGGTCAGGGCAGGTTGAGGGGAAACCAAAACCGGGCATCATTCTGCATACGCGAGCTGAAAGTTTCACATGGGCATGCACAGCTAGCAGACATGCGCCTTTGTAAATGGAAGAGCAAGGGGTGCAGGAGAGCTGAGCTGTTCTACAAACTAAACGCAGTGTAGCGAGAAGGACGATGTGAGGTAGCCAACTGTACTTGGAAAGAGCTCTTAAAACAAACAACAAGGGATCTTTGGACCATCCAAACCAGGAAATGTCAAAATTATTTTGTCCTTGGACATTATCTTAATTTTTAATTAATATATTTTCATTTGTGCTGATATCAAAGTTTGCAAACTCCATTTGTGGCCGAGCCATGTTTTCCAGGGTTATTTATATTTTCTAAGCGTTTCCACAGTGTCTATATCAACCATCACGGCTCTGGACACAAAGTCCATTCCGATTCCCAGTGACCCTATTGGGCAGCATAGAACTGCCCTTGTGAGTGTCTAGGCAGTGAGTCTTTGCAGGACAGACAGCCTCCTCTTTCTCCTAGGGCGTGGCTGGGGGATTCTGACTGCTGACCTTGCGCCCAGCAGCCCAGTCCATAAGCCACTGTTGCCGTCTGTCAATTCTGATGCCTGGGAACCGTCTAGAGAGGGTAGCATACAACTGCATCTTTGGCTTTCTGGGGATGGCTTCACCAGGGCAGAAAACCTCATCTTTCTCTTGTGCGTTGGCTAGTGCATTCCAACTGCTGACCTTGTCGCCAGCGCCCCACTATGCCACCCGGCACAGAGAGGTTGCCAAATAAATATCTGCGGAATGAGCCCTGAGCACCTGGGGAGTAACTCATTTAGCAGTAAATCCTAGGAGTCCCCCAAACCCCCCAAAGTGTGAGTTGACAGCAAAACACCTTTTAAAAAGATGTGAGTAAAAACGGTATGCATTCAGGATCATTCCCCTGACTACATATTTCTCAAGGTTCGTGAGACAATATTATAAAGCAAAATGAAATCTCTATGCTTCCCTCTCTTTTTTTGAGAGGGTTATTATTTATAGTGAGCCTAGACTGATTAGTGTTGCTTGTTCCCATGACTAATGAATGAGGAGACGGCATGTCCTCACCCTTTGATTTGTTGGTGATTAATAAATCAATAAAGTCTTACAGGAAGGAGAAGGAGCAGAGACTCCCTCACAGAAAGAGATGCTGGCAGCCCCTGCTCGCTTTTGAAGACTCGGGTCTCAAAAATACCCACATCAGAAAGGAAATTAGCTGGGACGCTTGCCAGACTTTGGAAGGAGGACAAGAACTGATGGCTCGTGAAGACTAAATTATTCATATTTCCCCAGAACATGGGACTCCAGGCCAGGGCTGGGACACAGCCCACGTCCTGGGAATGTGTGCCTGCCCTTGCCACTGTGTCTCCGCGCTTAATAAACAGGGGCCTCGCCGTTCAGGTGTGCTCTGGTGGGACAGTCCATCACCTGGGAGGAAGAAGCTTGATGTACCCGCCCATGGCTTGTCTGAGGTTTGACTCTGGGGCATTCAGTGTGCAAACATTTCTGAAGGCCTCACGGAGACAGGGAAGACCTGCTCCTTAGGCTGTCTGAGATGGGGACTTTCCAGGAGCAGAGAGCCTCATCAGTCTCCTGAGGAGTTTGGGTCACCAGTATGGCGGCATGGCCTCTCCCTGCAAAGAGGTGTTGAAGTCCTAACTCCTGTCCCGTGAGTGTGAGCTTGCTTGGAAGCATGGCCTTTGAAGGTGCTGTCCGTTAGCATGAGGTCATGCTGGAGTGGGCAGAACTCATCTGAACGACGTTCTGTGAAAGGGGAGGAGAGACAAAGAGGCCGACTCAGGGACCCTGAGAGGATGTGTGTCCAAGCCAATAACCTGGCAGGGACAGACAAAGGGGGTTTGCTCCTGGGGGCATCAGAGGGAGCCAAGCCCTGTGGCAGCCGAGACTCAGACTGTGCGAGTATAGAAGCCTGTTCTTGTAAGCCCTCACTCTTACTTCCCACCCATGACATATGGTGACTGCAGGTGGACACTCATTCAGCACCTGCGTGTTTTGCTCTGTGGGAGCCCAGCACAATGATCCTTGGTGGCTCAGGGGTTAAAGTATTTATCTGCTAAAGAAAAGGGTGACAGTTCAAACCCACCCATTGCTGTGTGGGAGAAATATGAGGCAGCCGGTTTCCTGGAAGATGCCAGCCTTGGAATCCCATGGGGCAGTTCCACTCCATCCTACAGCGTCTAGGAGTCAGAATCAACTGCTATTAGTAGGATCCCGTTATCCACACATATGTGGAATTTTGTGTGTACAAAGTCTCCATCCACTTCTGGCATTTCTGTCCTTGGCAGCAGCCGTTAACTTGATCGTGTCGTTGTTGTTGTTCCATGCAGTGCAGTCAGCTCTGACGCATAGTGGCCTCAAGCCCAACAGAAGAAGGAAAACACTGCCCAGTCATGCACCATCCTCACAATTGATGTTCTGTCTGAGCCTCCGAGTCCCTTCATCCTGTCAAAGATTCCTCCACTGGGTCACTGACGCTCAACTCTACTGAGCATGGTGTCCTTCTCCAGCGACGGACATCTCCTGACAACACGCCCAAAGTCGATGAGATGAAATGTAGCCATCCCCACCTCTAAGGAGGGTGTACCTGGTCCAAGACAGATTTGTGTGTTCTTCTGACAGCCCATGATATTTCAGTATTCTTCACCACTTCATCATATTTGCTAATACCTTTGTGTTACTAATTTTGAATTTAAAAAAATCTGTGTATCTCAAGTCTTTTGGATCCGTGGACACAATCCCTGTGTGATTGCCTCATAAATGGAGATGTAGGTGAACTTCACTTCTATGGGACCACGGTATTATAAGATACTATCATAAAAAAATTCTAGGAGCATGATTAGGACAGTTTCATTAAAACACAAAATTCATTTCAAGTTAAGACTGGGGAAAAGCAAATAAACACAGAATAGTTAGATGAAGATATTAGAAAACAGCATAGAAAACGTGAAGAATGCAGCACAAAATGGCATCGCTCAAGATCAATGTCACCTTCACCAAAAAGGCCAGACTTTGTTCATTTCTGACGGGTGATGGTCATTGATTTTACATCAAGGAAATGACTGATTTAAGAATTGATATGTGAAAGGTAGGCATTTCTTCAAGCTTTCTCCTTTCACTACGGGATTGGGCCTCCTTCAGAACTGCCCGAGGAAACTCATGACCATCTACCTGTGCTTCCTAGGTTGCCAAGATGAAGGTCAACCTTGTGCAGAGGGACCACGTCCTGAATCTTCCCAAACCTTCACCAAACATGGGTGCCGGTGGGCCTTAGCGGGGAGCCAACTCACAGCTGTATTTACGAGTCTCCCCGGGGAAGACCTACAGGCTTGTCTGCGTCCCCAGGCCTGTGTCCAAAGCGCCACCTTTGCCTCCCTTCTCTCTCTTCTTCCAAAACGGCCTTCCGTGTCGCTGTGGGGTCCGTGGACTGTGCGCTGTCACTGCTGCAGGCTCGCAGGGGCGTGGCTCCCAATCCTGTTGGTTTCACGCTTTGGACACAGCCAAGAGAGCTGGCCCAGGTGTGACATGGACATGCGGCCATAGAGAAACAGCGTGCCCACGCTGCCCTTCCTCACCACAGTCACGGTGATGTCGCAGTGGGCCTGACCTCTCTCTGAAAAGCCCGAGAGGCTGTTGGAGGGTCAGTCAGTGGGGTGGCTCATGGGCACCGCAGGCACATGGACCTGATCAGCCTGTGGCTCTGTCTGTTTTGCTGTCACCCTGAACAGCTGGTGCTGCTTCCACAGGCCCAGCTTCACGGACGGTCCTGCTCTTACGCATGATTCTAGAGCAGGGCTTCCTTGACAGGCTCGACCCCTCCACAAGGCCCACTGCTGTCCTCAGATCTTTTCTATTGAGACAGTTTGAATAAATCAGTGGCCATCCTCAACCTCCTTGGTCTGAATGTCCTGTTCTTTAGGGAACACTCTTCGGCAACAGCAGAAACATTCAGGGGACTTTTGCAGGATTTCTCCTGTCTTCTGTCTCAAGAAACAAAGCCAAATCAGTCGTCAGCGTGCTCGGGGGTCGGGGGGTGGTGGTTGTGTGCATGAGTCTTTGTCCGGGTAAGGGCCTGTTGATCGAGCAATGACTCCTAGTATCCCCAAGTCCAGGCCAAAGCACTTCCCCATCCTGCACCTCCTCCTACGCTTTCTTATCTTTGAGGTGCAGCCCACTGTTGCAGCTCCTGTATCAGTCCATCTTGTCCAGGGCCTTCACATTTCCTGATGGGCCAGGGCTCTTTCGGCAGGAAGTGTGGCGCGCAGACCAGCCTGGCTGCCACCCCAAAGGCTGGCTGTTCCAGTCCTCCCAGTGGCATCTTGGGGGGAATCCTGGCAATTCTTCTCCAAGAGACGCGGGATGGGGTGGGGTTGGGGTGGGTTGAATCAACACTGACACCGTGGCGATGCTCTGCTTGTGTTGTGCTTACGTTCTGCATCAATCGGCTGAAGGTTCTGAGAGCAGTCAGCCTCGCATTTGTCACATCGTCACACACGTGGTTCCCAGGACCTGGACGGGAGTTCCCGCAAGCCAACCTCGCGGATCCCGCGTCTTCCTTGTGTCTCCTGTCTTTGTTCCCCTCCCTGCCCCAACCCTTCTTGCTTCTGAACTCTGTGCGCAGGTTGCCCTTTGAGCTCAAAGGGTTGGTCATTGCCAGAAGTGAGCGCATACCACCCTGGTGTTGTTGCTCAATATCGGCGAGAAGAGCTGCAAGATTGAGGTTCAGTGTGAAGTGGAGCCATGTCGGGAGTTCGCACGGGTAATGGAATAGGGCTCTGCTAGCCACCGTCTCAGGACCTCCCCACAAAGACTTTTCCCTGGTGGGTCTGAGTAGAAAGTTAGGAAAGAGACTGATTTTATTCTGCACGTCAGCTTTGAGGATTGCTATTTTGCTGGATATAAGGGTGCCATCTCAGACGCAGGAGGAGGATCTCACTGTCAGCAGGAGCCAGGAGTGGGCGCATCCTCTGGACACCAAGATACCTGCCCATTGAACCCCCTTGATCCAGGAGACAGCTTTCACATCAGAGGAGTGACAGAGGAGAAGTGGCAGCAGAACTAGGAGCCCGAGCATGAGACAGAGTGGTGGATTTCCCAGTCCACAGAGCAAGGCCGGCTGAGTGCTTTTAGACAGGAGGCCAGTCGGGCAGTGCAGTACCTCTGGACTCTTAATTTGTGAGTTTGTGCTCGTTGACCCCCATAGCCCGAGCTGAGTGCTTGCGGGTTGAGGCGTACACAGGGGGGCAAGCTCTTTTGGTTTTCATCAGCATCCCCCAAAGAACTTTGCAACAGCATCCTGAACATTTCTAGCCTGAATTATAACCTTTTAGCTTCCATAGTAAATCCCCTGATTGTGAGCATCGCCTGCGGGCTCTGTGTGGTCATGACAACACACTGTGGGACCCAGCTGAAAAGTAGGGGTGATGCAGGAGACAGAGAGTTCAAGCCTGAAGGATGACCTGGAGCCAACCCTGAAATCACAGCAGGCCATCTGCAAGGGCACACGAGGACTCTCTGAATTTTGAGCGCTAAGTGCTCAAATCCATCAATCCTATTGAAAGACCGTCTCAGGGACTCCAGAGATGACCACAGTCATTTGTCATAAAGCTATCAAGTTGTCTATTCTCAGTCACCCATCAGCTTCTCCTTCTACACTGTCTGTGGTCACCATGTCTGAATTTCCCCAAGTGTAGTACCACTGAACGTGACCCACCTCAACTGGCGATTTCATTTGGGCAAGCAAGATGGCCCCAGTGGCCATAGGAGGGACTTGGGTTGAGCTGCCTTGATGAAGAACATAGCAGAGTCAGGAGCACAGAGCACACCAGCATTCCAGGGCATGAGACCCTTCCAAAGAGCCATAGGCTCTTCACAAATAATCCCTGTTTTCTCCCCAGTGCACTGGGCTCTTCAAGGTGCTTAAGCACCCATTACGAGATGATGGCTGCAGCTCCTCCTCACTGAGGTTACCCTGACAAGCCCAGCAGTGCCAGAACGGGTGCTATTTCACAGCATGTCTCACGGATGCCTCCGGAGGGCATAACACCCTCCCCACCCCCACCCCTACCCCCACCCCCACCCCGAGAGAGACACACACACACACACACAATGGATGGCATTCCTGGAAGTGACCTTGGGGAACTTTGCACCTTATTAAGCTCTGAGGAATGAGCACCTGATTTTTAACATACCTGTTTCCCTAAGTCTGGCAGCTTACCCCGGATTACTTCACTTCAGTAGAGCTGTTAATGTGCATAGCAAGGTATCATTTTTTTAAAAGTGAAATTCCAATACATGTCCAGCCCTGATGGAGAAGCTCAGAATTAAAAATAAATAAATTCCCTTTATAACTTTGAATTGTGTGTTCAATGGTGGCTATTAATCTCTGTGCACGTCTCTGGTTGGGCACCATGGATACCATCCACCTTTGCTCCTCTGTAGCCGAGTTCCATGCCATGGGCCCATTAGTGCTGAAGCCCGCCAGTAAGGGGGGGATGGTAAACACTCCTTTCCTTGACTCGTTGACACTAGTACTTTTCACTCCATCTACACTGTGACACTTGAAGTCAATCAACTGTCAGACTACCGTTAGCGACTTTGTCAGAAGATGTGATGCTGTTGCTTGATAAGAGAGCAAGCCATGAATTAATTTATTCAAGCACGAATGCTGGGAAAGAAGCAATGGGATGTATGTCATATTAAGATGTGTAGACTGCATGTGCGCAGACATTGATGAGTTGGGTGACTTTAAGACACTGCGGGTGTCAGAAACGGCAGGTAGTCTTGGAAAAAATACAACCAGAATCTCCCTTACAAGCCAGGATAGCAATATTTTGGTTCACTTACTTTGCACACAGCATCAATAAAGACTCATCATTAAAGGAGGATATCAGTTTTGGCGAAGTTGAGGGTCAGTGAAAATGATGAGCATTCAGTGTGTGGTCACTGTTGTGGTCTCCCTAACCACAATGGGGTCACATGAGTCGGAGCCCGTTGGACAACAAGAGACAAGGGCCATGTTCTCCATGACACGGAGCCCAACACCCTGGTTCCCAAGTTGCATGTCAGCATGCACGCTGGCTGCCTGTTTACTTCCTAGGGATTTTGTAAGGTTCAGAGTTAAGACATCCAGAACTGGATTATGGAGCATCGGCAGAGATGGCATTGAAAGAATGAGTGTGAGCCAATGTTCACGTGAGTCATCATTCGTTTCCACATGTAGCACTTCATGAGAACAGTAAGATTGTAAATTGAAATACACTAGTCAAAATGGTTACTTGAAAGGTATCCTGGTCCCTGGGTGGTGTGCTTAGCCGTCTAGCCTGCTGCTCTCTGTCTTATAATCATCCACAATCTGTGTCAGGTGCCATCACACGGGTCCTGTCTCTCAGGCCCCTGTTCCCTGTGCACAAGAGGAAAAGCGATGCCTGTCCGTGCACCGTCCTCACAGCGCGTGCCCCGTGTCAGTCCCTCACATGCAGGGTGTTTCTCTTTACCGCTGCCCCTCCTCTTTACTAAGGAGGCTGTCTTCCTCTGGGGATGGCTGCTCTGGGTAGCTTAAGCCATAGCACACGAGAGGAATGTTCATCATCATTGTTTGGAGAGATGGCTTGGGATGTACTTCCTGCACCACAGATTTGTTCATCGCTCTGGAAACCCATTGTGATTTCTGGAGTCATTCAGCGAGACCTAGGACACAGTCGTGACCATGTGGCATCAGCAGAACCCACTGGAATAAGATAGATTCCATATTTTTTCCCAGCACGCATGTCAAAGGCATCAATTCCTCTTTGGTTCCTTATGCATATTCCAACTTTTGCACGCATGCGAGGCAGTTGGAAAGGCCATTACTTGGATCAGGGACACTTTAGTCTTTAACGCAACATCTTTGCTTTTGATACCTTAGGGAGATCTTTTCAGCAGATTTGCCCAATGCAATAAGTCTGATTCCCGGCCTGCTGCTTCCAAGGGAATTGGTTGTGGATTCCAGTAAAAGGGAATCCGTGGCAAGGTCAATACTGTCTCTTACCATGGTGGTGCTCAGTCATGGAAGTTCAAGGACATTTGTTTTCTTCATGTTGAGATGCACTTCATGTGGAAGACTGAATTAAGAGCAAAAGGCTGTATTTTCATTGTCTGGGGATTCAGATCTTTCACTTCCAGAGGCTGGCTATATAACATAGGCATCTATAGCACTATAAGAATGAATCTGATCAAATAGTCACACACATAATTCTTCTTTTTCAGAAGCTTGTCTTCTCTGACCAAGCGTGTTCTAAGGATCTTGTTGGGCCAGGCCTGTGTGACCATGTTGGCTGCTCTCCTTCAGCCCCAATTGGACGCTCCCTCTGAACACCCACGGCAGCACATTGAGTTTTAGGCTACTGAGAATCAGCTGCACTTGATAATGTCATCCAATTGCTTCTCAGTTAAGTAGACATCAAACCAAATGATGCATATCGCAGATGCATAAATAGTGTGCACACGATGAGCAGGATTCTAGTCAGAAATGCATAGAATTTTGTGATTTGTACACTTGAAGTACATTCTTCCACGGTAGCTGGCAGAGGAAATTGATGGAATAATCAAGCGTAACTCTCCCATCACCCAGGGGTCACTTCACGTGCAAACAACTTTCACAACATACTTTTACACTCAAAAATGTCCTTTCATTACATTTATGATCTGAACCCCACCCCACAAGAAAGCAATCATCATTTTACTTAAACGTCGCTTCTTCTAAGAGGGGCCAATGAAGCATTCACCTGCCCCATGATTCCGTTAGAAATGAAACGAACCCGTCCAGGCTCCGGGGTTAGTTCCACTAAGCCACTGCAAGCCGACAGGCATTATTTGGCTCTACAGGCACCACACGGACAAGACGGATCTGGACCACTATCATTCCAAGAAGGGATTTTTCCGGATGGGAATGGAAATTAGGTATCTCACTGACATTTGCCGCAGTTCTGCTCTGTGAGAGCCCTCCACGTCAGGGGCCTGTGGGCCTTGCAAAGCACCCTCGGACAGGCTTCACTGTAGGAGAGCACCGAGGATGGCTCGAGGGGAGCCCGGCCCAGGCTGTGTGTGCAGGGACTGCTGGTCACCAGGGTTCCCAGGGGCTGATCTTTGGGAAACAGGACTCTGAGCCCTTCCCACACAGTATAGACTGGGAGAAAGAGGGGTTTCCACTCTCATGAAAAGCCAGTCTCGGGAAACCCACAGGGGCCGTTCCCCCTTCTCCTATAGGATTGCTTTGAGTCAGAATTTATTTGAAGCAGTGAGCGAGTGAGTGAGTGTTGGATGGGAGCACCTCCAAGGTCTCAGTTAACAGCCGAGAGCCTTTCAACCATTGCCACCACCCAGGGGTGCCAGGGCACTGCCCAGGTGTGTGTTCAGCTGAACAGAATTCAAACTCAGAAAGTCAACAATGGAAAGGGTCATTTTCAAATCCTTTCCCTGGTCTCTTCCCCAGGCCCATTGCATTTACTTTTACAGGCTATTCTGTTTGACAGTTCGAGTAGGGGTTGGCTCAGTTGGAGGACCCCTGGAGACGGCACCTACAGCCTCCCCGCAGGGGCTGATGCTGGTGTGAATGTTGGAGGCTCACCCACAGGACTGTGGGAAGAAAGATGGGGAGAGAAGACAGTGCCTACATGAGCACCTTCAGCCCGAGGGTCCTGGAGTGTCAGCCACTGGCACCCTTCAGGGGCCAGAATTCTCCCTGAGCCCCGGAATGATCCAAGGTGGACCCCAGGGATGGTGGGGCGTCCACTCCTCAGGACACATCAGGAGCGGGCTCCTTCGATGGGGTCCAACCTTGGAAGGTGAATCCCTGGGGTTCCAGGCTCCAGGCGGTGGCAAAGCCATCTCTGGGGACAAGAGAAACCCTCAGAGGAAGAACGGCAGGTGCTGTGGGCCAGGCCTGCACCGTGGGCTGAGAAAGGTGTGGGGCCCTGGGATGGAAACCTGTGCTTCTGACCGTTCTTCTCGACTCTTCCCCTCTTCATCTAAACCAAATGAGAAAACCAGGCCCACAGCCACCCAGTGCTGTCCAGGGCATCCGAGACGGAGTCTTTCCAGGGGAAGAGAGCCTCATCTTCAGGATGTGGAGCAGCTGGTGGGTTTGAACCCCCATCTTTGTGCTGAGCAGCTCTTCGCCAAGCCTACCATGCCACCGGGATCCATAAGATGACAGTGTTAGTCC
>NW_022103920.1:2062812-2065051 GCF_000313985.2 Echinops telfairi | reverse complement strand
GGCACGCCTCTTCTGATGGCAGAATCAAGAGAGAGGAAGTTCCCAGAATCCTCGTGAGAAGTCCACGCCCACAAGGGGGGTCTTCGGGGTGTGACCTGATGGACAGGCTAGACTCCAGCCCTTCATTCTTTTTATTAAGTTGACTTGAAATTGAACAACTACCACAGTGGCTGTAAGAGAGTTTTCTGTCTCACGAGATGAGCACACCGCCCTCCTAGGCCGCTGTGTTGCCCTGCAGTGGTTTGCGTGTGGCTGTGGTTCTGGGGGCAGTACCAGCTGCGGCATCCCTCGTGGTGCCCAGGTTTCAGCAGAGCTTCCGAACAGACTCAGGCCAGAAGAGAAGGCCCGGCACCCTGCTTTTGAAGTGTACCCACAGCCCATTACCTTTGAGGGGATTCCAGACACTAGAGACCCTCTAGAGGGTCCTAAGACTCTACATCTCAGTGAGGTCAGGCAGCCTCACCTCCCTCCCTCCCAGTGGCGGGTGGATTTGAACCGCAGACCTTAGTGGAGTGTGTTAGCAGCCCAAAGCCTGCCCCACAAGGGCTCCTCCAGAGCATTGGCCCATGGAGACTGCGGATCCCCGGGGGCCTTTGAGCACAGCAGTAGGGGGGCCCGGTGCTGAGAGGATCTGGAAGTAGATCCCCCTTGTTGAAGTGGGGGGCCGGTGGCAGGGCGAGGGAAGCAGACCCTGCCTGGGAGACTGCCCTGAAGGGGCAGGGCTGGGAGGTGCAGCAGGAGCAGGACCCCTGAAGAGAGCCTGCTGTTTCCTCTGTGTCCCTCTGGGGGTCCTGGCCCTGGGGATGATGTAGCCTGGGTAATTCTCTCCTTGGGTCCACCATGCATCAGAGTGAAGGGAACAGACACTGTCTGTTAAGTGGAGATGACCAGAAGACCTCTTTTTTGTTAATTTACTTTTGTGTGTTTGTTATAGTTTTTTTTTTTAATTATCTGCTTCTTTTAATGGTGGTTATCTCTTTGGCCCAATCACGGCCACCGTGTTTCAGGAGTTTCTTGGGAGCACAGCCTTTCACCTTCCACTCCCTGCCAGGCTCGATGCTCACAACAGCTGTGCCTCCGGGGAACCCCTGGTTCCTGGACAGGCTGGTCCCAGAGTGACCTCGTAGCCAGGCAGGCTCTGTCCCCAGAGACCCTCTGCCCTCCCACTCCCCCCATCAAACTTGCCTCCATCTTGGCCTTGAACCATGCTTAGACCTGACACCTATCTCCCAGGCTGCACGGCCCCTGCGGACACAGCCACCAGTGACTGTCGTGTCCAGTGGCTACTCGTGAAGTGGAATTATGTACCGCTGAACTTGTAGGACTTATTTTATGGCCGGGAGGTCTTGGTCATCTGTGGTGCCCTTGACACTGTGGTCTAGGGAGAATGATGATAAGGAGGGTGGGATGCAGTTGGGGACGAGGGGTTCTGGACTCTGTGGGGTGTACCAGCGATCTGATACTGCGCAGTAACTCGAAAGATCCTGAATCATCAGCAGCCCCGGCGTCATGCGATTGGGGGGAACATTCATTTTGGACTCTCGTTCCAAAGGCCTGATCTTTTATTTAAGAGGATGAAAATGCTCATCCCCGCGTTCTTCTCCTGCCAGATCCGGGAAGAATCCCGATCCATCTCTGCTAAGGTGGATGGAGGGCATTCAAAGGTGAGTGCCAGAGGAAGAAGCTTGAAACGTGCTTGATCAGATCAGGAAAAAAGGCTACTCGCTCTGAGTAGACACACAGTCTTGAGCCCGGCGCTGGCCCCCTTCTTCATGTTTTGAACAGACCAGAGGGAGCAGAGCCACACGAATTGGAGATGAGTGGGAGCAGGGCAGGGGTCCCAGAGTGTGGCCCCACTTGTGGTCACCCCTGGAGCTCAACACAGAACCCAAGCCAGCGAGGAGGCAAAGGACAATAGAGAGAGGTGTCCACTGTCCCTTTTAGGAAAAGGCTACGGCCCTCCCCACGAAGGTGGTATCATCAGGCTCTGAGCTGACTGATGAGTTGGATTCCAGGCCTACACCGTCATCCAGGTATAACCGAACCACCCCATCCAGCACGGTGTACCTTCAGTAAAGCTGTTGGAATGAGTTGCCATTGAGTGGTCCCCACCCATGGGGACTGTGTTAGTCCAGGTAGACTAGAGAAACAAATTCATAGACACTCATATGTATATAAGAAAGAGGTTTATATACAAGAACAATTGAATATTGAGAAAATGTCCCAGCCCAGTCCAGAT
>NW_022103920.1:2059671-2061927 GCF_000313985.2 Echinops telfairi | reverse complement strand
TTTCCATGTGAATGCTCAGAAGCCTGTGGTCAATGTCACGTGTCTCCTGCCATCCCTTGGTGGAAACCACAATGTGATTCCTGTCCACTCTCTAATCACCTATGGGCTCTTCCCGTGCAAGGTGCCAGTGCCGTCTCAGTTAGTGACGTCCTAGCCTTTGCTCTTGTGTCTTCTGCTCCTTAGGATAAATTCAGCCTTGAGGTCAGACAGTGGACTCTCTAATGCTGGGGCCAGGGTTTCCCAGGGTCAGGAACCCGAAAGCACCTCTTCCAGGCCCCTCCTTTCACAGATAAGCAATCAAAATCCCAAGAAAGGCAAGCTGGTTTGCACGAGGTCAATCTGTAAGGGACCCAAGGCTGCGTTCCAGGGCCATCCTTTTGGGAGCTTGCTCAGGGTGAGGTGGGAACAATGCTTCCCATCCTGGCCCCGTCTCCTCCATGGATGCCCTCTTCACTGTGTTAGTCCAGGCTGATAGAGAGACATATGCTTTCCCCCAAGCCTCACAAGGTCCTCCCCTCCTCTCCCCCTCAGAGTTAACTCATGATCCCGAGATTGAGCACCAGATCCCAGACGATGTGGGGAACCGCAGGCATGACTGCAGGACTCATTGACCTGCTCCTAGCCCCTTCCCTCCTCAGAGGTCAGGTGGTTTCTCAGCACAGCATTGGTCTTCCCGATGTGGCCCCCTTCCTGGGAACGGCTGGAGAGTCTGGCATTTGGAGGGACCCGAGGGATCATGCGAAAGGTCCCCAGACCAGACTTAATTGTCTGCAGGAGTCTATTAGGGAGATGACAAAACTTCATCTCACATCCTGAGTACAGATCAGGAGGGAGCCATCCCTAGAGAAGGGCATCGCGCTTGACAATGAAGCCATCAGGGAACAGGGGAGACAGTCAGCAAGCTGGACTGAGTGCCCGACCACGGCCTCACAGAGCATGTGATGTGAGAATGGTCCAGACGAGGCAGAGCGTTTTGCTGCCCGTCCGTCGGATGGCCGTGACTCAGAAGCCACTGGAGCACACCTCACTGAAGTACTGACAGTAGGGAGATGACCGGTGGTGGACCCCCGGACCACAGCTAGAAACACGTGGCAGAGTGATGGCTGGGGTGGTGTCTGAGTGGCGCTGGTCACATCGGGAAGACCAACGCTGTGCTGAGAAGTCACCTGACCTCGGCAGAGAAAAAGGGGCCAGCGAACAGGCCAATGAGTCCTTCGATCCTGCCTGCAGGTCATTCCCAGTGGAGAGAGCGAGCAGCAGAGGGACGTAAGCTCACAGACGCCTTCCTGTCCAGGACACATTTCCAAGTAATGCAACCTGGGCGGGGCCGTGGTGATGTTCCGACCAGGAACAGCTGCTAAGCATTTAAAAGCACTTTCCCTCCATTAGCTTCAGTCACTGGCTGGAACATTGCAGGTCTGGGTACAGAGTGTCCTTTTACAATTTCCAGGTTGGGGACAGTGGGACTTTGTGGTTTTATCTCTTTTTTAAAATTATTAATTGAGATTAATACAAATATCAAATCCTTCCATCGTTCAAGCACATCCAGCAGAATTGTACATGTGCTACCACAATCAGTTTCCAAACGTTCTTTCTCTGTATGGACCCCTTGACATCATCACCCCTTCACCCCACCACCTTGATGTCCTCCTCCCCCCAAAACCCTTATTCCACTTGCTGACTCTATAGGTTCATCAGTCCTGGTGTTCATATCCCCTCAAAACCCAAAAAACATATCAAGAGGGTGACCTCTAATGACAGAACGCCCCTGGCATACCTCTTAACATATGAGGTCAACAGTGAACAACACAATACAGCCCCCAAATACCTAAGGTTTTGGAAACCAGTTCAAGCCCAGCTTGCATGCAGGAGGCTCCACGGACACGTTTTCACTGTTCAAGTCAGGCGTATGCCTTCAGCCTTCTGTACTCAACTCGCAGATGCAGTCCGTTTAGGGACCACTTCCTCCCATCCCTCAGTTGGGGATTGATGGAGTTCATCGGAGGCTCATTTCCTGCAGAGTTCCACCAATGGATCTTGGGCCCCCACTGTCATCTGCACACCAGATTCTCAGACAGTAGGCTCTGACACTAATCCCTCCTCCAACTTCGGATTGTGTGCTTCACAGTCCTTCAGTGAACTGCTGACGGCGTGCTTCTTCCACGTGGATAGGTTGACGTCTCACTTAGATGGCTGCTTGTTTGACCCCAGATGCCAGTTTATCCGATAGCCGGGCACCAGCTGATGTCTTCAGCA
>NW_022103920.1:2057858-2059547 GCF_000313985.2 Echinops telfairi | reverse complement strand
GTTTTGCCGCGTCTCCTCCATAGGCCCTTCCGGGGACGAGCACTGAGCATTGAGCAGGCTGTGACGTAAGGACTCGATGTTCTTCCCTTGGAGCTGGGATTGAGTGAGCCCCAAATGCACACCTGGGTCTGTCTGACTGCTTGTGTGTTTGCTTTTCAGTCTTTCAATTTATTCTTACTTGGGAAGCAGCCCAAATGCCCTGCCATTGTCCCCGTCCGCCTCGTCAAGCAGAGTTGAACCCCTGCTTCTAGAATCTCTTCCCAGACATCCTGTTTCTTCCTGGGTTCCCTCATGCCATCTCCCTTTTATTGCCCCCTCCCCTCCCCACTGGCCCCCTTGTGCTACTCGCGATCCCTATGGGTTCATCAGTCCTGGGTCTCATTTACCGAAAAACAGCAAAACGGATTTCACAACTTCAAGAGGGTTATTTTGGGGGTACACAATGTTGTTGTTGTTTATCCTGAGAAGTTATTTATAACCAGAACGCTGTCTTCCCACTGGAAATTAACAAAGACCAAACCGCTCTGTAGTGGATTCCACCTTCACGGTGACCTTGGAGGGCCACGGGGGTGGTCTTCCAGGTCACCAGCTTGTGATTCATCACAGGGTCTGACGGCACGTCTTTCTCCCTCAGCACTGCTGGGGGGAGTCAAGCCACTGACCTTTCTGTGAGCAGCCCAGGCCTGACCCACGGTGCCCCCAGAACCCCTCTGATTAGAGAGACATGTGCCCAAAGGACAATCGGTCCCTGTCTAGGGGATGCCAGGCTCCCAGGGGGTCTCATCCTTCTCTGTCGACTGGGGTCCATGGATGCCACAAAGATCTTGGTGCTCTTGGCTGCTGACAGAGAGATGGGAGGCGGGGTCACCCAGAGGCCCTTGGGAAGATAGGTCTGGCACTCACTTTCCAAAATGTTGTTGCTGGGTGCCATTGAGTCAGTGCCAACTCCGGGAGACCATATGTACAAGAGGATGAAATACTGCCCGGCCCTGCTCCATCCCCACAATCATTTCTGTGCTTGAGCCCATTGTTGCCGCCACTGTGCCAATCCATCTCCTCAAGGGCCTTCCTCACCGCCGCTGCCCCTGCACTTCACCAAACATGATGTCCTTCTCCGAACACCGGCCTTTCCTGACACCATGTCCAAAGACCGAGTGCTGCCGTGCTTGCCTCCCAGGAGCGCTCTGGCCTGACCTCTTCCAGACAGATCGGGTTGGCCTTTCAGCAGCCGTGGGACTTTCAGTCGTCCTCTTCAACAGCACAGTCCCAAGGTGTCCTCTGTTCTAGTCATTTCGATTCAGTGTCCAGCTTCCACGCGCATCTGATGCACCGGAGAACATCATGGCTGGGATTGGGCGCACCTCAGTCCTCAACATAACATCCTTTTTTAAAAAAAATCATTTTATTGGGGGCTCATACAATTCCTATCACAATTCATACATACACGCATCCACTGTGTCAAGCACATTTGTACATTTGTTACCATCATCATTCTCAAAACATTTGCTTTCTACTTGAGCCCTTGGTATCAGCTCCTCATTTGCCCCTTCCCTCCCTGCTCCCCCCTCCCCCATGAGCCCTTGATAATTTACAAATCATTATTATTTTGTCATGTCTTATACCGTTAGACATCTCCCCTCACCCACTTTTCTGTTGTCCATCCCCCAGGGAGGAGGTTATATGTAGATC
>NW_022103920.1:2055216-2056738 GCF_000313985.2 Echinops telfairi | reverse complement strand
GTTGTCGAGATAAGAGCTCCTTGTGTGAATGACTGACGACTCAAGGGCGTTGGCCAGAAGGGACAGCGAGGGCATCCACCAGTGCTTGTGTCTGCTGGCAGAAGGGAGAACGATAAAGGTGCGAGCATTGCATGGGGGTAAAAAAAAACTAAAAGAGTAGCATTCAAAGAAATAGAACTTTAAAAACCACAAAACACTTTAGCTATCTTGTAATGCTACTTAAAACAATTCAACAAGCTTTTATACACAACCAGCAACAGGACAAACTAGATGAGGAAAAATAAAAGCCCCGGTCCCCATGAGTAACCATTTCCCTACTACATTAGCCCCTACCACTAGCTTCTGTGCCTATGTCCTACCAACAATAGCAAATGAAGATAAACTGGGCTTAATTTACCAGGTGTGGGGGGTGGGGGTGGAAATAAAACTACTTGGAACTATTTAGCATCAGAGAACAGAAAAAGAGAGTAATTTCCCTGCATTGACCTCTTTGAGTTGAGAGATGCCCTAGGCATTGACTGTATTCTCGTGTATCACCCATGCTTCCGACTGGGATCTTGGGATCTCAGAACAGGTGCAGAGACCAAGCTGCCTTCGGCCAGCGAGACTGGGACATGGACTGTCCGAGCCCAGAGAATCCACTTAGGAGCCCCGCTCCTGGCTCCCTGCCTCCTGCCTCTGTGTCCCTGTCTCCTGCCTCCGTGACTGTTGGTGTCCAGCTGTGGAGGTTGAGGCCTGGGCAGTGTTTAGCTGAGACACCTGCCCTGATGTTGGGGGCTGTCTGGTGGAATGTGACCATCCAGCTGTGGGGCCTCTGCTTGCGCCTTTCCCCTCACCACATTCCAGGAGCTGGCCTGCATGCATGTATGTGCAGATACACGCATGTATGCGCATACGCACGCCCCTGCCTGCATGCTGCCTCATCCTCCCATCCCTCTCCCAATTGGCCTCCTGCTTAGACAGCTCAGTATCATGGCCCCACCCCATTCAGAACCCTGCCAGAGTGTTTATCGTGAATGGGCTGAGGGTTCTGGAGCCATGGGGGCCTAGGGGTTATGCCTTGGGCTGCTAGTGCCTGGGTCAGCAGTTTAAAAGACTCTGCTTTCTAGTTCTGTAAAGAGTTACAGCCTGGAAACCCACTGGGGGCTTTCTACCTGGTCTCTGTGAGTTGGCATCCACTGACTGATTAAGAGAAAAGCACAGGGTGGGAAGTCCTGCTGCTTGGGGCTTGGGCAGGCTGTAGCAGAAGCCACCCCCTGAGGACTCAAGGAAAGGGTTCTGCCATCTCCTCCCTGTGGACATGGGCACGGCACCCTGTTGTTTCTCTGTTCCCTGTTTCTCTTTGTGTAGCCTCTTCTTTATGATTTAGAGGACCCTGCTGGAACTATACAGACACAGGACTATGGAGACCCTGTTCTCAAGCAGTGTCCCCTCAAGGGTCCCAGGCCTGGTTTGTCACATGCACTCAGTCTGCGACGCTAACCTGAGTGTGCTAGTTAAATAATCTCGTGTCAGCTGAAGG
>NW_022103920.1:2051681-2053620 GCF_000313985.2 Echinops telfairi | reverse complement strand
GGGGTCCACGGTGATTTCTCCTTGCCTGTGTTTAGGGGGTTTTGCACGTGGACCCAGAGACATTGCATCAGCTTCCTGGAGCTGTGTCTTTGCTTCTCGGCGCCCTCCAGGGTCCTGTCCCACCCTGCCCTGCATGCTTTGTGCCTGAGGGCCGGAAAGATCATGCGTTCTCTGCTATTGACAGAAGCAGGTCTTGTGAGCCCAGAGTATTGGAGGGCATCCTGTGGGTCACGGGTGGGGCTGCTACGTGAATGGATGGAGGTTCAAATCCTCCAGCCGCTCTGTGCGAGAGAGATGAGGCTGTCTGCCCCCACCAAGAGCCACAGCTCCTGGCACTCCCAGAGAGCTGCTGTGTGTTAGAATCAGCTGCAGGGCCGAGGGTTTGGGCAAACTGCTAAGGCACCGGACTGCTAAGGGAAAGGTTAGAAGCTCAAAGTCCACCCGCAGCACTACGGAAGAAGGCCTGATGGTTAGCCCTCTGCAACAGGAACCATTGAGAACCCCAGGCAGCAAGCGGTTCTGTGTCCCTCAGAGGGGTGGCTGGTCTTGGGGCTAGAGTCCCCCCAAATGGCTCCAGCCGGGCGTGGAGGACATGGGGGTGCCCCTGTGATGCAGGACACAGCCTGGGGATTGCGGGGTAGCGTTCTGATGTCAGCGCTCAGACACAGCAAGGACGGGCTCTTTCAGCAGGCTCCTCTCTGTCCTTGGACCTCCATGCCCGCCCCTGCCCCATGGGACTTGAGACCATGCAAACCACACGGTGCCCACAGAGCTGCCGCGGAGCTCGGCCGGTTGGTAGGATGTGCTGTGGCCACGGGGCTGTCTCTGTTTCAGGCCATTTCCTGGTCTCTGAAGCCATCTCTTCACGTCCTAGGGTCTCCACTCCCCCACCCCCATGCACAACTGCAGAGCGTGCCTCCTGAAGGGCCCCTGCCTGTCAGAAATGTCCCCCCGCCCCCTCGTGGGTCTGCGGAATTTTCTGCGCACCCCTGCAGCCCCTCCCTCCCTCTGGTCATGCCCTTGCCCTGCCTCGGTTGTCATAGGGAATGAAGATAATGCTTTTTAATGAAGCCAGCAAACAGACGTCTGCACACTTTCCTTTATCTTTTGCCCAAGAAGCGCTAGGGAAAAAATTATCCACAATATTTTACTTCTGTCAACACACTTGATATTAACAGCACCCTCTCTCATCTGCTGGGTTTATTACGTGTCGTAAAAAGGCGTGGGATCTCCCTCCTGATTGGCTGACAAAAGGGATTTAATCTTATATAATTATCTTTCAAATCACACATGCATCCTTACAATAAAACTCTCTTTATCTGTGAAATCATTGAACCGCTTCGCATGATTTTAAGAAGATTAATAATCCTGTAAAATGCATACATCTCTCAGCATGTCTCTCCCAGCCAGACCTTAGACACACACACACACACACACACACACACACACTCACACAAGCCATTGCCTAAGGAATCATCTTAGGAAATGCCCATCCCTGAAGCAGAAAGGCAGGATGTCAGAGGGGCTTCACAGTGCCAGAGAGGCAGGATGTCAGAAAAACTGTGATGTTCTCTGTAAGCCATCTGCAAAGTTTCTATTTATCTTCCAGAGCCTTGACACTGGCTCCTTCCAACAAAACCACCCTTAGAGTCCCCTTTCCACCATAGGTCCGCTGGGGGCCCATCGTTTCCCATCCGCTGTTCACCAAAAAGTCAGCAGGGGGAGCCCGCCCGGGGTTCTGAGGAAGCAAGGCCTGGTGGTCGCCGCCACAAAGTTCCAAACCCAACCCAATCCACTGCCAATGAGCCTGAGCCCGCACAGCGAGGCTACAGGACAGGGTAGAACTGCCCTGTGGGTTTCAGAGACCATACCTTTTCTTTGGGGGACAGAAAGCCTTGTCTTTCTCCCCCGGAGCAGCTGGTGGTTTTGAACTGCTACC
>NW_022103920.1:2047832-2051000 GCF_000313985.2 Echinops telfairi | reverse complement strand
GTGTGTGTGTGTGTGTGTGTGTGATACGTCCCTCTTTGGGGTGCCCTCTGCTCTCCATTCTCCTAGCTCCAAGTGAGGGCCAGGTGCCCCATCATCTGTGCTCTGGGTCCACGTACCACAGGGCAGACCACAGTGTCCCCTCAGCTAGGCGTCAGGAACTGGCCTTAACGTGTGACCCACATGACCAGCAGGGTTGCGCTGACAGCAGCCAGCACTGCTCCTGGGTGCTGCTCGGTTTTCCGCGGTGCCTGCGCTCCCGGGGTCAGGTGTGCTCAGCGTGGTGACGGTGGTGAGGCAGTACTGATGCGCGGGCTTTGCTCCCGTTAGAAAACACAAAGCAGGCAGGCACACTGCCTGTGCCGTCATCTGTGCACTCGTTATTCAGTGCAACTGTGAGAACCTCAAATAGCCCAACCCACTGCCGTCCAGCCGACGCCAACTCACAGTGACCCTACAGGACAGGGAGAGCCACGCCTCTGGGCTTCCCAGACTGTAGCTCTCTAAGGAAGTAGAAAGCCCCGTCTTTCTCCCACAGAGCGGCAGGTGGTTCTGAACTGCCAACCTTTCGGATCGGAGCCCAGTGTGTATCCACTATGCTGTTAGGCTCCTAAGAACATATCACTTACAAATCTGTTGTCCAGACCAATTCTGACTGGCAGGGACCCTGGAGCACAGAGCAAGCTGCCCACGGGGTTTACAGGGCTGTCTGTTATCTTTTGGAGAAGAGTTGCCCCCCTCATTCTCTGCAGTGGGGGTGGAGGATTTGAACCTCTGACTTTCCAGCTCCCAGCCACACACTGAACCCCTATGCCATTGGAGTTCATCAGATTTAGGCACGCAGAGCTATAGTTTAACTGTTATAGGTGGAAATCCACCCGTTCACAGCTTTCTAGGTACAAATATGACAAAGTTGGAGGCAAACTAACATTTCATCTTCATTGCATTTTTCTGCCCACTTGGGGAAGCCCCTCATACATCATCTTCATGGCGAGGAATTTCCCCTGTGAATGGAATCTTAACACCAGTCTGCCATGCCCACCTGCGGCTGGACTGTGAGACAAGACACTGTGTTTTAAATGCCTTACTTTCTGTGTTAGTCTGGGTTGACTAGACAAACAAATCCAGAAACACTCATATGTGTATAAGAAAGAGCTTTATATAGAAGAGTAATTGAATATTGAGAAAACATCCCAGCCCAATCTGGATCAAGTCTATCAGTCTGGCATTCGCCCGTATGTCTGATACCAATCTATAAATTCCTCTTCACACTCATCCAACACATGCAATGATGCTGATTGCAGGGTAACCACAGGCCAGTGGAAAGTCTTGTGGATCCAGTGGCAGTGGCAGCATCTCAGCACTGGCAGGGGCCTCCATGTGGCTCCTTTAGCTCCAAGGCTCTAGTGTAGCACCATGAGTCTTGTCGGCTGAAATGTCTCCCATGGAGTGAGCCTCTGTCCCACCTCAAGTGAGCTTTATTTATCTCCTTAGCGTCTCCGAAGTGAGGTCATCAAACTGCCACCTGATTGACAGGCTAAACTCCACCCCTTGACTCTTAATCCTCTCAAATGGACAACCGATTATGTAACTACCACACTTTCTCTGTGAAGTAAATCAGTGAGCACTCTTGTGGGGGTGAGGAGGAATGGGGGGCAGGGGTAGGGGCAGTCCAGTCTGTTCTCAAGTTCCTTCTTAACTATGAAGAGCCCTGGGGGTAGGGGGGAGCTCCGGGATATGCATTGCACTGCTACTAACTCCAAGGTCAGTGGTTCTCACCCACCAGCCTCACCCACCAGCCACCCAGAGGAAGAACGATGAGGCTGTCTGCTCCTGTAAATACAAAAAGTCGGGAACCCACGGGTACAGCCTATGCGGATTCTAATGACGGCCGCCCTGCTATCTGTGCCAACTTGTCCTTGAAAACCTAGTTCCATCCGAGCAATTGGAGGACAGAATGAGGGCAGCAACCATCCCTGGTGGTTGGGAGTCTGAGCACTGAGAGACAGACAGACCACAAGTCAAAATGAGGCAGGGATAGAGAGAAAAACATCGGGGTCCTGGGGGTTCTGTATTTACAGCTATGCCCCCTAGCCTGGAAGCCCTAGGCAGCTGCACCCCAAACAGTGGCTCTCCTTGGCTGCTGAAAGAAAGACTGGGTCCTTGAGCCCCCTGTGGCAACCTGGAAGAAACAGCTGGTGTTGAGTCAGATTCCCGGGTGTTGGGTGAAAATCCAGTATGGACAGATCAGCAGTGAGCAGCAGCTCTGGTGGCATGGTGGTCACCCGTTTGGGCTGCAGTCCACATGGTCGGCAGTTCTAAACCACCAGCAGGGCCGCAGGAGACAGACTGGCCTTTCCAGTCCCGTTAACAGTGAGAGTCTCGGAACCGCAGGGAGTGCTGTGAGTTGGCGTTGCCTCATTGGCAGTGAGTTTTGATTCTGTTTTCTACTGAAGAGTGGAAGGGAGGGGGAAGCGGTCAGGAACCTCTCCCGGGCTCAGTGACTGTCTTTCCTGAAAGCCTCAGAGGACGAGAATCCCCTTCTGAGGAGTGTGGCAGCAATGCTCAGGGTTAGACTAAGGGGGTCAGGTGGAGGCATAGCTGCACCTGGAGTTCTAGGGCGGGGCCCCAGTCGGATCACTTTGCCCCTTAGAGATGTGTTTTGGCAGGGGAGCTCTGTTCATAAAAGGATAATCGGGCACTGGTGGGCCATTTTCAACTCAGATTTCTTCTCCTCTCCACAATTAAAAACCAAAGCTCCCCATCCCACTGGAAAAACAAAAATGAAGGAGCCTGCTAACGTGTCCATGGTGCCACCAGACTGGTGGCCAGGATGACCTTCCAGGTTGACAAAAATCCTTGTGCCTCAGCGCTCATGTAGGGACCAGCCAGGACCAGCGACCTGCTGTCCACTCAGCCTCCTGGGCACCACGTGTAACATGCAGAACTGCCCCATGCACAGGGGTCTGGGTTGCGATGCCACAGAAATAGCCCCTCCCCTCTTCTAGACATCCAGGACTTTCTTCTGAGATTCCTTGGGTGGGTTTGAACCACCCCTTGGGGTCAGGAGTAGTGGGGATACCATTCAAGTCCTCCAGGGCCTCACCTCCCTTCGTCCCTCTGACTTGAGGAAGTGACCCGTGTGCATGCAAGTGTCCAGCTGCCCCCCCC
>NW_022103920.1:2043529-2046930 GCF_000313985.2 Echinops telfairi | reverse complement strand
GAAAACCTTAAAGAGCAGTTCTCCTCTGTCCTTTAGGGCCCCTGAGCAGGGGTGGACTCCACGGGAGGGAGGCTTTGGCTCTTCTTAAACAAAGGGAGATGCATAAACTATTCAGACCCCAGAACACCCAGACTTCAATGTACTGACATTCGTTCATAGACAGAAACTAGGTCTCTCTCTCTCACTCCAGGGAGAATTACCTACTTTCCCTTCCTGTTTGCTCTGGCCGGTATGTGACAGGCAACCTTTGTGCCTTTGAAGAATAAGATGAATTCTTCAGTGACAAGTGGATAAATAAAACCTAGGTGTAATACGGAAGTATTAATTTGCTTTAAATTAAAAGTCTAGTAGTCATAATTGAGGAAGTAACCAGTTCTGAGATGATCAGTGATTCATTAATAATGCACAGTATTTGTATAATCAAGTTATACCCATTTACATACTGTTACCTCAAAGGGTTCCCAGATACAGATAAAGCAAAGGCTCTCAGACAGCCTCGACTTGGTCCTGTAGAGGGACTGGTGGTTTTGAACAACAAGTTTGCAGTGAGTAGTCCAGAAAATTAGAACTCAGCATTTCCAGGCTTTAAACTCAGGGCTTTGTCCTCAAGCAGTTCAGGGTTGACTGCCTGCGGTTTGAAGGTGGAGAGCACGCTGGTGTAGGAGGGCGTCGCACGTACTCACTGCCAGTGTCGACTGGGACAGTTCTCTGACTTCTCTCCAATGTCTGCACGCACTCGCTGGTGTCGGCTTGCACAACTCACTGCTGTCTCTCCCACGCAGTCGAGCAAGTGGTGTCTCCAGGAGCCGAAGGCTCTTGTGAAATAAACATCCACCTGCATAAGGAGAGCCTTGAACTGGGCCACAAAGACCGCCCTGAGAAAATGAGGCCTGCTTGCCCAGACAAAGCAGTGACGGTGTTGGGAAAGGCCTGGTGGTCCGTTCCACTGTCCAGTGCTCTTCTGTCCGTGCCCCGGGAACCGGCCTCACTCTCCACTGTCCTCAGTCTAGAGCAGGAGGCTGGTCGCTCACCACACAGAGCTGCTCAGCTTGTCCACAGGCCAGCCTTCCACAAACCTCTTCCGACATCTGGAAGGAAATGGTGAATGAGCATTGCTGGGTGGCAGGGGATCCCATACCGTCCTTTCTTCTTTATGTCATGAGACTTGTAGCACCTTGTCAAACAATCACCATCCAAGCCCATTCCATCCCTCTAGGGAGCGTCCTCGTGCCCCTACGGTACCTGGGGCCATAAATACAAACAGAGGGCTCAGGGCCAAGGGTGTTTCCCTCCGATGTCCACAGTGTCCCTGTGAGTGGAACCGACTCCCAGACACCTAACAACAACAACAACAACAACAACAACAACACAAGACACATACAACTGAAGATTCAAGGAAGTGCTAACCCTTCTGTAAGCATGAGGGGACTGGCATGATGGTCAAGTTTTCTGCCATTGAAATCAGATCACACAGACTTAAACTGCAGCTCCCCCGTGTGCTGGGGAGAAGTCTTGGGAACAGTCAAGGATGTCTCCAGATGGCATGTCTTCCTCTCCAACATGGCAGAGGCAGTAGGCTCGCTCTTGGGATTATGGTGGAGAGTGACTGAGACATAGCACAGACAGTGCCCCATGGAGCATCTTTGGGGCACCCTACAGGAGTTGACCCCTTGACCCTAGTCATAAATAGATCACAACTTCAACATTGCCCGCCGCCTTGATTGACTGAAGCCTGGGTGTTAGTGCAGGGTCAAGACACGCTACAGTGATGAAGTTCTGTAACAGTCGCTTTGAAACTATTCATCTTGATGAATGGAACTAATAAAGACCCGATATATAACAGTTGGCCATTTCCAATAATTACCTGGATGCACTTTTATTTAAAAAAATCACACAGAAGAGTCCAAACCCAGGCCAGGGCAGAGGCGTGGATGCGGGCTCACAGAAGTCCCATAAGGCGGCGTAGAACTGCCCCATAGGGTGTCTGGGCTATAAATCCTCGCGGGGGCAGACTGCCTCATCTTCCTTTCGCGGAGTGCCTGGTGGATTTAAACTGGGCTCGCAACTGAGGTCTCGCTTTAACAGCTGTGCCACCAGGCTCTTCCCCGGTTAACAGATAGGAGTAGTGGTAAACACCAAGACAAACAAGCCAACAAGCCCCCTGCCACTGAGCCCATTCGGAGGCGCGATCACCTTCCGGCCTGAGTAGAACCACCGCTCCTTTGGGCTCCCAGGCTGGTCATCTTTCCAGGAACAGAAGGCCTGGTCTTCGCCCCGCAGAGTCCGGAGAGTTCCAGCTGCTGGGTGACGTGTGGCCCGCTCCACGACGAGAGCTCCTTCGTAGACACAGTCAGCTTACTCGGGATTTATTGTGCTCTACAAATATAGAACGATCCTCTGCTGCTGCAGTTTCATTTTGTCAGACCAGGGATCAAATAGTGCTTATGTTTATTAATCTGCTCCAGCCAGGGACTAACCAGCTAGTCTTTGGATCACCAGAGACAGTTTCTACTGTTTCAAACACTTTGAAGACAACCCATTCTTCTGAGAATATTAGGGATCATCCCTTTAAATTTCTTGACATGCAATAAAACCTTCCCAAAAATAATCAGGTGAAAGTGTTTCATTACAGTTTTCCATGATGCTTTAAGTAAGCGATTTCACATTCCACTTTTCATATTGAAGGATGTTCCCACATTCCACAGCACCTTCCTGGGTGAGATCCTGGTCCCTGACTTCTCGATCTGACGTGGCGTTCGCGGCTCCATGATGGTTTTCTGTGTAGAAGAGGGAAGAAGGCGGTCATGTATTGGTGGCTTTTTGAAAAGAAATCTGATGAGATATCTTGTGCACCCCCTCACTTACTCAAAAGTTTGTGGGTGGGTGTAGGTGTGTGTACCTGTATGCATGCTGTGCATATGGGTGTACATATGGGTGTGCGCATAAGTATTTGGGTGTTGTGGATAAGTGAGTGCATTTGTATCTATGTGCAAGTGTGTGTATGTCTGCGTGCACGTGCGTGCATTTGCATAAATGTACAGCTGTGTGTGCACGCATATGTGTTTATTTAAATTAAATATTGAGCGGAAAGCCAAGCATACACCTTCTGTCTTTGAACTGGTCCTCTGAGGGCCTTGCCTCAGTTTCTTGTACAGCCTGTCCTTAACACTGAAATTTTGGCAACAACAAATGACACGAGTTAAATTGTGCTTCTGCAAAGACGCTGTGCTTTTTAGTGCGGGGGAAATTATTTCAGTTATGTTCTATTACTGACATTGGAGTGAGCAAGCTGGAAAAGAGATGATTCACAGTAAAGACGATCCGAGACACAGAACAACTTTACCTCTGGTGAAGTTGCTGAGTGTCCCAACCTTTACGCGCATGGCATGTAATATTATTCC
>NW_022103920.1:2040768-2042120 GCF_000313985.2 Echinops telfairi | reverse complement strand
TCCGTGTTGCCGGTGGCTTTCAGAAAGCCAGCACGGTAGAGATGACACTATCCTGGGGCGCAGGAAGCTGCCCGTGCTTCCCGGGACAAGGTGACAATTCCAGGAAGGTGGACGAGCTGCCCAGACACAGGCCCACACTGGGACTTGGGGAGAAAGGTTGGTTTGGCAAGTTCAGTATGGAACCCTCCTGCTTTGGATTTGCTCTCAGGGAGCACGCTCCAGGCAGGAAGGGGCCCGGCTGTCCTTGGCTGTTGTGGTGCACAGAGTGTTGGTTGTCAGTCTGACAGAGCCTGGGAAATGTCACAGTGGTTTGCGTAAGTGTAAGCCGGTCTTCGGCTGATATCATTACAGCATAAATACATCTGACCATCTGGGGCTGCCAAACATGATTTCCCCATTCAGGGCAAAGAGCCCATGGAAATTCAATGTATTTAAAATATTTTTTTGTTACTAATAACAAATACTAAAACATTGGAACAAACTCCCTTTGCCTGATGCAAAGAATTAACTGCGTTGTGAAAAGGCAGAGTGTCTTTTATTGAAGGTCTTAGAACGCCGCTCTCAATTCAGAACAAGTGCTCGCTTTGTATTGTGCTTTGCTGTTAATATTTGTGCAAGGGAGAGGCCGTTCAAGCGCAGATGTGTGCCTGTGAGGCACGTGGCGAAGGGAGGCGGCACGGGGTGCGCCCATCTTTAGGCCCCATCGCGTTTGTCTCTCTCGGTGTTACCTCGCATCAGTACTTGTCCTTGAGGTGTTCAAACAAGAGTCGCAGGGCCCTGATTTCCATCTGGAACAATTTCATTCCTGTTCATTGCAGATTTTTGTTGGCCTTTTCGTTTTGCTACTTTGCATTATTAGGAGAGTTCCATTTCCATCAGTTAATTAAACCCTTCCCTGGTTTGGCTTGTAGTAGTGTCGCTCGCTGAAGCCCAGTCTTCTCCCACCCACGGTGGGGGGTCATCTGCTTCTGTTGCCTGTGGGGATTCATAATCTGATGGTTTATATTTGAGTTTAGAAATCTATTATGATGATCATCTTGGCGTGTACAGAGTGAGGGTTACTGATTTTCGAATGAATGGCTGAGTCGCCCTCATGGCAGTCTTGCCCATTCTTCACGTCTACTTGCAATTCCAGCCCTGCGTGTTGACTGAATCCTGGTGGGACCTGTTCCTGGAACACCCCTTGCTGAAAACTCACAAGCTCACATTTCCACAGGTACATTTCAATGGTATTGGTTTTTTAAAAAACTGATTGGCCTGTCTATGCTTAGGCCTGAGCCACACTGCTTTAATGATGGAATTGCTGTATTTTTGTATCTTCAATCTGGGCCAATGCTGCTGATCTGGGGGGG
>NW_022103920.1:2038014-2038879 GCF_000313985.2 Echinops telfairi | reverse complement strand
AAATGATAGTTTGAAATCCCTTCATTTAACTGCGGTTTATGTATGTCCCCGGTTCATTATAGAGACATCCCCAGCGATCTACTCCATTTTCCCACGGAGGTTTTGAAGCCCCTTATGAAGACTGACCTTGGAGCGAGAGTGTGGGTGCAGTTCCAGATACCATCAAACTGAACCACAGGGGTTTTTCAGTTCCCTGGAGCAGAGAGACTTGATGCTCACACCTACCGTTTTTTCTCAGGGTCAGGGATCCCACTCCTGGGTGTGTGTGTGGGGGGGGCACTGGGACAATCCAGGGGGGGGGCTGCAGAAACCAGAGACCTACACTTGATCTCCAGCCCCCATTCAGTGCACAGAGGTTTGTAATTGGCCGGCACTGAGGGTTTTTGTCCTGAAAAGAGGATAGTGGGGGCGGATACATTAGGGGGCTGGACAGGAAGAGCATCTTCTGAGACAGGTGTCTTCTGAGATGCAGTAGCACAGTGACAGGACCGAGACATCCTGAGACAGAGGTGGGACGTGAGCACGGCGGGGGGTGGGGGTGTGTGTGCATGGCGCTCAGAGGCTGCTGCATTCAGCGTGTCCACCAAGCCCCATCCTTCCAAGAACACAGCACCTTCGCACCAAGTACTGTGTACCATGGCTTTGTTTCTTGATCCTCTCGACATGCTGGGCAGCGTAAATGTGTTCTAACCTAGAGGATAACGGAGCCCTGGTGGCCTAGTGGCTTCCTAGTGGGGCAGCTAATTTCAAGGTTAGCCGTTTGAAAGCACCAGCTGCTCTGAGGGACAAAGCTGAGGCTGTCTGCTTCTGTAGAGTTACATACAGTCTCAGAAGTCTGTCTGCTCCTGTAAAGAGTTACATACAG
>NW_022103920.1:2032753-2036754 GCF_000313985.2 Echinops telfairi | reverse complement strand
TCTCTCTCTCTCTCTCTCTCATTTGGAGAGACACACATTTTCTTTTCTCATATCAGGCCATATTACTGTTCACGGAGAGTGCAGGGTACGCAGCCATTCCAGGATGCCGGGAATGAAGCCTGGTGGGGCCAGAGACAGCCTGTCCCAAAGTGAGACTCCCTGAAAGGAGCCTGGTGGGCAATGCTGAAGTGCTCAGTGCCCAAGAGAATCCAGGCCTGCCCCCCGCTTCCGGGAAGGCGGCAGCCGAGATGCGCCCATGAGTGTCTTCTCCATTGCATGGGGCCTCTCTGAGTCTGAGCCTTCTCCTGGCACCCAGCCACAGCGGAAACAGCTTTCTTGGATCACACATCACCTTTAATGGGCTTCTCCCTGCATTGAGACTGCTCAGCACTGGGATCAGCTATTCGAACCTACCAGTCTCTTTGCAGGAGGAAAATGAGGCTTTTTGCTCCCAGAAGGAATTTATAGCCTCAGAGACCCCTACCCCCAGCCCCGCCCCCAGGGGTCCTTCTACCCTGTACGTGCGGCTGCAATGGGTCAGAGCTGACTCAATGGCAGTGGGTTTCATGAGCCAATCAATGACAAATCCGTGAACACCTTGGGTTATCAGGTTCAACAGCTGATTGAAACAAGAGATGGTGACGCAGGCATGGTTTCTTTTATGCAGCTGTTACGAATGGAAGGTTTCAGCCACCCTGATCCCAGCAGGTCCCTGGGTGCCCCTTGCTCACAACTTGCACGCACCCCCTCCTGGTGTCTCGTACCGCCCCTCAGGCTGCATCAGGCTGCCTAGACCCTGCACAGCGCAACCTGGGACTCCGGGACTCCCTTTGCCACTGCAGTGCCTTTAGTGCATGGCCTGGACTCAAACCCACCACCTCTCTCTGGTCTGCTTTTGGAACCAAGTGAGTGCCTGCCATCCCCCAGACCCCAAAGACCCTGAGAAACCAAAGCCCAAACGTGCTGCCACCGAGGGGTTGATTCCGACTCCTGGAGGCTACGGGAAGGTGAGAGCTGCCTCTGGCTTTCTGAGTGTGCAACTCCTCATGGAGCAGTAACCTTGTCCTTCCCCCTGTCAGCTGGTGGTTTCAAACTGCCGACATTCTGGTTTCCAGCTCAACGTGTAAGCCCCTGTGCCGCCAGGGCTATCTGATGAGCATTACTAAATCCATACCCTACGAGTCGCCTGTGCATCTGAGTGGCCATATAACAGAGTGGAGTTTCTTGTGATGTTCCCGATGCTGTGAATCTCCTGAGAGCGGGGAGCCTCATCTTTTTCTCCAGGGGGGCCTGGTGGATTCTGACGACTTAACCTGCTGCACCACTCTGACTCTTGAGTAGTCAGCCTCATACTTGGATGGAACGTCACCTCATGCTTCGTAAAGGACCGCAGCTCTGAAACCCAGCCCTGCTCCTCTGCAGGTGGCATGCCGGGGCCGGAGCCTTTGAGAAGGCCTGTTTATCACGGGCTGACTGAGTTCGCCTCTGCTTCTGCCCAGCACAGCTCGGTTACAAAAGAGCTAGGGGTGTGTGGATGCAGCTGGCCCCCACACCCTGTGTCAGAAGCGCTGTGGATGCTCTGAGACGGGACACAGACCCAAAGTCCCCTGTGTGATCGGAGTCCTCATCTGCGAAGCAAGACTGCTGTGCACGTGCACCTGCACTCTCATTTGTGTCTGGAATGAGCACCAGGAAGCACTCCTGTGTCCTCCTGGTTTTGTTCCTGGACAGAGGAAGTCCGCATTGTACAGCCAGGGATATGGCAGGAAACAGCAAGGCTGCTATGCAGAGAGAACCAGACAATGGGGAGGAAAGAGGCCTGTAATGAGGGACTGGCAGGTAGAGAGAACCACAAAGGTGGCTCTGTGGAAGCCCCATCTGTGAGCAGAGAAGAGGCCTGGCAGGATACCGTGGTGTTGGTTTACCCCCTCTTCCCCCCCTCCCCGTGCTCCCCTGCCTCCCTGGTCAAACCCACACCCACTCTCCCACAGCAACACCCCATCGGGACATGGACGTTAAACTTGGCTCGTGTTTGTGGCTGGTGATGTTCACAGCTCCTGTGCAGGGTGGGGAGAGAGGCCAGGAGGTGGGACCCTAGCGGGGATGCTGTGTTCTTACTGCATTATCTGCTCTGTGTTGGTTCCAACTGCTGGGGTGCTCACCGGAGGTGGCCTTCACCTCCTGGGCACTCCATGGAGAGGGAACTGTGTAGTGTGTGACTGGGTGTGTCGTATTGGCTCCGACTCATGGTGACTTCGTGTTCAACAGGAAGAACACAGCCCGGGGGCAGTGTCAGCCACAGGACCTTAAGGAATGCCAGCCCTTATTAGAGCCACTGTGAAACCCATCTTCCTGAAGGTCTTCCTCTGATCCCCACGCTCTACTTTACCATGTCCAGCTGCAGGGTCCCACTCTTCCTGTTAACAGGCCCAAAGCATGTGCGATGGAGACCCACTACCCTTGCTTCCACAGAACATCCAGCTGCGCTTCCCCTAGGAAGAGCCGCTTGGTTTCCGTCAAGGGCATATTCAGCATGCTCCACCGAGAGGCATCAAGTCTCGGTTCTCCTTATTTCTTGCCCGGGTTTTGAATGCGGGTGAGGTCCTTTAGAAGACGTCGCTCGGGAGGGGCACACCTCAGTCCCAATCATCACTTATTAGAACATCTCGAAAGAAGATTTGCTCCAGGCCAGGTGGAAAGCCTCGGTACCCCGCTTCTAAACACTGCCCATGGAAACCCCGCAGATCACCACCGAGCGCCCCGACCTGCGTGCATCGGACACTCCTCAGGAGGGACCAGCTGCTGACTTGTGTTTGGAGAAGGAGAGGGCCAGAAAGGGGGCAGGGGCCCTCAAGGGGACAGTCAGCAGAGTAGTCACAACCGTGGACTCAGGGACACTGGCAACCAGGATGACACCGGACCAGGTGACATTTCCTTTTGCTGCTCAGGTGATGGCATCTTGACCGCGAGGTCCCACATGTAGGGCCTGTCCAGGGTTGACTGTCGGTGGATAATGGGGGGGTGACTAGAATGAGTGATCATTCTATCTCCCCGAAAATGGTATCTTACACCCCAGGAGTGAATGCATGCTGCTTCCTTTTAGAAATTATGCAAAACAGCCCCATCTAGAATCCCTTGAATCTCATCGTTCTGCTGATGAACCCGTCCCCATTGGCTTCATTGCCTTGGTGATAATCAATAGTAGCATCACTAAAAACCATAAAATCAAAGGAAGGAAGATAGAGTTTTATAGAGAATCTCTCATGTTTCCAAAATGTGTGGAATCAATTTTGGTTTTGTTTTTCGTGTAAAAGCCATTCTGATCTCATTTTAGGATACATTCACGGAAGCAGAACTCCAGGGCAGCAGCTCAAAGGCAATCCCAGCCTTGTGACGCTGGCTGTAAAAGGTCCTTTAAAACAAATGTCAGTTCAGACAAGAGTGTTGACTGTCCTAACCAAAGTATTTGCAGGGATGTTGATCTTCAAGGCCATTGCCTCAGGCAGAACACAGCCTGAACCTGTCGTGTGTGAACAGAGATGGTTCAATCGGTCCCAAAGGACAGTCCCTGGCCACCCCCATAGTGCCCAGCACCATCCCAGTGCAGTCTTGAAGTGGAGACAGGCTGGCAGCTCGGTGGAGACAGCGAGTCTGCCTGCCTACCGTCACAAGGCAAAGGTCCACTTGGATCCCAACCACAACGCTGGTAGTTCTAGAATATTTGGCATCCTCCAAGCTCATTAGTGCCCGCTCCATCCTCACACTGTGCTAGATAGCTTGCGATGCTCGCTGTGATTAAAGTGCTTGTGATCACGTGTTCCCACAAGGCGTCTGCCACCTTTCCTGGAAGTGTGTTTTAAAGTCACGTTTGATGATTGAGGCCCACGTGAGCCTCCAGCTGGTGCTTGAAGCCCTGCAATTTCTGATTGGTGGACTTGGAGTAAAGCAACATGGTCCTCTCACATTTGCCCCTGTGTGCTTCCAATGATCTGATACGAATC
>NW_022103920.1:2029155-2032377 GCF_000313985.2 Echinops telfairi | reverse complement strand
GGAAGAGATAAGCTTTTTATTCAATCATATCTTCAGGAAGAACTTGTGAGGACAAGTGGAAACATGCTTTGAATGATTTTGGTGTCTCCTGTCTTGCACGCATCAAGAGGCAGCTGTACGAACAGAACAAGGAAATACTGAATAGTTTAAACTCTGCGAAGGTGTGCAGCAGGGTGTGTCCTCTCACCATATTATTCAATCTGTGTGTGAGTGCATCATCAGAGACGCTGGATTGTGCCAACAAGAATGTGGCATCAGCACAGGTGGAAGGTTTATTACCAATCTACCATATGCAAATGAGACACCCTGGCTTACACAAATTGAGGAGGACTTGAAGCAATTGCTGATGAAAATCAAGGATTGCAGCCTTCAGTATGGATAATGACTTCATGTTATGAAGACTCAAATCCTCCCAACTGGTCCAATAAGTAGTATCGGAGGAGAGGTTGGAGCGGTCAATAAGTAGTATCGGAGGAGAGGTTGGAGCTGTCAGGGGTTCCATCTTGCTTGGAGTCACCATCCGTGTGTATGGACGCAACAGTCACCGATCCAGTGATGCGCTGCATTGAGTTCATCAGCTGGACAAGACCACTGTACAGTGTCCAAGCGTGGGGTGTTCCCTTGAGGACGAAGGTGCCCCTGACCCGAGCCGGGGAGTTCTGTGTGCATCACATGCATGTGAAAGCAGGCACCGGAAGAACGAGGAAGAATGGATGAACGTGTGTTGGTGTTGGTGCTGGGGAAGAACATTGAAATACCATGCACTGCTAAAAGGGCAAACCTGTCCTGGAAGAAGTACGGCCAGAGTGCTCCTTAGGGGCAAGGGTGGCACCAGAGTGCTCCTTAGGGGCACGGGTGGCAAGGTACATAAGGCTTAGGACTTTATCTGACTCGCTGACTCACAACTGATTCCCTGAAGGTGTTTGCCTATGTCTAAGAAGTTTCCATATTCACCCCCTGTGAGCCTGGCTTGTCAGCCAACTGATGTCCAATTGATTCCTACTCATGGTGACCCAATGGTCTCCACTGGGTTGTCAACCTTTGACCTCCAGGCCTCTCTTCCGAGGGGCGTCTGAGCAGATTGAACCTGCCGAGCACCTTGACAGTTGCCCCCTCCCCCTGGAGTTCCAGCTCTCAGGGGGGCTACAGTCTTGTCTTTGAGCCCCATTGCAACATCTCTCCTTTGAAAGATTGAACGTTCTCCCTGACTCTAATCTTTACAAAATGATCATGAGAACAACACACTCATATGCAAACACTCATCACAATCAGGAAATCATGGACCAGGGTTCCCAATCGGAAACACACTCTTTGTTCCCCACGTGTGAGCTTGGTGATGGAAGCCTGGGCTGCTTTCTCACTGCAGAATGGGTGTGAGCACCATCGTCACATTGACTGTGAGTCTCAGGTGTGCTTATTGGCTGACATGGTTATCAGTGACACACAGACAACTTACTGGCTGTACAAATGTCCCATGAGTGAAAGGACCCCAACAGGCGATTCCAGGCCCAGCAGACCCTCCTCACAGATGGCCAAGTGTTCAGGGACAGAGCGACCACCCAGAGGTTGTCACTCGGAATGCCCTGCCTGGTTTTGAAGAGTTTCAGTGCAGGTTTCCATTCAGGATGAAAACGACACTTGCATCGGGGAGCTCGCTGAAGAGAGGACGGCACCCTGACGTGTCAGATGCCTCACCCCAAACTAAACTCAGCCCACTGCCGTCCAGGCAATTCTGACCCACCCCCTCTTACACAGGGTTTCTGAGGCTGAACACCGCCACAGGAGCAGACAGCCTCGTCTTTCCCTGAGGAGCAACTTGTCGCCAGCAGCCCCCCCTAACCCACAGTATCCCCAGCCCTCAGGTAGAAAACAGTCCCACTGAGGGGAGAGCCTCACTCAGTCTGTGTTTTTGTAGCAGGGTCTTTGAATACCAAAATGAGAGAGAGACAGAGGAGAGAGAGAGAGAGAGAGAGAAAACGAATGCATGAACACACACATTACCCCACACGGAAGCACACAGTTAAAGTAAAATGCGTAAAGGACGCGCGGTGTAAGCCCTTTCTTGTAGAGAAGTGCAGAAGTTCCTCTAATCTCCAGAAGGCCTAGGCCATTGGCCTAGAACAGTGCTGCCCCTGAGCCAGAGCCTTGCTAATACACACGCATTGTCCCACTCTGGTGGCCTCACTGGACAACTGCTGTGCCCGGGAGAAGCGATTCCTGAGAGCCCCCACAGTCTGCTCCCTCGGGGTGCTGTCTGCTTGCCCTGCAGACTGAATCCCGGAAGGTCATGGGCTAGCTGGGATGCGCCTCCGCACCCCACTCCCCACACTGCTGCATGCTGAGAGGGGCCCTCTGTCCACTGGACACCCAGCTGTGCAAGGTTGCTGGCACTGGACAGTTGTGAATGCCTCACAGTGGTGGGCTGGCTGAGAGTCCCCCATTGTCCAGTTTAACTTCAGGAGCATATTAATTGAGTCTCAGACAGGAAAACACAAGATCAAATCCCATCATCTGATTGAGGGAGATCTCCAGCAGGAGGTCATGGTGTCCACCAGAGCTTTTGAAATTCGGGGCTTAAAAAAGGAGGGCAAGGGGATTGTCACAAAAGCCTGGCTGGTGAGCGATCCACATACCAGGGTTCTAGGCGGGGCATGAGCAAGAAGAGCTCCTGTGATTGTTCCTGGCCCTTGCAGCCAAGCAGCCAGGGCAGGTCTCATGACCATGTGACCCAAGTGTGGCAGTCCCCAGCAAGGCCACACCCTCCCAAGTCCCAAAGGGAGACCGCTCCTCCAGGGCTGCCCACAGTGGTGGAGATAATCCGCTTCCTAATGCTTTCTTCCTGAGACCTTTCATATCCCGGGGCCCTGGTCAGGAGGAATTCAGGGGAGGCTTAATCCATGTGGGGCCTCTGCCAGTGGGTTTTGGGCTTTCATTGTTCTGTGGGTTTCTGCAAACCAGGTGCTTCAGAATTTAAGCTCCAATTTAAATGTAAAATGGATGAGTTGTTCTGTAAACCTCCCGAGGCAGAATTAAAATAAAGGATTTGAAGGATGAGGGGATGGTCCTTAGGTGACTTGGAAAGAGCCCAGCATGGCCAGTGGCTGGCTTGCTGGTTAGGGTTTTCACCATCCTGAACGGTTCTGAGAAGGCTCCACGGTGGGGTGAGCTCGCAGTGGGAGTGGAGCAGCCGTGCCTGAGCCCGAGCCAATGCCAGGGTGAGCA
>NW_022103920.1:2025859-2027874 GCF_000313985.2 Echinops telfairi | reverse complement strand
TTGGAGTTTCAAAGTCATCACCAGGCCCTTGTTGTACCAACTCATGAAAGTGGTGCTTCCTTATTGTCCCTACATATAAGATCAAAATTGCCACTACACATATAAGATATGCACTCCATATTTAAGGTAAAGCCAGGTTCCTGTTTCAACAAAGACAACTTCCGGTTACAACCAAATAGCTTCCTGTTGCAACACACCCAGCTTCCTGTTATAACAAACACAGCTTCCTGTTACAACAAAGCAGCCTTCCTATTGTGTCAAAACTGGCTTCCTGTTGTAACCCAAGCAGGCACTGTTTGTTTCCAGAGTCAGCACGTCAAAGTGAAAGACAACACTCGCGTGCACGCACACACACACACACACACACACACACTGGGGTTGCCGAGCCTGAAACACATACACCATGGTTTAGTTCCTATGTAGCATATGTAGATACACACATGACATATACATTATATATAAGGCTAGTGGTATCATTTTATTTTTTATAATACCTGTATACTGTTCTATTGCTTTTGGAAAATGTAATGAATGTGAACATAATGATGTGATATATGTTTTTCTCTGCCTTTTTAATACACGTATTTTGGAGTGACCGGAGCTATGGTAACATCCTTTTTTTTTTCATTGTACTAAAACATATCTTTATTAGAGTATTTTGTTCTTGATGTTGTTTTTCCATAATTGAAATGTAATATGTAATCATATAAATGTAGACTTACTTATATGTGAAACAGTTTAGCACCCTTATCCTTTGGTTGGCTGTGAGCGGTGAATGAGAGCCCTGGAAGTTTTTGATGCTGGTCATCAGGCTGGGGGTCTGGAGGAGCCTGGTGGGCCCGGGACGATGGCCCTCAGTCCCCTTCAGGTCTGGAACTGAACTCTGCCTCAGGGCTCGAGTTTCAGGAAAAGGAATTATGTAAAAATTCAGCCCCTGAAGCACATTAGGATTTAGCATATTATTGGGCAATTTTCAGCTGAGTGAAACATGACCCCGTGTTTTTCTGGACGTCTCTGCCATGATTATCACAGTTGGAAACTCTCCTTTGTAGATATGATGCAATTGTAGCTGCTTCTCTGAGACAACATATTGCATTTCCTGTCCTCTCCAATTACACATCGGGAACAAATTATGCTTTCTCATCGGTTTGAAGCACATCACTTTCTAAAAGTGTATAGAAACTTCTGATAAAAATTTCACAGCCCTCTTTCAATATGGATATGAGTCGGAGATGCCACGCTCCAGCCTGCAGACATTCGCTGCGGCCTCACTGCCCTGGTGATAAATTATAAACAACACATGTGATCGCCAGGCAAGGGGCTGGTGGGACATCCTTTGTACTATCTCATCTCTGTTTGAACACAATGAGTAGATCTCTAAAGACTCGTGGGAGGCCTGAAATGAAAACCATAAATTGGGGGTGTGTGGAGTGGGGGACGACAACAAAAGAGATGATATTTTTATAATAGACAATAGATAAATCCGGAGGGATGCCTCCCGGATGTTAGCACCTTAATCTATGGAGAACAAGCTAGAAGTACAGAAGCAAACTAGACCTGTGCTGTCCAGCCCACTCCCACACGCAGCAACGCTTTTGGATCCAGTAGAACTGCCCCCACCAGGTTCCGGAGGCTGGACATCTGTGTGGGACCTGAAGGCTCCACCTCTCTCCCTCCGAATGGCTGGAGGGTTCATGATGTTGACCATTCCTTTAGCAGCTGAGGGCTCTCCTGTGCTAGCCAACCCAGCCTCCATGGCAGTGGGTGGACTCTGACTCCCAGCCACCCTCTAGGAGTGATCTGCACCAGGCTGTTGGCTTTCCAGGGTTGGGGCATCTTGATGGAGGAAGACTGCTTCATTGTGCTCCCATGGACTGACTGGGGTGGGGTGTGGTGGTCCAGTCAGCCTACAGCTTAAACTCAGTGCTACGGATTGCTTATCTATTTTATTCTACTTATTTGTCTGACTATTCTTGCATGAATAACTCCCGGTCAAATGCTCTGTTATTGAAATA
>NW_022103920.1:2007417-2024880 GCF_000313985.2 Echinops telfairi | reverse complement strand
TTGCTATCCAGGCTGCTCGTGAACTCTGTGTAGGGATTTTCAGATTTGCTGGCCCTCTCGGTAGAAGGGGCTGCAGAGGGGAAGGACAGGGGAGCCAGAGTAGAGTGTCAGGCCAGGGGTCTTCCAGCACCAGACTGGGTGTGCCTTTACCTGTTCATGTGACACCAGGGGCAACCTGTGTTTCCGTCTGTTCCTGTCGAATTCCCTGTGACCGTGGAAACATCCAGAAGAAGGTTTTCAAAAGAACCTTGCTTAATGCTGTCCCACAACCATAGGCACTCCGTCTTAATCAAGGGGAGTCGCTGCTTCGAGGGGATGCGCCTGCTTCGTGAGGGAGTGTCAGGGATCAGCAGGTGGGGAGTGTGCACCGTGCTTCCCTCGCACCCCTAGATAGATTTCCATCTAACTGGACATTCACAGCCACAAATTGAAATCCAAGGACCCGCCCTCATCACATATCTGTCCCCGCATCCCTCTTGCTGCCTGTGGGACCTCCGTGGAATGACCTAATTTCGGCAGCCTGCCTTACCTGCAGAGAAGTACATGGATCATGGGATTGCCGAGAGTGTGAACTGAAAGGCTGCCCGGGCAATTTCTGAAGGCAGAACCTGACTCATTCATAGAGGCTGGATCTTCTCTATCTCTGCAGAGCAAGACCCAAACAAACAAACGACCCCCGTATCGGTTTCCGAGGGAGGCTGTGAATCTTCATTGGAATACGCAGCCTCCTCTTTATTCCCCTGCTGGTCAGCCCAGTGCCTGAGCCACAGGACCCTCTACCACACAGCGAAGTGCAGTCTCCCAGCTGTAGAACCAGGGACCAGTGGGTGTCAAGTTGACCCCAACTCATTATGCCCTTTCCCACCCTGTGTCCAAGCACAGCTGCCTGTGCCCCCTCAGGCTGCCAGTGTCTGAATTTTCAGAAGTGGACTCCCCACCCCCGCCCTCCACTGGCCTTCAATACGTGGTGTCTCTGAGTGGATTAGAACCTCCGACTTTCTCTCAGGTGGCCCAGTACTTCACTGGGTTTTCTATCCAATGATTCCTCTCTTGGGTATAGTGATCTCAAAGCCCTCCCAGGGAACCATCAGCAGCAGGAGGATATGCGTGGAGGTCAAGGACGGTGTTTGGATTGCTCACCTGGTGGACCGATTCGTTGGGCTCGATTCTTGGTCAGCCAGCAAAAGGCAAGCTTGTGAGGAGACTCAGGAGACATTCTGACTCCTGCTCACCTGTTCCTCCTACCCTTGTGGCCTACATGCTGTCCCTCCACGATGTCTGGCATCACCTGGGGATAGAGGAGCCACACAATCAGTCCCTCACTTTGAAGCAGTGTCAGGCCACCTGGTGCGTGGAGACCAAAGGCAGCTCTCACTGGGAGATGCTCTCTCAGCTCACCATGTCCAGAGTAGCCTCGCTGCCTTTTGGGGGAGACAAGGTGAGGCGGTGATGCTCCTCAGCCACCATCACCTGAGATTCCGACCTGGCGTTCGCAGCCAGTCTGGCACCCATCAAATCAGGTTGATTTAGGGGAGACCGACATCCAGGCAAAGGAGACAGAGAAGGATGATGCGGGGGACAGACTCTGAGTCATTTTGCTTGATATTAATGGCATTTTTAAAACTGAGATTAGCCCTTGGAGGACAGGAGTCTGTTCTCGGGGATGACAATTGGCCTGGGATTTCTCCGGAATGAATTCTTGGAGATCTGAAATTTTCAATCACAGAAGATTCTCTTGGCCAAAGGAGGCCTGAGAGCTGTCTCCAAATGAAGCACCGGAGAGGTTCCTAAGGAGGAGGCTGGTGGTTACAGCCACAGAACCACAGATGGGACGATGCTGAGCCAGGCCAGTGGAGACCACACATAGCCGGGGGCCGCTGGTCTTCAGGATGTGGGTGCATGTGGGCAGGGAGGGCTGGCGCGTAGTAGGAAAGGGTGATGTTTTTAAAAGCAATACTGACCTGACCCTGCCTTGATCAAATGGTCGCATATTTATAAGATGCCTGTGCACCAATTCCCACCCACTCTGATCAAACAGCAAGCATTGCCCTCGTCTTTGAGAAAGAGGAACCTTCCCGGATCCTGCCATGTGGAATGCGACTTTCGTGGGTGTTCATTTTCATCTAAAGGAGTCTGCATCTTCAACTGTGGAGATCTGTAAATGATTTTAAAGTCTTCGTTGTGGTCAATGCTATTATGGCATTTTAAATCATCGATGACACCTTTGAAAGTGTCGGGGGAATCTGTGAGCCCTGCTGGCGTAGTGGTTATGCCTTGGGCTGCTTGTGGCAAGGTCCGCAGTTTGAAACCACCAGCCACTCCACAGGAGAGAGCGGAGGCTTTTTACTCCCAGATAGAGTTAAAGTCTGAGAGACCCACGTGGGCAGTTTTACTCTGTCCCTTAGGGCCAGGGTCAATGGCATTGAGTTTTTGAGTTCAATGCAGGTAACCAACTGATGAGGATGTATTTCTGTACCATCCTGAGAGTGCTGTTTACTGATGGAGGAAAAAGGATCACAGGCGAGAATGAAGTCACTCTGGAGCGGACTGTTGCTTTTGCTTGTCCATGAAGAGGTGGCCGTGTGCCCCATTAGCCATCTTCTGGTCTATCCCGGTGGGCGGATCTCAGAGGAAGGTGCCTGGTGTCTTATACAGGGAAAGAATACTTCATATTTTCCACTTTGGCCTAAAAAGGTATAAATGGCTTCAACTCTCTGGACACCTACTCTGGGATGTCCTATCACGTGGCCCACACACTACACATGGTGCCGAGGATCCTGCGAGAGAAGAGACCAGTGACAAGGGGCATTTAACACATGGGAACGGGAATGTAGAGAGAGATGATGTTACAGAAGAAGTTCAGACTCAACGGGTTCTGAAAACGCAGGTGCTAGCTGAGAGAACTGGGTCAGGTGGGCACCGAGAATCCCAGGCAAGCCCTCTCCCGGCCACACTCTGAGAAGTGAGCTCACGGTGAGTTATTCAGGTCTGAGAAGGGGCAGGCCAAAGAGACACCAGAGGCATCTGCCCAGCGCTTCAGGAGGGGGATGGGTCAGCTGACACCGAGGGCACGATGCTGGCTTCCAGTGGGGGAGGCTGTGCCTCAGGGGCAGAGCACCCCAGCATTCCTGGACAGACACCTGAAAAGATGTCAGGAATCCTCCATGAACAGCTGATGCCCGTCAGTGCAGCCTTTATGTAAACAGGACCACACCTGGCATTCATGGTCCAAATACATGGTTGATGGGCGCCACATAAACTTCCTTGGAAAATGGCGTGGGAAGGTCAGAGAATGTCCCCATGAGCTCTTTGAAGCTCTCTCCTGGGTACCTTTTGTAGTTCATGGTTTTTCCACAGACAGTCCGAAGGTCTTCATTTCAACAAGAACCTCAACCGTGACGTCAAGGTTATGAAAAGCCAAGGGTCTGAGCCACGAGCCCTGGAGCAGCCCCTACCTGTCCCCTCACCCCCGGATCCCCTTATTCCAGAGCTTCCAGTCTCTGACCCCAGTTGCAGCTGCAGCCTGCCCACGCAGCTAACACAGACTCAGTTGGCCAGTTGGCTGCCATGATGCCAGAGCAGGTCATTGTATTAGCTGATGTCCTCTATTTTTGCTTTTCCAATGTAATTGGAATGTGAATATTTTATTGACAGCCACTGGGGAGATTAGCATCCTCAAAGAGTGGTCCGAGCTTCTGAGAGAGAGGGGTTGATGATTCCATTATCCCCAAAGGCAACCAGGGCAGGCCTCATCCTCAGGCCAGGTCTTGCCTGCACCACCTGGACAGACCAGTGATGTTCTCTCCACCTCTCCCCGCCCCCACCTCCTGATGACAGCGTTCATCCTCAGGGCAGGTCTCACTTATGCCACTGGGCAGAGCAGTGGGGTCCCTTCCATCTGCTCAACTCCCAGCCCTCCACCCCGAGGTGCCCTGTTGCAAGGGCCTGATACTTGATGTGCACTGCATTCTCACCTGGTTTCTCTCTTTGTCACCTGTTCTCAGCTCTTCCTCTCTGCAGTGCAAGGGCTGCAGACCCTCCTTTTTTTTTTCTCACTGTTTAAGGAGTTTTTATTAAAGCAAGAATTTTATAATCCAAATTACGTTTCCTTGCTCAGTTATCAATTCTGTCATCTAAAACAGAAGTGACACTCTGAGCTATTCCACAGTAAAGAATTACAAAATTAAAGAAAGGAATGCTTTAAATTTTTGTACTTTGCTGAAAATTTTTTCCCAGGGTCTATAAAACATTAATTTGTTTTTATGTTTTACTATTTTTTGTGGCTTTTTGTTTTTAAATGAATAGGAATCTAGGACTAGCATGGTTTGCTAGCCCTGGCATTTGCTCGGCACATAAGGTTCAAAGTTTCCTTTCCTTTTTTTTTTTTTTTAAATTTATTTTATATTTTGCAATGTTTTTTCCACAATATTTAAGTTTTTCGATGTTTAAGTATTTTTCTTCACCCCTTTACACAATGAAACAAGTGATGTATCTTGTACGCTTGACATTAGTCATTCAGTTGGTTCTGACTCATGCTGAGCTGTTAGGACAGAGCATACTGCTCCCTGGGCTTTCTGAGATTGCACATTCGTATGGGGGCACGCAGCCTCATCTTTCTCCCCTTGATCAGCTGGTTGGTCATCCCTCCTAAGAGCTTGTGTTGTCTGAGCCTGAACATCCAGTGGAGGGGCCTCCGTGGGTGGCCCTGTGTGACCCTGTGTGTTAGGCCGGGTAGACTAGAGAAACAAATCCATAGAAACTCATATGTATATGAGAGTATTTATATAAAGTATTTATATAAAGGGTAATTGTACATTAAGAAAGCATCCAAACGCAGTCTAGTCCAAGCCCATAATTCCAATATTAGCCCATATGTCCAATACCAGTCTATACAGTCCTCTTCAGACTTATGAAACACATGCAATGATGCCTAATGCAGGGTGATCAAGGCCGGTGGGTAGAAAGTCTTTGGATCCAGGTGTTCTAAGCACCTCAGCGCTGGCAGGGGTCTCTACCTGGCCTCTCTGGCTTCACAGGTCTGGTTGCATCCTGGCAGGTCCGTGTGGCTTCTCCCGCTCAGGGCACAAGCGTACTTCCCTGAGTGTTGTCAGCTACGCTGTCTCCCAGGGAGTGAGCAGAGAGAAGTGTCTCCAGCCTCCAAGGAGGAAAACATTTCCCAGAATCCTTGGGGGCAGGCCAGGCTCACACGGAAGTTCATTGTCTATGGCCTGATTGACAGACTAGACTCCACCCTTCACTCATAAGGCCTCAAACTGACAAATGATTATATAACTACCACACCCTGAATGGCAGTGGCAGGGCCTCCCTGTGTGACCCTGAATGGAAGGGGAGGGACCTCACTGTGTGACCTTGAATGTCTAGTGGCGGGCTGCACTGTATGACCCTGAATGGTAGGTGAGGGGTCTCCTATGGCCCTGAATGGGGGGACGGGCCTCCCTATGTGGCCCTGAATCTCTAAGGGTGGGTCTTTCCCCTGTGACCCTGCCTGGGAGGAGCACTGTCTGTCCTGAGCTCTGTGAAATGGACATAGCACTATGGGCAGTGTTCACCGAGACCGCCTGACCGGCCCTGCAAGCCCCGGTGTCCATGAGAACGTGGACACAATGGCCAGCACAGGCGGGACAAGGGATATCAGAGACAGGCAGGGCCCCTGTGGAGGAAAGTTCTGCAGAGCACATTGCATGGACAGCATGGGGCACAGCCCCAGGGAAAGAAACAGAAATGGCCACAGAGATCAGAGAGGCTCGAGGGAGAAGTCTCCTGTGGTCCCAGCCTCCCAGGAGCTTTTGAGCCTCTTTAAAGTTAGGGGGGTTTGTGGGACCAGGGGCGAGCCCTCCTCCAGCCTGGGTTTCAGTTTATAATTCACACTCGGGGCGCTCTCTCTCTCTCTCTCTCTCAGGTCCAGGGATGGCACCCAAATGACCCCGTTTGCTGTGCATGGCCCTTGCAGGCATGGTGGCTGGTTCTGGCAGGGTTGGGGAGGACATAAGCCAGAGGGATGCTTCCCCACCCCACTGCCCCTGAGAATGATTTTCCACAGACATCTCCATTCCAACTTACCCTCCAGTCTTTTGGCAGAGCAGGACTCCAGACGTCCCCACGAAGCCACTTCCTGTAGAAAACCAGCCTTTCTCTGTCCCTGTGGTCCAGGTCTCCATCCATCCTGGGAAAATGTGCTTCCACAGAAGCCTCTAGATGGGGAGGGTCCGAGAGGTCTTTGATCAAGCAGAGCTGCTATGAGGGACATCTCCACTGAGCCGCCGTACGCTCCGCAGAAGCGTGGAGCTCAGATCAAAGGTCCGGCTCCTATGAAAAGGACCAGGCATCTGGATTTGAGCCTTATAAAGATGAATGTGTACAGAAACTGCTCGGTTCTCGTCCAGAAAGAGACACATACCAGGACTTGCAGATGCGACGTTTGCCTTCAGGAGAAGTGCAAACACGGTTGCTTCCTTCCAAATATTGATGACCCTGTGGCCCGCGTTCCTCCAGTTCCTGCGAGTGTAGAAAAAGCCTTTGCGGCCCCTCACCAGGGTCTCAGGGGTCGGCCCAGTCTGGGGATGTAGGAAGTGGTACTCTGGCCTGCATGTAGCATGTGTGTTTGGCAGAAAGGTCACCATTAGAATGCAGATGTTTGTGGACAAATATAGTTGTGGGACAGACAGAGACCTCAGACTCTGAGGGCTGGCATGACACACCCAGGGCATGGGCACAAGAGATGTGGGTTGATGGGGCACAAGCAGTCCTGGAGCTGGTAGCTGGGGGCTAACAAGTGCCTTGTTGAGCGGAGGGCTTCAGCCCTTTTTTGGATCAGTGAGGACTGGTGGATGGTTTTTCCAAATCGGATCACTGTACTTCTGGGTGGTGTCAAGCCTGCGAACATTTGGTTAAGGAAAGAGCAAGTTAACTGGTTGCCCCGAAGGTGACTGATTGTCCACATTACATGGGGTCTCTGATAATGGTCCCATGACATGTGTGCACATGGGACAGAGTCCAGTGTGTTTCTAGAGATCGACAAGGAGTCCTTGTGGCATAGAGAGTGTGTTAGTACAGGTTGACTGAGAAACAAATCCAGTGGCACGCATGTGCATAGGAGAGAACTTTATATCAAGAAGGATTTATGCATTAATACAACATCCCAGCCTGGTCCAGCTCAAGTCCGTAAGTGTGATATTTGCCTATTAGTCTGACATTAGCCCGTGAATTCTTCTTCAGACTCATGCAGCTCAAGCAATGATGCCAAATGCAGGAAGATCACGGGCCATGGGTGCAATCCTTTGTGCATCTGGTGGCAGTGGGAGCATCTCAGCCCTGCTGTGAGTCTCCACGTGGCTCTTCCAGCTCTCTGAGTAACTCAAGAGCAGGAAGGGGAAGCAGAGAGGGAGTGTGTGGCCACCTCCAGGGCGAAAGAGAGAAATATCCCAGAATCCTCATGAGAAGGCCACACCCACCAGGAGGCATCATCAGGCTGTGATCTGATTGACAGGCTAGACGCCACCCCTATATGCTTAATACTCTCAAGTTGGCACTAGAGTCTATAACTATCACAGAAGGTTAGGAGTTCCAACCCCCCAGGTGCTACCAGGAGAAAGATGAGGCTTTCTACTCCCCTAAAGATTTACACAGAAGCAGTTCTCCTCTGTCCTCCGGGGTCACTGCTGTCAACATGGACTCCACAGCAGTGGGTAAAGAAGGGCTGTGGCTAGACCATCTTCTGACCTGGTTCTTGTGCTGGAGCAGGGATCCCCACTGGAGCCAGCAGAGTGCATCCCAGGCAGCCAGGGCCCAGCTCACAGATGGGCCCGGCCCAGTGCTGCCTCCCCCACACCTGGTTCTGTGCAGGCTCTCAGTTAACCCACGGCTCTCAAGCAGACCCACTCCATTTATATACTGCTGCTAATGACTTACTAATGCAGTGAAAACACCTTCCACTCCAAGTACACTGTCACTAATTACTCATGGACTCGAGGCTAGCATGCTGTGTCCCCCCACCCTTCTTTCCGAGAAAGTGGGTCTCTCTCCATTTGGAAGTCCAGTGCAGGGCGACAGCATGCATTTCTTAGTCAGAAAATCCCCCTGGGTTGGACGCGAGTGTGCTTTGTGCTCTTTGGCAATCTTTTAAAACGCTCTGAGCTGCTTCATTCATGACAGAAGAACCGTGTTTCCTCACACACTGATGTTAGAACACATAGCATCTCCATGCTTATAGCAGCTCCATGCTTCCCCAAGTAGGTGGATCACTGGTGCATAGAGCAGGATCGCTGTACAGCAGCAGCAGCACCAGAGTACTGGGCCCAGTTCTCTAGTGCAGCCACAGTGCAAATACCTTCTCAAACGGCCTTGACAAATGCGTTTATTCTTGCACCATGGGCGGGGCATAGGAAGAGGAATTCAAGTTGCCAGCTCTAGGGCAAGGCCTTCTCTGTGGGATCAACGTTCACAAGGAAGGTTCTTGTACCTTTTTGGCATCTGCAGACCTGGGAGGTCTCTATGGGCCCTGGCATCCGTTTCCCCTGGGTCTAGGAGGTTCGTAGTGCAGGGGCCCTGGTCCCAGCTCCTCTGCTTTGGTTGTAGCTGGTTCCTCCGATCTCTGCTCTCTTCTCACCCCCCTTCCATCCGTCCATCTTCTAAGATAAAGGGCAATGCAGGCCATACCGTAGGACACCCCCGCCCCCCAGGCTCACCTCCCTGCTCACGTAAATAACAGCAGGCTGAGACAGGATGAAGGGTGTTTCAGCCCTGCCTCCCACACTTAATCCTCTGGTTGATTTATCACATTCAGTCTCAGCATGGGTGGTTCAGCCAAGTGGACACATAGCGTTGAGGACAGAATTCACTGCAGTGCCTTGGACTTTCTGTCCTGAGATACACTGTGTTCGTATTCCATCGTCGTCATTTCTCAGGTGGGGGAAGCACCAATTACAGAGGGGTTTTTTGACCCAATACAAATGACTACATCTGTAAGCCCACCCCAGACGCAGACTCAGGGCTTCGCTCTGGCAGCTGACCAGGGTCCAGATTAGACTCCATCTGACTTCAGAATCTTTTTTCCTTTTCCTTTCTGTTTTTGTATCCCCAGCCTGCGTTTTGCCTTTCACCCACTGCTAGACTCTTGGGCAAATTTAACTGCCCAGAGCTAATCAGAGTTTGTGATTAGGAGGACAGTCAGCTGTTCCTGGAGGCCTGGGGTCCACTCCCCTCCATGGATGGAATGCTCACCACTGGGCGCCCCTGCAAAAACCAATTTTGTAAAACATTTATCCCTGCTGGCCCCAAGATGTCTGCAGATTTGAAAATGGATTTATTTGGAAGCGTCTGTAGTCTTTCAACAGAAACGCCAGGGTTCTTTTGATAACCCGACTGACCATACAAACCCCTGCCAATCAGAAAGGGGTCTGCTAGTTCCTGAGAGGGTTGCGTGTGATGTGCCCCCTGGCTCGACGCATGCCATCGCGTTCTCTTTCAACCGTTGCCCTGCTTGGTTCACACCCTCTGCCTGGCCCCGACGGGCGCCTGCGGACACTGCCAGCAGAATGTGCAGCCTCTCTCTGGCCCTCAGCTCTCCCTGCTCCCTGAGGTCAGCGCGCTCGCTGGGAGCTCACTGACCACGCTAGGGGAGCAGAATGCACGTGTGAAGCAAAACTGGGAGAATACGCCTTGATTAGTTACTCTTTCTTGGTAGGGGTCCTGTGAGATTTCAGGTGGTAAAGATGTAGGAGGGGCCTTCGAACATTGGTGAGTGATTCTTACTATCTTATTCTGTTTTCGATGGGGTGTTAAATTCCTCTTTCCATTTTCTTTTATGGTTTGTTTGTTTTTTTGTATTGAGGACCGTAAATCCTATAGGGAAGCTTTCTCTTGGAAAACAATCATTCCAGGCTCAGAAAGCTGCACCCCACCTTCCACGGGACGAATTCAACCCGACGCTGTTTGTGACACTGTCCTGGAGATTTTAAACACACACACACACACACACACACACACACACACACACACACACACACACACACTGTAAATGGTTGAAAAATAAATCAAATGCTTGAGAAAAAATAAATAAAGGCCAGTGTGGTCCAAAGGGACTCCTGGGAATGAGTGGCTGCCTCTGGAACTGCAAGTGGCCGAGAAAGGAAAGCTTTGTGATTGGGCCCTATACTGGGCAGGGTGGAAGCTCAGAGCCTGGGTCTGTGCCTGGGCTTGTGTAGTCTGGGGAATGCGCAAAACCCCAGCGACAAAAATGACAACGGGGACCTTCCTTTCCCATTCCAGAAAAGACCCAGTATCTATGCTTTATTAAAAATTTAATAACATTGGGCTCCATTAATGCGGTGTAAATAATTAAATGGCAAGTGAGTAGGACAGCTATTGCTGCATTGGAAATTCACAGCATCATGGGCAGCCAGGCACACTGCCCGCCAGTAGGAACTTCTGCCCTCAGAGATTGTTTGGTTGTTGTTGGTTGCTGTTGTTGTTGATGCTGTTACCGCAGTAAAGAAGGCAAGCGTTCTTTAGCACTTGCTTGATATTGGCACTGTCTGATGACTTGCTTCTTGGTTTAAGTCTTAAACTGTTTAAGACCAACAAGCCACAAACCAACCCAACTAACCCCACTGCCACCTGTTGGAAGAGAACAAGACCGCGAATTCAAATCTAATTAATAAAGCCCTCTTTATGAAGTCTTAACAGCACAAAGAACAGACGGTACAAATGAACCATCAAATGAGGAAGATCTTCAGCAGGCGGCCATGATGGCTTCCAGAGAGCTCATGGCTATGTGACTTGTCCTAGAGGTTGGAAAACAAAGGAGATTTGTCACAATGTTGTGATTGGGGGCAGGTCAGCTCATTAGACTCACGGGGAAGGGGCCCTGATGGGACAGGTTCACAATTCCAGATGAGAAAAGTTTACAGGATTGGCTCAAGGTCCTCTGACCATTTTGGTTAAGGTATGACTCTTGACCATGAGAACCTGATGCCCAAATTCCCATCAAGGGCAAGCCTAGGCCTGTGTCTGAGGGTGGCATTACCCCTCCAGTCTAGCCAGGGCAGTCCCCTGTCAAGAAAGCCCTGCCCTCTGTTACGCTGCCAGGCACTGGTCAGAGAGGGTTCAATGGAGGCTGATTCTGTGTGGAGACCCCACGTGGATGCAGGGCTCCTACTGTGAAAGGTGCTGTCATGCAGTGAGCAGGGCTGCTGCCCGCGACCATGCTGATGAGCAAGGGAGTCCTTCTAAGGACTAAGGTGCACCTGACCCAAGGTTGTATTTTCATTTGCCGTCTATACAAGTGAATGCAGCACAATGAACAAGGAAGACCAGAGAAGAACAGTGGCCTTTGAAAGATGGTGTTGGCAAAGACGATTGCAGGTGTCAAGGACAGACAGACCAACAAGCCCATTAGTGTGGGGGATGTGGAATCGCACTGCTCCTTTGACCCCTGGCTGCTGAGACTTTGTCTCAGGTCCTTTGGAAATGCCAGTAGGAGAGACCAGTCCCTGGAGAAGGACATTGTGCTCAGTAAAGTAGAGGGTCAGTCGCGAAGAAGACACCAAGAATCTCCTTCTTGATTGACACGGTGGCTGGCTGCACCTCTGGGCTCAAATGTCGCAATGACTGTGAGAATGTCAAAGGACTGTGCACTGTTTCATTCTGTTGCACACCGGCCACTGTGAGTGGGAACCAACTCAATAGCGTCTAAGAGGAACATCAGTTGCCAATCACCACCTTCCACAAATCCAGTGCTCAGAATTTAAACTCTAATACATGTTGATGAGTGACCTTCTATGTCAGAGTGGAGCAGCCCGGATGGGTTTCCCAGGCTGTGATCTTTACAGGGCAGATTCACATCTTTCTCCTGCAGACCAGCTAGTGAGTTCAAACTGGCCACTGACCACCTTTCACTAGGAGCCCAAAGCTTACCCACCACACCACTGGGCTCTAGCAATGTGAATACATCAGTCATGGACCAGACCCCATCAAGGACTTGTGCTTCCAGAAACCATGCATTCACCTACCGACCAACAGTTAGTAAGTGTTTGAGAAGCACGGTGTGAAAGAGAATCGATCCCAGCCCAGACGAGCTCCCCACAGACAGGGGAAGAAGGCTTCTTTGCTGGCTGGGATGCGTCCAGGTGATCTGCTGCAGGGAGTGTGCAAACAGCGGGACTCCGACCTTTGTGGAGCTCAGTGGGCACAGCCCATGGTGTTCCTGCTTCATGGAGGGTCTAGTACTTTCCTGGGCCCATCCCTGAGTACTGTGAACCCCCTTCTGGGAAGCAGAGGGGACCAAGCATGCTCTCCCCTCCTCATACATGTCCTAAGGGCAGGATCTCACCCTTGGCTCAAAGTTTTGCAAGGAAGTCTAGAACTGATTTGCAAGATCACCTAGAGAGCTTTGGGGAAGGACAGCAGGGCCATGGCTCTGCCCTGTGCGCCATCGGGGAAAGCTCAACCCACCTGTTTGCTGTTTGTATGTTCCCCAATGTAGCTAAGTTAACGGGTGATCGATGGCTGGGTCATGAAGTTCCCTTCAGGAGAAAGAAAGTCGGAATCTGTTTCCTTCCCCACCCACTGCCTGTGACACGCATCGGTCTCTGGCTTCATACGCTGTCACGTCAGGCCTGCCGCAGTAGCTATCTTTCATGCTTGGTTTGGGCTTGCTGTTGATGGTTTCTTTTTTAATCCCTGTGCTCTAGTTTGAAATTGTCCGCTTGAAAGCCAAAACCACATGCCATCGAGCGGATTCCCGCCCTGAGCAACTCTGTGTAGGGGCCTGAGACAGTCCATGAGCAGCAGGCAGCCTCATCTTTCACTCACTGGAGGGCTGGTGGGCTTGACCTGCTAACTTTGTTGTTCACAACCTAACACCTACCTCCACATAATGCCACCAGAGCCTGACTTGCTGCTTGTATGTTCTTGGATGCTAAAGGGCATGTCTAAGTGTGTGGAAATGTAAAATATTTCCATAGACATAAAAGAAACCAATAGAAAACAGCCATGCATTGTCCGTAGTCTGCCCTTCCAGACTCCTCCCTCAGAGAAAGCTGTCTTTGACGTATCCATTGTAGAGAAGGACATCAGGCCGGGTAAAGTGGGGGGCAGCGAACAAGAGGGAGGTCCTTGACCAGCTCAAGCACAGGAACCATTGTGTGTGGGGTGCAGGACCAGACAGGGCTTCCTTCTCTTGGGCCTAGGGTCTCTGTGGGTCAGCACCAACTTGATGGCCCCTGGCAGCAGCCACCACAATGAGAGTGCGAGATTGGCTCAGTACGGCTGGCCAAAAAGAAGAGTGGGTCCTTTGAACCCAGGCCTCTGTGCCGAGGGTCTTGGAGACCCAGATGGCGATTGATGCCACCCCGGAATACTGGGTGCACAGGTGCTGAACAGAGACAAAGAGCATCCCCTAGTGGACAGAGAGAGTTCACCCCTAGAGCTGGTGCTGGGCGGTCCAACTTCTAGCCTCGTCAACTCAAAGAGAATCCCTTTCCGTTCGTGGCAGCGATCCACTTGTCTTATTGTTTCTGTTAGTGTCATACGACATAACTATGGCAATGGGTTAATGACTCTGCAAATTTAGTGCCTCCAGCAAAATTGAATTACATACACAGCCATTCATCTCATGCATCCTTAACAACTCAACCCTTCCGGATACACCCAGGACTGCGGAGTCCCAATTGAGATCACCAGAGCAGCTTCTCAGGCCAGACTGGTGAGAGGGCAAGGGGAAGATGCCCGAACCGTGCCCTCTGGGAGTGGCTCCGGTGGGGGAGGATCCCACAGAGGAACCAGACTTAGAGGGAAGGGTCACCCAAGAGGACTGTGCTGCCTGGTCAGAGAAGAGGATGTGTTGATTCTGGAGGTGGTGGGACATGACTTTGAGGGGCATGCTTGCTCCCTTTGACCTGGGGCTGCTCGCCGGAGCTCACGTTCCTCTGGAGTAGGAAAGGTGTGGCTGGAACCAGATGGCAGTGATGTCAACCAATAGAACCGTGGTTGGCCAACCCGCTAGTCTCGGTCCTGAGGACATGGCTCCTCACAGAGCAGGCAGTGTTCCCTTTGCTTACAACGTCTTCTCTTCACTCTCCAACTGATAAAGCAAACGGACGCTTATGTTTGTCAGTTGACACTTTAGACTCGTACTGTATTTGTACAAGGAGTTTGCCTTTTGTTTTTCCTTTGGGTAAAAGGAAAAAAAAACGATAAAACATCACCAGTAGCCATTGGCATTTTGTACTTTTGCATGCGTATGGAAGTTTGGACATTAGAGAATGAATTTTACTTACAATTGAAATGGAGTCCTACTGCACACAGATCTATCCCTAACTGGAAGGGCAGGGCTTCAGGCCTTCTCTTTGCTGCCCCTCTACTTTATCAAGCAAGATGCCCTTTGCCAAGGTGTGGTCTCTCCTGGTAACCTGTCCAAAGTACATGAGCCAATGTGTCACCATCCTGTACTTTTTCCAAGACAGATTTGTTTATTCCTCGGATCCTCCATGGTACCTTCAGTTTTCTTTGCCAAAAGCACACTACGAAGGCCTTGATTCTTCTGTGCTTCTCCTGGAAACCCAGACACATTGGAAGTGAAGCACACTCCCTCACGTAGCTGTGTGGGCTGTAGAATGTTTGCTAAAGCAAAGCGGGCATTTTCTCTTTGTGGTTCACTTGTTCTTGGGCACTTCTGATTCCAGGGAGCACATGTTGGAGGTGACATGCTACATTTTCTGTACTCAGGTGCAGTGATCTGCGAATGAAAACCCAAAGTTGGTCTGGGCAGGGCTGGAGCTCTCCGCAAATATTTCACAGCTCCCCAGGGCGTGGCCACAAACTTTGATTTATTGGCACAATAATTGTAACGGAAAGCACAGGGTAACAGTCCACCTGAACAAGTTTCCTCCTGAAGGTTCACATACCACAAAGAGCTGATCAAAAAAAAGGTCTTCTACGATACCTCAGCCCCTTAGTGTGTCTTAGGCAAGAGGACAAAGGGACAAAGGCCTTTGGACTGCAGGGACTGACCTGTGGATGCAAAGGGCAGTGGAAGGGGACAGAGAGGTCCCCTTGGTGCTGTCTGGACTCAGCTCACTTGAAGGTCTTGTAGTCACCCTTTTTGATGGCTTCAAAGCAAGAACATGCCTCCCCTTCTTGGATCTATGATAAAATGTTGCCAATGTGTGTGTTAATAGTTAACCATATCCCTTACCACAGGGACACTGGGGTACTGTCCAGCTAAGGCGTTGGGGGGTGGGGGTGTTTCCCTGGGGGCCATTTTCTGAGTAGTAGCTCAGAATACAGGTTGAGCAGGCAGTGGGGCGAAGGCAGGGGAAGCTGGTTTGAAAATGCCTTCTCTTGCCTGGAAAAGGCCCAGGAAGTAGGCGGCTTGATTAATTGGAATACGGCGTGATTGCTGCAAAGCCAATCATATAACTCACATACTGTCGCTTTGTCCTGTTCATTAACCCCGGGTCCTTTGGCATCACAAACAATACAGATTAATTTGGCCCCATATTGTTCTGGAGACAATAAAGCTGCACACAATGGCCTATTTATCATCTTGCCACTTAAATTTGAAGTACCACCATCTGATGCAATTAAAAAACAAACACGTGCAGTTCAAGTTGCACAGGCTCTGATATTAATAGGGTGGTGGATCCATTTTCAAGATATTGAAAGCTATTATAGTATTTGATGCATCACACTCTCCTGAATCAGAAAAGAAACCACGTAGCACCAATAGTATAGATTGCAATATGAGTATGAATGTGTATAGTGTAGTTATTTGTTCATTTTTGTAGAGGGTTCTTCTAATTTTAGTAGAAAGAAAAAATGTTTTAGCTATTTTAAGCACTTAGTAAAAACCAAGAAGTAAACAAATATATATTAACTTTAGACCTTTGTGCGTTTAAAAAGATGGGTTTTTTTGCATGTTCTAATCGTGAGTGTATCCTTTAAATATAATTTCATTGTTTCTGAAAAATTGCATATATCACTAAATCACCTGTGTACATGAGTATAGGAGAGGACATTTTCCTTTCAGATGAATGATCCCAATACCTACTTCTTTAAAAAAAATTTTATTAATTGGAAATTAATACATATATCATTCCATAGTTCAAAATTGAATTAATAGATCTTATTAACATCACATGTTCATTGTGATATTTTAAAATATGCGATAGAGTCTAAATATATTACTATGAAATCACAAAATTCTAAGAGCTCCCTGCAACTGGGTCGATGCTGACTCACAGTGGCCTTATAAGACAGGCTGGAGCTGCCCCTGTGGATTTCTAAGACTATATCTGTTTAAGGGAGTAGAAAGCCCCAGTGAAGCAACTGGTGGTTCTGAACTGCTAGCCTGGTGATTAGCAGGCCAACCCTTCACCACCGTGCCATAGAGAACTTTGTGAAACAAAACGTCACCACGTGTGCCCGTTGCTTCTTGACCGGCCCCCATCTAGGTCTGAGCACGGCCGGAGGAGGGGTTTCCTCCTTCCCACCCTTTCCTCCGAGAGCGCTGGGCTCTTGACGGACACCGCTTCCCAAGGCAGCGTGGGCATCCGAGGCCGACTCCAATCAGGCTGGTGTCACCTGCTCTCTGAATGAGGAGAAGTCTGACACGCGAGATCAGGGCTTCAGGGTGGATGGGGTCAGCTTTCCCATTCGCACTGGATGAATGACCAGGTGCTCTGTCACAGTGTGTGTGGGTGGGTGTGTGTGGGGGGTGTTCTTGACACACATTTCCTGGCCTTTGACTCACCAATGCAGTTTTCATTTTTTAAGACATGTGCTCCTAGTCATCTACTGTGATCATCCTTTGTCCTTTGAGTAAATCTATCTAGCTGACCCCTTGGGGATCCCAAACACCCATCTCCATAGCCCATTTTCTAACAGTTGTCTTGGCAGTAGGTCATGCATCATAAAACTCAGTGGCGCAGTCATACGAAGGAGGATGTACAATCATCACCACACTCGCTTTTAGTGCATTTTCCTCTCTCTCGTACTCCTCCATGTTAGCAACCCCACCCCCCCACCCCCCAAACCTCCCCCGGCATACCCCCAATGAATCATCAATCCAAATACTGTTACCTATCCTGAATTTCATAAACAGAAATTTTTTTTTTTAAGTAATAACCATAACAAAGTAAAGCAGGAAAAGAAGCTCAACTGAAAAGGAGACAGGACATGTTAAAAACTAGAATGCCTTTAGAAAGGGTTCAAAGGGAAGTCGGGTGATGAAGTCTTACCTGTTAGCCTAGCGGCGTCTGTAACCGTGCGCTGTCTAGCAGCTGGGCTGCCGCAGTTCCCGCCCGGCTCCGTGCTCAGAGGGGACTCCCCAGGGCCTTCCTCCACACGTGTTTCCCCTGCATCGTTTTTCCCCATCCCACGGAAACTGCTGACCTCTGGGCCTTGAATGTAACTAGCCAGCAGATCCCTCAGAAACCACTGTTT
>NW_022103920.1:1963600-2007029 GCF_000313985.2 Echinops telfairi | reverse complement strand
TGCTGGTTACCAATGTGTGATTCAGAGACTGTGTATGTTGTTGTCTTATAGAGAAAAAGTGTCTTTTGTTCATTTATCAAGTTGATATCAAGGACCTAAGATTGTACTGAATGAATAGCGTGTCATGGTTGAAACATAGTTTGTTTAGTTCAATGCTATATTCCTCTTGGGAGAAGAGAGGAGAATGAGAGCGAGAGTGAGAGAGAGAGAGAGAGACAATGGAAGAGACCATGAAACCCCAGGCAATGCAGGGACAAAAGAGACAGGAGTAGGCAGTTGTGGAGCCTGGGTTGGGAAGGGAATAAAGGAGTGCAAACCCCTGTGTAACAGGTACCTGGCTAGAAGGGGGAGACAGAGATAGGGCAGAAGAAATTACAAAGAGGGTTGGTGGGTAGAACATGGACTTCATTTGACACTAGCCCTCAGAAAATTGTAACTTTGCTACGCTTCTGTTTCAAAGGCTGGTCATTCTAGCCTTTGTCTTATTGATAGTTTTACTCTCTGAAGCTTAGTAAGTATAGACAGATAGGTCAACGCGCATAAGCTTAATGCCTGTAGACAGGCCGTTCTTCACTCCCGGGTGCAATTAGTACAGACACATTGTCTTTGCCGCGGGAATACGGAAAGTGGCATCTTCTCCTGAGTTTCCTCTTCTGAAAGCTACTGACGTGCCTGCACGGACACACATCTGTAAACACAAAGGAGGGTGCGTCTACACTGCCCACAGACGCTGAGTGAGCGGGTTTTCTTACAGAAGGAGAGACACACTGGGGGAAGTTACTAAGTTCAGGATCAGAGGCATCACCCCAGTGTCCACTCCGGAGACTGGGGAGCATCCAATGTGGCTAATCTGTGAAACATGTGACCCAGGGACCTCTGGCCACCTGTGCCTGACATTCTGAGGGGCACATTTGGTGACCCAGGGTTTCCCAGCCGCTTTGTATTCTTCGCTTCCACCCATTTGTTTCTCATGAATTCCCCAGGTGGGTGGCCCCAGTGGACATGTGTTTTTTTGTCTCTCTTAAGGAATGTGTTCTATTGAAGACAAAGGGCTTCTCCAGGTAGTATGCTTCCCCCTGACTGGCGAGGTGGTGGGACGTGGTGAGGGGATCGCTTAAAGACACCGTCCTAGTTGTGGTGGGTGAGTTGAATCTCACTGGTGGGATCTGGGGTGCAGACTAGAACTGCTTCATAGGGTTCTCAAGGCCCCCACCTTTCGGAAACACATGGCTTCTCTCTCATGGTAAGTCCCAACCTTTTGACCAGTCAACACTCATCGGACTTTGGCACTGGCCAGGGAGGTTGGTTAGAGAAGAGGGTGTGTTGATTCTGCAGGTGGTGGGACATGGCTTTGAGGGGCATGCTCATGCTCTTTGAGCTGGGGCTGATTGCTCTAGCTCAAGGTGCCTCTGGAGTAGGAAAGGTGTGGCCTTCTACCTTCACAGGTCAATTCACTGTGAACCCCACACATAGTGTGTTCACAGTCACCTGGAAAGTCTTATTGTCAGTACGTCTCTAAAGAGAAACAGCCTCCAATCTATGGCGCTTTCGAGCCCAGGGAGGTAGCCTCAATTCTCTGGAGAGGCAAAACCAGTGACACTTGGATGTATATGGATGTAGGAGATTGAGATAGAAGGCGAGTCAAGAAATGACCCACCAAGTTGTAGAAGTGGGTCCATCCAGTTTGGTTCAATTCTGTGGGTTAAGTCTAAGGGGGAGGCTCCTTCTGTTCTGACTCATGTAACTGCAGGGACCGGTGAACAGGAAGCAGGAAGTTGAAGCAGGAAGAGCACAGACTGGTGGGTACAGAGCTGAATAGATCCAAGATTGGCTGTCTGCTGATGGCTCCTGGGACTGTCAGGCAATAGGACAGGAAGTTGACAATATGACAAACGAATCGGATCCAGTTCTAGCCATAGGCGTGAGCTAGCTTCCACACATGACCGGTCTGTGTAAAGGGTAGGGCCCACCCTAAATACAACCTCTGTAATTGCCTTTGATATCAAGGCTTTGACCAGATTAAAGAGGTCGGTTCTCCTCACAAATTCTTGGCTGCTTCACAGAAGACCCTATGGTGGAGTTGATCACATTATGTTAGAACTTATCATGGGAAAATCCTGTCCCATCTAAACTGACATAAAACCTGAGTATCACACACAGTGTATGTCATGACAAAATTCGGAGAGGACAAAGCTTAAACAGGGCCCTAAAACAGTGTGTGTGTTTGGGGGCCGGTGCGGGGCGGGGTTGGTAGAATCTTCCGTCCCATGGGGGAGACCCCGTGGGATACCATTCTTGGCCTGTGCACCTCCATGCCGTGCAGTGGTTCCGCAAACTTCCGTATGTGCTTGTGATGTTGCATGTTTCTGTGGAGCTTCCAGATTAAGACAGACTAGGAAGAAAGGTCCGGTCATCTACATTGGAAAATCAGCTGGTGTCCAGCCTGTGGCCACAAGAGTCCGACAGCCAAAGATGCCTGGGGATGGCAGGGGACCTGGACTCATGGTCTTGTTTGTGGCATCATCAGGACTGGGCACTGACTGAAGGACACTGCCCATGTAGTGCGACGTGGGAATCCTGGATCGGCTAAGAGAAACTTGTGAAGAATTGTGTGGCACATATGGGCACAAAGGCTTGTCTGGTGAGAAATGATTGTGATGGCAAGAAATTAGATTTCACCTGAGCAACAGCTCCAGGATCTGGCCCACCCTGACTTTCAGGGGAAGTTCAGCTTCATGTAGCTGGATCAGCAGGAGGCATTGTTTGGATGGAGCATGGCATGTCATTGGCTGGTGGTATGAGGAGTGTAAGGACCAATCTTGCTATGTAACAGATCCAGATTTGGGAAGTGACTCATTTTACAAGGCAGCCAGTAGGACGCAGCATTCAAGGGGTGAGGGGAGGGGGCTTTGTGTGATTTGGGCTGAGAGAAAAAAAGTGTATGCCATCGATAAAATCGCAGTGAAAGGAGGGCAGTACGGCTCACCCAGAAATTCTAGTCACGGGTCCTGACTTTGTTACTGAGGATCTATGGGCTTAGGGATACGTATTATATATGTATCTTTTCACATGTACACATCCACAGTGTACATTCTGTCTGGAAAATGAGTGCATTTCAGTATGAGTTGGGCCAATTGAAAATGGTGTTGCTCAATATGTGGTAGGCTTATGCCTGAAGCATTAAGCAGAAGCACAGTAAATAAAATAGACAGAATTCTGAAAGTCCCAGTACAGAACATTAAAATTTAAGAACAACCCACTAAAAACAGCCAGACACAAGGACCCAGATTGTATATAACAATGTTTTTTTTTAAATATGAGAAGTGGTATGGCTGGTTGAATTTTAAGGATTTATAGACTTTGATAGAATTTTTATAGAAGATTTATAAATTTATAGATTTTAAGAATTTATAGTCAGAGTATTTTAGTCTGGCTCTGTAATTTCAAGTTATCCTGTTACCCAAAACAGAGAAACACTTACCTAAAACCTTATCTTCACCTTCTTCCAGATGGGGCTCAGAAGTGTGTGAAGTCTACGTAGGCGTAGTGGGATATTAAGGAATAAATCAGTGCAGCCGTGATTGGGAGGCCAGGAGAGGAGGGCATGCCTTGGAATACACTGAGTTTGCCTTGTCACTGACCCGTTAGCGGACGCGGTGGCTGGGGAAGACGGGGACTGTATTGGAATATGGCTTTTGTCAGGTTTATATGAACCATCTTCGATGACGTACAGAGATGTGTGTCCTCGAATACAAATCCAAAAAGCGATTGCTCCACGCAATGGAGAGTGGTCCTAATTGGAACTTCCCAGGCATGCCACCGGGGACGGTCAGGACAGGCCTTTGGGCGAGGAGCTATGTGGGTATGCCTCAAAGACAGTAATCCATCAGGGAGAAGACTTCAACACTCCAAGTGCGCAAGGTCAAGGTGAATAGCACCTATGAATACACTTCAGAGGTAGATGTGACATCGTTTAATGGCATTTGTCAGGTCTGTCGGGCTCTACCCTCCTTACCTTGAAAGAGAGGAAAATTGAGGCAAGACTAATTCGGGAAAGGCAAAACTAAACAAAAGCCATAATGTAAGGCAAAACGAATGATAGCTTCCATATTTTCATCTTAAAAAATTTATATATATGTATCTTCTTTCCACTTCAAAAATCTCACCTGGTATTGCAGTGGGAAAATCTTTGGGAAGGACCTCGTTAAAGGTTTTGTCATTAGCAATTATGTCACTTTGATGACTCAGGTGTGCCTGGTACTCTACTTACCTCATCCGAATGGAAAGATGGAGAATGCAATAGGAAGGCAGAAAGATAAAGGGCCGCATTGGAACCATGGTGTTGGTGAAGAAGGTCGGATATGCCAAGGAGCACCAGCCTACTAAACAAATCTGTCCTAGAGAAGTGTAATCAGAATGCTCCGGCATTGAGCACGGCGAGACATTGGCACCCTTCGGAAAAGACACGAAGAAGAGCAATCGCTTGAACGGGCCTCATGCTTGCTTGGGCAACCCAACTTTGGCAAAGGGAAGGGTAGCCCAGGGAGGTGGACTGGAGCAGCAGCCACCAGAGGGCGCACAGACTCACCAACTACCCGAGGCTGGCCTCTCCACAGGGGTGCACTCCATGATGCTGACAGATGCCAATATAACCCAAATCCAAACGCACTGCTTTGAGTGCAGGTCCAGTCCTGGCGGCCCTCTAGAGCAGAGGAGAACTGCCCCTGCCCTCTTCAGGACTGTACCTTTCAAGGCAGTCGAAATCCCTGGGTTTCTCCTTTGGGCGGGGCTGGTGGTTTGAAATGCTGGAATTGCCGTTAGCAGCCCATGAGCGCACTGCATCACCTGGCTCCTTTCACATGCACATTTGGATACAGTTTTACATCAAGAAAATGGCTCATGCCATTATAGAAGCACGCACATCCAAGGCCAGGCAGGCTCTGAGTCCGTGTGTCAGATATTAGGCTGGGGGCTTCTCCTGAACCCAGGATTGAGGGAAAGATAACAACCATGTGGCTGCACAGGCGAACGAGTTCAAGGTTGACAGATTGGATAGCCCATGATGGACGACTTCCTGGATTGGCGGCAGTGTGGCAGCCTATGGGCTCAAGTGCACAGACCGGGGTCAATGAGACAGATGTAGGCTCTAGACCCACCAAAAAGAAAGCACTTTTTTTTTTCCCCACTCATGTGGATACAGGACACTGCCTGGAGGAAACTTCCTTTCCACCAATTTGGTGCTCACAGCAGATCCCATGACAGCAGTTATAAAGTCGCGTTAGATCTTACCATAGGAGATTACTGCCAAACCGCTGAGCAAGCTGGCCCAGCCAGGTTGACATAGAACCTTCACAGTCCACCAGCACTGGTAAAGATGGTGCCGGGCCCATACAGTCGCCCATGAGCCAAAGCCAACGGGCAGCAAATCACAACGTCAGCAAGGTGCCGGTTTAACGTCTCTGAGGGCATGGACACAGTATTCAAGGTTCTCTGGTGATCTAAAGACAACTGTACCTGTGTCTGCACAAAGGTCCTAGGAGCTTCCTGGAGGAGACGGCTGGGCAGAGAAGGACACATGCTGTGTGTCCTGTGAAGTTGCAAGGCAGCCGCCTGGAACTTCTTTCCCAGGAGAGAGCCACCTCCTTCACCTCCGGCCTTCCCTCCTTGGTCAGGCACTGGAGAGTTGGCAAAGGGACAGCTCCTCTCCACTCTTTCCAAGAACTAATGGGAGCCCATTTCCCACAAAGATCTCTGTGGGCGCATTTTCCTCAGTGGTTTGGAGTGGTTATAGTGGTAATTGGATAATTTCTAGAGTACTGTAAAAGGTAGACATAATAAAGAAATGGCTGGGACAGCATTTTCTACACAGCACCATTTCTAAGGCCAGATATTAAAAAAAATTGGCTACATATAAAATTAAAGGATTTTTCTAAAGCTCCAACTACATTTCAGTGATAGGTAATGGATTTATTGAATCATATCCATAGATGGTTTTAAAGCATTTTGGCCATCTGTATCCCATGGTCAAAGTTAATGGCGTGGTTTGTCAGCAGAGTTGGTTAGAGTGATTTGAGTGTGCATTCATTCATTCATTCATTCAGAATGATCTGTTTATCTGTCTATCTGTCTATCTCTCTATCTCTGTCTTGCATTTGAATCGTGGTGCTGGAGAAGAATATTGAAAAGTACCATGGGCTGCCAAAAGGACAAACCACTCTGTCTCAGAAGAAGGAAGGCCAGTATGCCCCTTAGAGGCACAGATGGCAAGACTGTGTCTGACACACTTTGGACATGTGGTCAGCATGGCCAGTCCCTAGAGAGAAGGCCATCGTGCTTGGTCAAGTGGAGGAGCGGTCAAAAAGCAGAAGACCCCCAGTGGGATCGATGGACGCAGTGGCTGCAACGGTGGGCGCAGGCCCAGGAACAATTGTGCGGATGGCGCAGGCCCGGGCAGTGGGTCGGAGCGGATGCAATTCACCCTAACGACGTGTCTCTCTCTCTCTCTCTCTCTCCTCTGTTTCTATATCTACCTATTTAATCTGCTTGTCAGCTAGCTAATCTACTTATGTATCTCTCTGTAGTAGAGCCATCACATCTCTCTTTCTACTCACTTAATGCCCCTAGGAGCCTATGGAACAGATGTTGCTATTCTCCTAATTTTACGGTTGGGCAAACGGGGCAGAGAAGCGAGGTGATGACCTGGGGCAATTCGGATAATACACGGGACTGTGATTTGAGAGGCAGCTCAGCATCCAACCGAGAACGTTTCCCAATTAAAACATACCCTCTCTTGAATCCTGTGTGTCCTGCAGAGGGCAAAAGTTGGGCAACGCCCAGAGTCCGAGTGTAAATACTATGGACGGAGAGGCCCTTACCAGCCTCCCTCCCACACTGTTGGCAGAGTAGTCGCAGAGCTACCGATGATACGGGTTTTCTGGCAGAGCCTTCTGTCCTGTCCTCGTGTGGAGAAATTCATTCCCAGGTAGCATCTCACCTCCTAGCAGGCTAACTTCCCTCAAGTAGCTGGCCTTTGTAGCCGTGTCTTATTCTCAACAGATGCAACCCATTCCGCAGGAGCCCGACTTGTGGGTCAGGTGCTTTGGGCCTAAGGCATTTCCTCCTCCAGCAGTAGAAAAGGGATCATGCACAATTGGTCTCTGGAGTCATCTGTCCTGAAATGATTATATTGGGCAGTCAGAGTTGGGGACAGCTGTGCATGTGTGTAAGGGTGGGCTTTGTGTGGGAGACTCTGTATAATGTGTGTGTGTTACATGCATGTTTATGTGGGTGTGTGTGAAGGTGCATTTCTGTGTGCGTGCGCGCGCATGTGTGTGTGTGTGTGTGTGTCTGTATCTGTATTTTGCATGGCAGGGGACCCTATTTCCTGGGGCAGATGGAGCTGGGACGTAGCAGACTCTTGCTTTCCAAGCACAGGCGGTGGGCATTTCCCTGTTGTAGGCAGGCCGTGGAGATCACGGGTCCTAGGACTCACAGCCTTTTCAGGACACCTCATCCACACCCTGAGTCCAAGTCCACATTCTCCTAGTGAAAGGAGCAAGTCATGGTAACTATGGGACATCTGAGGGTGACACAGCGCTTGATGTTGCTCTTCTGAGGTGCCCTTGAGCCACTTTAGATGCATTCTGATATGCACAAAGGTTGCTGAGTTTGAGCCCATGCTGAGCCGGGTGCAAACATTCCTCTTCCGAGGACCGTGCAAAGGGGCTTTCGGGAGATTGTCCAGTCACATTGATAGTAAGCCCCTGTGTGTCAACCAGTGGAGCGGCCTTTTAATGTTGGACAGAGTCTGCCCATATGAGAAACCAGCAGCCCCACTCTCCGGTGCCTGAGAAAGGCCATGTGCGGGCCTCTTTGGGCGCCTCTCAGTGCCATCAGCGTGGCTAGTGTGATAAACCGGGACACACTTTTTATACAGACATTTAAATGAAGCAGAATTACCTCTCACCGTTGCCCACACTTATTTATGTGGTTATTATTCAAATGGATTCTTAGGCTGAGATCGAATTTGCATCAGTGTTTTTGCTGTGACGACGTCCCTCGATGTTCGTGTGCTTGCATTTGGGCGAGGAGCAGGCACGGTCGTAGAGTGAAAAGAGCGGATAGGTCCTCTGATCCTGGGAGCAGATCCGGTTGCTGTGTAACCGCAGGGAGGCGGTGGCATTGTGCAAGGCATAGGCACCGTGTGTTGCGAGCAGACAGAGCACTGCCCCTGCTCCTTAAAGAGATGGAGGGTGGAAACCACGGCCCACTGGTTTCCTGGGTTGACCTCTTTGGCTCTTTGACTAATTAGGCGTCTCTATTTACCCTTGACGGACTTACATTTCAATGATTGTTTAGGTTCCTCAGCATCCCTCACCACAGTGCATGTCCTATCATGATCATTTTTTACTTACTACTATCATGGGGCCAGTTAGTAGTCAGTACAGAATAAGACTAGCAGCTCAGGTGGTCTGACCTGGTCTGAGACCTTGTTGGGGTTCTCAGTGAGGGCAGGATGCTCTTTTCCAATCACCTAAATGACCTTGCCTTTATTGGAGAAAGCGTATGAGCAACAAGTAAGCTGTCACCTTTTACATTTGGGGAGCTTTTCCGTGGCGCTTGCTCCACCTCACAATAACCCAGGTAGGTCACTTGTTCAGGACTTTCTTCTAAGGTACCTCTGGATACACCTGGTTGCCATCTTTGGGGAAGCAAACATTTAACTGTCTGCGCCAACTGGGTTGAACCCAAGGGCAGTCATGGCTAAATGCTTTTCTCATAACCTTGGCAACCTTGTACGCCTCCCTGGATCTCCTGACATTGATTTATGGCAAAGGAAATGTGCGAGAACGTGGTCCTGAGCCTTATAAACATGTCCTGGCAGGTGAGGCCGAATGATGAGTGGACTGGGGTTGTTAGTCTTCGTGAGTCAGCAGTCACCCGTGTTTCTACATAACAGCATTTTTCCTCGACTCCTATTGAATCATCCAGGGCAGTGGGCAGTGGGCAGGGTCTGGTTTTAGAGCAGCATCTCTTTGACTGTGAGGCTTATAGAATTTGGATATTTTTGACTTGTGTTTATTTACATTTTGAGTATGCATTTGTTGTTTAATTAGTGATACTACACTTCAAGAATGCTGCTTTATGCTATCAATTATGAGTAGCCTTAGGTTAATGGCTATATTTAACTTCCTATTACAGCAACAGTTTCTTGCAATTCAGAATTGCTTTGGAATGTAATAATTCTAGTAACAAAAGACAATAGATTGAAATGGGCCAGACAGAAATTCATCTGCTCTCTTGATTGGTAAAAAAAATTAAAAAGCCAAACACAGAAAGTGCTTATCATTTGAGAAGTTGCTTCCCATTTGAAATAATAAACGACCTCTAAATTACAACATCACTGCCTGTTTCTCTTACTTTTTTTTTTCAAACAAATCAAGTAAACTGTAGTCAGAAGATTTATGATCATTTGTCTCACGATTTAATTTTAGACAATGCCTTTTAATCTTGCATTTCATTCCAAGTTAAAGATGCTAATTGCCTTATTAATCACTTGTGTTCATACAGTGATCTGTAATTATTTGTTTATAATGAGAATACACCTTTAAAGCAGGCTTTGTCCCCGTTACATACCTCAACCTTTGGCTGAACTTATGTTCAAAGTGTCTCATCAGACCTTGTACGCCAATGTACTGAGTAGGGACCCTGACGTGTCAAGAAGAGATACTGCCATAGTGATAGTGGTTCCTTAGATAACAGACCTTAAAATATGGCTGGGGTTAAGAATGATACAGGATGCAAAGCAGTTTGGTACCAAAATTTTATATTCCATTAAGGTGTTTGGTTATTTCTAAGACGCTTTTATAGCATTACCCACTGTTTGCATTTTAGCATTTGGTTGACTTGATGATTCAGTTTTGTTCAAGTACATCAGGCTCTTTGTAAGTGCGACACACTGGCATTATAATTCCGTAGTGGACTTCACCTGCTAGTGACCGCATCGGGCAAGCAGAAGTGCCCTGTGGTTTCTGAGGCTGTGCATCTTTCCAGGAGGTGAGAGCCTCGCCTTTCTGCAGCGGGGCATCTGTGGGTTTCCAACCACTGACCTTGTAGCTGGTAGCCCCTCACAGGCCCACTACACCACCAGGGCTGGGAGGCGGGACTGACTCCATGGCAGTGAGTTTGTTGTTTTCGTAATGACTGTATGAGGACTCATAATTTTTCAAATGGCACAAACAATATATACGAGAGAGAGAGAGAGAGAGCCCCAGCTCTGCCCTCCATTCCTGAAGGCTTGCTTTCTGTGTGTGGTACCATCGTGAGAATCTTTGTCAAGAGGGACAGTAATGTGGTGTCCGGGGAGTGGACTCCCAATCTGCACCATTCCTTGTCCGCACACGGCGCCACCTAGGAGAGGAGATCTGTCTGCTGTCAGTGTCTCCGTTTCTGTCCATCTCTGTCCATCACTGTGTCCACACCAGCCCTTTCAAGAGCAGCCACTTTCCCAGCACCCAGCCGGCCCTCCTCCTGTGTCTGGAGAGTCACAGAATCTGTGGCCAGTGCAGTGAAGCTCCGCTGTTTCCATGGCCAGGCACCGCCGGCCCTGAAGGAGGATGCCTCTAAATCCCTCTGTTCCCCTCAATACTTGGAAGTTCAGCTGTTCTTTCCTAGTGGGCCATTGGAGCCAACCTAAACGCAGGCCACTCAATAGCCCATGCTCTGCCACTGTGGCTTGGATTTCTCTAAGGTCAAGCTACTGCAGTGGGGGCCGGTTCCCTGAAGCGGGGTCACAGGGGACGTACCCTCAACATGCAGTCTTGGCTCTGAGTGCCCTGTTCCCATGCTGACATGTCCCCTGGGTCCATGGACCAGAGGAAATTCATAAAGATTCTATTCACAGGACAGTGTGTAACATGGTGATGGATCACATGTGGTCTTACATATTAAGTTATATTTTTTCATATTAAAACCAACCAGACACCAAACGATCTGGCATGTGAGCAGTCCATGCTGAATCAGAGTAGAGCAATAGGAGCGGATGGGACGGCTCTTGTGGTTTTCTGAGACTTTCACCCTTTACAGGAGGAGAAAGCCTCCTCTTTCTTCCACAGAGTTCCTGGTGGTTTCGAACTGCTGACCTTGCAGTTAGCGGCTAAATGCAGAAGTGCTGGATTGTCTACCAAAATGTCAAAACCCTGACGACCGAAACATGTTTTTTTATTATAGGTGATCTTATTCCAATAGCCATAATTACAGGTAACCCCATGGTCGATAGAGTAGGCAGGCAAATAGGGCAAATTAGATCAACCTTTTCTTTTGCAATGTAGTGTTGGTGCCCCAAACCATCCTGTCCCTCCTCTGTGGGCTCTGGTGTGACCACAGAGGGCTTCCTCGGTGCTCAGAGCCACTCTTCTGCGCCTCTCCTTGGAGGGGGAGAGCCTTCCCGTTCTGCATCCAGGACACGGTCACTGTTGCGCCTCAGCGGTCACTCGAGAGCGTGCAGTCCCACCATGCAGAGAAGCTGGGGGAGCATTTGCTGTATCTCCTCTAGAAATGGCAGAGGTGCCCCCCTGGGGCCCTGGTAGAAGGGGGTGTGCAGAAAGGAGAACACACAGTTCTGGGAAACACTTTTAGGGACCCAGGGGTCGCTCTGAGGAGCCTTAGTGGTGTAGTAGTTACACGTCAGGCTGCGTGGTCCGCAGTTCGAAACCCCCAGCAGCTCCGAGGGAGAAAGACTGGGCTTTCTACTCCCGTCCGCAGTTGTGGTCTCAGAAACCCACAGGGTTTTGTATGAGGCAGCAGAACTCGGTAGCAGTGAGTTTGGTGTGGTTTGGGGTGTGGGGCGGTGCTCTAAGCCAGTGTTGAATAACCACACAACCAGGGACAGTAGAGGGACCGCCAGGCAGTCTGATTCCCAGTGAGCTGGAGGGAAAGTGGCCGAGCCCTGGTGTGCTTTGTGTGCAGTGGTCATCAGGGTCTGAGCTCCTGCACGTCCCCGAGGAAGGACGCATACATCTCAGGGTGGTTTGAAGGAACTGAGGTGTTGTTGGGAGTTAGCTCTTGGGCTACTGACCCCCAGGCCCACGGTTTAAACACACCAGGCACTCCCTGTGAGAAAGAGGGGGCTGTGGGCTCCTGTAAAACAGTCATTTCTGAAGCCCACGTGGCAGGGCCACTCCGCGTCGCACAGGGTCACTGTCAGTGGTGATCCACTTGAAGGCAGTGGGATTGTTGGGTTGACGACACAGGAATTTACTGAAAGTCTGCCCAGAACATCTGTGAAGAAAGAGAGTTACTTAACTCATCTAAGAAAATCAATAGCCAAGGACTTTGGGAGACCCATCATGATCTGGGGCATTCTTACAAAAACTGGGGCATCATAAGGTTTTGCAGGAAGACTCGGGAAATGGCTCATTCCCCTCATGCGTTCCCTCATGCACAGCAATGCTGCTCTCCCACGCTCAGCAGAGGGGAGTTCCAGTCTTCGATGTCTACTGGAGCCCAGCTTCTGCGTGTGGCTTGGAGAGGACCCCGGGAGAAGGCGTCTTGTCTCTCACATCCTCTTCTAGCACAGTCACACCTGCACAGCTGCCCCTGCTGGTGTTATTCGCCCCGACTTCACAGCCTGTTTCCTCTCTACATCTCATGTCCCTCTGTCCGTCCAGCCGAGTGACTGCTGATGGCAAGCTAAGGTCTACGTTATTAGGAGGCTAAAAGGAGGTGTGCCTCCCCTGGCCATTTTTAGAAATCAGCAACGATCTAGAGGCCTTTTCTTGAGAGTTTCCGATAGAACTTTTAGTATTATTTTTACCTGTGTTTCCTTTGGGTAAAGGTTCCCAGCCCAGTCCCCTCCTTAGGACTTGGGATTGTCCTGGTTGGGGTGCAGGAGCCAGTGCAGCCCTGTGATCTGCCTCCTCCTGCGATCCCAGCTCTGTTTGTGGGGAACAGAAGAACCCCCGCCCCTCCATGTAGCCCAGGGCAGCGGGCTAAGCATTGGGTGGGAGACCATGGCCGTGGGGGAGGGAATTAACTGGTCTCCATGCAGGAAAACCCTGAGAATCACCAGCCCAAACCCGTGTGCATAGAGCTTTGGTGTGAGGCACCCTGAGGGAGCACCCACACTTCCCTTCTCTCAGTAGATGCCTCCAGATAGAGGCCCTGTGGCTAAGGCGGCAGTATTTAGGGATTGTCCAGTTACCTGGGAGAAGACAGCCCAGAGATGATGGTGATGATGATGGTGATGTGTGTGCGCACGCACATGTGTGCGCATGTGCACGTTTGTATACAAATAGGACTGAGCTGCGAAAGCTGCATCACAGGAATGGCAGTGAATTTGCAGACATGCTTTCTAAAACATGTACCCCAGTGAAGAATATGGTATGTCCATACACACATACACACACACACACACACACACACACACATCACCATCCTCATCATTTAATATAAGGAAACACAGAGTTGAAGGATACTAGACTTGGCCCAGGAGCACGCTGAGGTCCTGTCCTGGTCTATGTAGAGGTCCAGGTGAGAGGGAGAAAGAGAGGGGCACTACCCAGCCTGCTTTGGTGCCAACACAGGGGTGGGGGTGGGGGACTGGTCCCTTCTCCTTGATTTCCCACCGGATGTTTTGGGGGGGGCATGTTTCCAAAATGAAGGATGGGTTTTACTAGAGAGGTCAGTAGAAGTAGTCTGGGTAGTGATGGCTACCTTCAGGGCTACACCCAGGTGACAGGGAACAGTGGACTCAGTGGGCCCTGTTGACCTGACACTGTGCCTCTCCTCTTTTGGCTGCGAAACACAAATAAACCGGGAGATGTTTATGTTGAGTACTTTCTGGTCAGTCAATATTGGAGCTACAGTGTTGCCCGGTGTAGATAGAACCCCAGATGTCGTCTACTGGGACAGTCTTCAAACCCATGGCTTCGCCTCGCCCAGGATGGCATTTTCCATAAAATGACTGTGTAACACCAGGAATCTCATCTGGCTAGAGGGGATTAGAACCAAGTGAATGGCCCTACCAGCAATGATGTGTGTTTAAGAGCCCTGGAGGCACTTTGGTATCTAGGCTGCTAAACACAAGGTCGGTGGTTCAAATCTGCCTGTTTCTCTTCAGAAGGAAAATGAGGTTGCCTGCTTCCATAAAGATGTACAGCCTTGAACATCCTCAACAGGGTCTATGAATGGTAATTGATTCAATGGAAGGTAGGCTTCACGTGGGGTTTTTCAAGTGCTCAGGCTGATGGGAGAACATAACCGATTTTATAAATGTCTTCATTGTTCCCTTTCTTGCCATTCCGTTTTCATCTAACATCGGGCACGCAATCCAGTGGTTGTTGCTAGAGGCCTCCTGATGCAGAGCCCACCCCCCCACGCCCGAGCAGAGTGGCACCCTGCCAGTCCAGCGCAGTGTTAGAACACATGTTGCAGCCCCTATGTCAGTCTAGCTTCTTGTCTGTCTTTCTATTTTTGGATGACCCTACTTCTTATTAAGTAAAATGGCCTTTTCCAAGGATCGGTCTTTTGTGACATTTCTGAAGGTGTTTTTTTTTTGGGGGGGGGCGGCCATCCACCAACTACTACTACCCGAGGGTTCGGTAATGCACAATTGTATGGTTGAGATATATAAATATTATATTAAAGTCATCGAGAGCATGAGCGATAGAAGAGATATCACATTAATGCACTCAGACACATTACTTGGTAGCATTGCTCACCTCAGTCCAGCTTGGTGGTCCTGTGGAGAGAGGGGGAAGGGAAGGAGGACCAGAAAGAGAGCAAGGGAAAGAGGATGGGAGAGGAGAGGGGGAAGAGAGGGGAGCGACCAGCGAGAGCCCAGCAAGAGGCCAGAGAAAGAGAGCTCTCTATTGCTGACCCAGGCCTACTTTGGGGCGTGCAAGTCCACTAATTACAGGTAAAGACATGTCACAGGAAGGGGTTGCACTATAGGTTATACAGCAATGAGAGGGGGTGGTCTAGGGACATACACGCAACAGGAAGAGGAGGGATTGAGGGCATACATGTGGCAAGATGGGCGGATCCTAGATTTAGGATGGCAGCTTAACTTTGGATGTCACAGAGCAGGTTTGACTTGTTCCTGGCTCAACTGATAGAGCCCATTATCAGTAGGATGTGAACTCCTCCTACTGGAGCCTGTCCATTGTCCCCAGCAGCGGGGAATAGGCCCATCCCTGTGATGGGACTAGACAGAGGTCTGGCAGCAGGGAGGATGTTTGTGAGTTGACCTCCACCCACACACAGATGTCTCACTGTCTTTCCAGGGAACACTCTCTTGTGCTTCTTCTAAGACAGACTTGTTTGTTCTTCTGACAGTCTGTTGTACTTTCAATATTCTTGGCCAGCACCATCATTCAAGTGCATCAACTGCTCCGTGGTCTTTCTTAGCCAAGTACCATGACTTGATTCTCGAAGTGGCATCTCTGCCCTTCACAACGTTAAAGCGATCGTGCGCAGCAAATGTGCTTATTGCAATAAGTTGTTTGATCTCTTCAAGGCCACTTTCATGAGCACTGAGTGTGGATTTGAGTAAGGTGAGTTCCTGGCACAACTTGGGTCTTGTCTCCCCTCATCATGATGCGGTCTGTGGGTGAAGCTGTGAGGGTCTGGGTCTTGACCTTGAGTTGTCATCCGCACTGAAGGCTGCAATCCTTGAACTTCTTTAGCAATGCAGCCTGTGTCACGTGCCCATTACAGCTTGCTAAGAAGCCTTCCTTCAAACATCATGCACTGCTGTTCTTCATATGAAAAAGCGGGCAGTGATGCCCATGGCGGCGCACTCGTGTTAATTTCTCCTATGGTGGCATATGCATGATCTAGAAAATCAGCACATCGTTATTTCTGATTATTCTCTTGGAAACCCACAGAGTGACTGTTTGCGCCCCTTTCCAAGCCGTGGGTCCTGATTAGCCCGTTCTTCTGAGAAGGCACCTTACGGATGTTAGGACTTAGAACTCGGCAGGGGGTAGGCGTCACTAGCACTTTAATCTAAAGAGCTTCCAGCCTTGCAGCACCAAATGGCCACGAACCTCTCTTGGTCCTACTCCTTGTGCTATAAGTTGAGTGGCTTCTGCTCCCATTAAGCTGTTTACAGTTTCGTACGTGCTGTGACACATCGAGGCGCAGGGAGCTAACACAGTGTACAGAGACACAGGCCCCACACCAACCTTCACCAACAAGGGCTGAGCCCAGTTGGCACAGCGCTGGGTTTTATGTTGAGGTGCTGACAGCTCTCAACAGTTCTGCGTGCACCGGTCAGAGGGCGCGCTCTTCCCTCACTCATTGGTCACGGGGTGCCCGCCCGAGATGCCCCAGTCATGAAGGAAAAGCAAGCCAGCCTGTCAGGCACAAGCCTGCCCCTGGGACCCGCCGACTCCTTTGAGGACAGGAGTCACATTTCATCAAGTTTGTTCTTGTTTGGATGTCAAAGGTGAAGAATAAAACATTCCCTGGCCTGCCTAGAGAAGTAGCTATCTGTTTTTTCTTCCTAGGGAAAAATAGAACAATTCCCCATACAAGATTCAGAAATAGGAGGCAACTGACATTATGTTATGTTTTATATATATAAACATTAAAATAGACGTGCTAACAATATATGAGGTATGGCCAAAAGTAGTGCTTCTAGGGTTCTCGTTTATATGTGCACCAGACAGATTTAAGTATGTGTTTGTGATCAGTGGATGGTTGCCGACAAGTTTTGGCAACTCCTTCTTGTGTGGGGAGGGGGGTGGGTTCCAAAGATATCACCCTGGCGGATTTTCTAGAAGGATCGAGGCTTGCTACAAAGAAATTTTAAGGACATTTGAAAATACATTAGTGAGAAATGCCCAGGAACGTTATTTTGAATTCTCCATCATGATCGTGACCCTGATCATTCTCAAAGGTAACGAGAGCTATTCCACACGAAGTTCACTGGGAGTGAACTCCACCCCATCCACCCGTCAGGACCAAATGTTCCCTTTAAGATTGCTTTTGAGGGAGGGATAAAAAGAGGAGCTGATACCAAGGGCTCAACAGAATGTAAATATCTAGAAAATAATGAAGGCAACATATGTACAAACATGTCTGATGCAATTGATGTATGGATTGTAACAAGAGTTGTTAAGAGCCCCCAGTAAAATGATTTTTTAATAAAAGAAGATTTATGTTTGTTCCCCTAAATCAAAAGTCAAAAAAGAAAAGAAGAAATACCATTTGAGTTCCTCGGGCATCCTCAGACTTCCGTGTTGACGTGGTGTAGATGGGGACTAGGAGAAGCGTGGGCTTTCTTCTCCCAGGAAGAGTTGTAGTCTTGGGAACCCACAGAAGTCCTAGCCTCCCCTGAGGGCATGGCTGGAGAGCAGGCATTCAGTCGCAGGGAGCTTGGTTTTGTTTGTGCTTGAGGGGCCCAGGATCCTGTGGGGAGACTCAGAGAGAGGGACGCACAGCCCTCAGAAACCGGCAGGGCTACTTGGAAGATCTGTCGAGAAACAAGAGCTTCAAGGTTTGAAATGTTGTTAAATACCTTTAATTGCCGAACAAGAGTTTTGGACTTATCCTGGTAGATGCTAAGATTGCTTTTGAATAGAGAGATTAAAGAACAAATGTCACTTAGACTCCAAACTTAATTATTCAAGTGCATTGGAGAAAAAGAAGGTATGCGATGCTCACAACACTCCTTGTTTCCATTTCTTGGCGTGCACTTATCCGAGAGGCTTGGCTTAAGGACAGTCTGAGCCAGACCGTGCTGTGGGATGGCACTGAGGCAGCTCTGACTCATGGGCATCTCATGATCAAGAGCTGGAACCATCACCCCACCCTGCCACCTTCAGGACCATGCCCCTGCTCAAGCCCATCGTCGCGGCCATTGTGACTTTGAGTGGCCTCCATCCCAGGCTGACCATCTTGCAGCTCTGCATCAAACAGTATTTGGTTGTGACCTTGAGGGTTTTCCTTAGCTAATTTTCCCAAATAGATCCCCAGGCTTTCTGGTCTTAGTTGGTTTAAGCCGTGAGGCCTTGCTGAAACCTGTCCGCCCTGGTGACCCTTCTGGTATTTGAAATTCTAGTGACAGAACTTGCTGCATCCCAGCCACATGCAAGCCACCGAAGTGTGACAACTGACAGATGGGTGCTGGGTCAAATAATAGGAGTGTTATCAAAAATAAACTTCTACTTTTGGGTGTACAGGGCCTCTGCTATGCTGGTCACACTCTAGTTCCTTCAAAAATTGCATCAGGGTAGATAACCGAGAACCCCCAAACGAAAGAAAACCAAGCACATGTTTGGTTGCAGTGAAACGTTGATAAATACTCACAAATGCTGTCCAATTTGTTCTTCATATTCTGCAGGTAAGGCACGTACGAGGGCACATCTGATGACATGAATGATTTTGAAAGTCTGTGGTGCACAGTTCATCGAGTAGCTGTCCCTTTGCATGCATCTCCTTTGCTTATCAATAAACGAAAAGGTGATGAACACTCGCCCATTCGGACGGTCTTTTTGGATGAGTGCCTGATTGGAAGCTAGGTCAAGCCTCAGTGGCTATTGTCTGTCCGCAGAAGGAAAGAGTCAGTAGCCTCTTAAAACTAAAGAGAACATTTGACTCAGAAGCAGAGAGCGTAGGAAGCACACCTGGCCAGGTGTGCCTTCAGTGGAAAGAGCGAGAGCGGCATCAGTGGCCTAGACGGCGCCAGACCTCAGGCCAGGTCCTCCTCGCAATGTCCACGCTGCCAGAAGGGGGGCTTGCAGAGTGTGGGGAGCGTCACGTGTTGGAGTAGAGGTACATGGTGATGGGCGAGCTCAAGGTACAGTGTCTGCTCGGCTGTAGGAACTACGGGATGGCAGGGCTCTCACGATAGATGCGCCAGGGGACCAGCCGCTGGGTCCGTCTGGACCACTTCTGAAAGAACGTGAAGCCAGCAGGTGCAGAGTGGGGGAGGCGTCACCGTGTTGTCCATCCACCCCCAAGCACGGATAGTCTTTTCTCTTCTGTGCTCTGCTCCATTTCAAGTATGTGCTTCTGATGCATATTGTGTTTCCCTGGGTCTGTGTACGTGTTCTCTATTTCCGTACCCAGCTGTGTGTGTGTTGAATTGTGCCTCTGAAATATGGTACCCCTAATTTCTCATCCTAGTGAATGTGACCTTCTTTGGAAATCTGATCTTTGAAGGCTGCTTCGGTTGATGTGATGTCACAGTGTGGGTTCTAATCCATTCTGAGTGGGGTCCTTAGGGTTGAGGAGATAGGGCATCGTCATCAGGAGAATGGCCACAGAATGCCTGAGACCACCAGAAGCTGAGAGGTGAGAAAAAGTCCTCTCATAGGGGCGTTGGGGAGAGCATGGCCTTGCCACCCATCTGGATTTGCACTCTGAGCTTCCAGAACTGAGAGACAATTCTTTCTGTCCTTAAATGGGACCAAGGCCATGGCCATCTGGTTGGCTCCACCCCATGGAGGGCCCAGGATCCCAATGCTGAAAAGGGCTGAGATGCGCGATAGGTGCTCGGACACGACTCAGCTCTGACTCATGTTCTCTGTGTTCGGCAGAGCAGTTGATGTCCGTTGATGAGACCACTGTGTCTTCTGAGTAACTTCCAAACCAGAGGCTTGCTGTCCAGCCATATATCAGAGAGTGTACTGTTGTGAGCCCTAGGGCTTATTGGCTAATTCTCAAAAGTATGTTGCCACATTGTTCTTCCTCTTATGGCATTGTGTAAAACGCGTGCTGAAACCTGCCCACCATGGGTGACCCTGCTGGTATTTGAAATACCAGTGGTACAGCATCCAGCATCAACACCAGGCGAAAGCCACCAGCATATGACAAATTGGCCAGTTATGGAGACCAGAAAGTACACATCATTAGTGTCTTAGGTTCAACTTTTCCTGAATTTAACCTTGAATGTATCTTTGGCATTCTAGTTATCAAAGTGTAATAGGCTACCAAACATTTAGTGTTTTTAAGCAACTCCTTTCATTCATTGTTTTGTTGAAATTGGGAAAGGGCTCAGATGGGTGATTCATCTGCAGTCGACGACACCAGGTGAACAGATGGCTCTAAAGGGTGATGCATTAGTTCAACTTGGGGGTTGAATGCTTACTGTCCTCCTTGGCGTCTCCACATTGTTTGGATGCCTCGCAGCAGGTGGTCCTGAGTAGTCATACCTTCTGCTGCAGCTGCCTTCTCCCAGACCCAGTGTCCCCAGGGGCCTGGCAGAAAGTAAAGAAACTTTGCAACCCCACCCCAGAAGTCCACAACACTGCCACCTCTGGCTGGCCTCTTGCGAAACACATTCTAAAGAACAGAAAATAGAGTCTTCCTCTCAAAGGCAAGAGTCAACGTGAATCTAGAGATGTCTGTGGTGCCATATGGATGGTGCAGGGAGGATCGTGTCGCAGAAAGGAACTCTGCTTTACCCCGGGACACCTTTAATTTTTAAGCATAAAAGTCAACCCAAACAAGAGCCACTGTCATCAAGCCACTGCTGATGCACAGCGACACCACCCACTCCTCCCCCGTGGGTTGCTGAGACTTTGCTGTGGACGGGAGCAGAGAGCCCAGTCTTTCTCCAGCGGAGCTGCTGCGGGTTTCAAATGGCCGACCATGCGGATCGCAGTCCAACTCATACGTACTACACCCCAGGGTTCCTTTTATAAAAGTGAGATCTTCTTCCAATAATTTATTTTGAAATATTAGGGAATGGGTTATTACATGCTTCCCAATTACTGTTGGTTAAACAACTCACAGCTAAATTTTAATTAATCAGTCATTTCTTCATACACACACACACACACACACTGTACTAATGTTCAGTAGTCCTGTGGCACAGTGGATAAATATTGGTCTGCGGACCATAAGCTCAGCAGTTCAAATCCACCAGTTATTCCTTGGGGAAAAAATTGAGGCTGTTTGTGCCTATAAAGATTTAACACCTCAGAAACCTTAGGGAGCAGCTCTACTAGGCCCTGCAGTGTTGCTATGCTGTGAGTCAAAGATGACTCACTGACAGTGGCTTTCGCACTAATTTGGGGGAATGAACATACCATACCACTTCCAGTACATTAACATGCACGCATGCACATCTCTTTGATAAATGAAGTGGTAGTTAGTGGTATTTAGGTGTTTAAATTCCTGAAAATCTAGGACAATTTGTATTCCTAAAGGCTCAAGGTGACGCAGCATGTTAAATCTGATCCGATGCCTATTTATGTTTTGGGGTTATTTAATTAACTTTAGTGTCATTCCCTCGAAAAGCAAGTCAAGGGAGCAAAACTCGTTGTGTTCCCAGGGTTGATCTCTCATGAAAAGCAAAACTGAACTATCAGGAAATGTATTGCCGGAAGGAAGACTTAGATTAATTACAAGATCGTCAATGTCTGGTGAGGGGTGGCCAACCTGAACATGCGTGCCCCTGTTGTAGGGACTCTGGGGACCAACAGTTCTGCTCACTAAATGCATTACTTACTAATCTAGTCAATCGGGGGTCAGCAGTTACGCTTCAAAACATGACACCAATTCCATTCCATCTCCAGTGATGACGCATCCAGCAACACTATGACATTGCCACCAGGACCCTACCGCTGTGAGACCAGCACTCACAGTCCGGCCTCGTTGAGGAAACAAGGAGCAAGCCTCGTTGTGGTTGTGGTCAGGTGCCATCACGTTGGGTCAGATTCATAGTGACCCTGTGCGCGAGAGCAGCAAACACTGCCCAGTCCTGTGCCACCCTCACCATTGCTCTTCTGTTTGAACCAGTTGTTGCAACCACGGTGTCAGTTCATTCTGTGGAGGGCCTTCCTGTTTGGGGCTTTGAGAGAAAGATGGGGCTTTCTACTCCCCTACACAGTTGCAGTCAAAGAAACTCACAGGGGCAGTTGTCCCCTCTCCTATATGGTCGCCATGATTGGCATCAGCTCCATGGCGGTGAGTTTGATTTGGGTTGTAACGAGCATACTGTCCTTCTCGGTAACGAGCATGGTGTCCTTCTTCATGGACTGGTCTCTCCGGATAATGGGTGCAAAGTACATGACATGAACTCTCACCATACTTACTTCTAAGGAGCATTCAGGCTGTATGTCTTCCAATACAGACGTCATTAGCCACAGACAATTAGTTGCTTTTGTTTTTGTGCATGCGAGATTCTGCCTTGGTTTTGAGCACTGGAGCATGTCACACACCCAGACACTGACACTCCTACGCATGCCCAAACATGCCTGAATCTATGCAGAGAGGTGATGAGCAGTGAGATAGTTAAAGTTTATTGTGCCAACCTGGCCAATAAACACATGTGGGTTTAACTGAAGGGCGGAGAGATAAATGGCTTGGTGAGCCTCACCTTTCGAGTTCTCCAGTATCTTGCTTTCTGATGGCCGGACCAGGGTGCAGCTGCCTTAGCCAGTTTCCTGTTTCTGCTGGTAAGGCTCACTTCCTGCAAGACATCCCCAAGGAGAAGCTTCATGGACCTACTACGATGCAGCCCTGGGTGCTAGAGCAGCCGTGTGGAGACCCCTTCCAGTGCTGACATGCTTACATGTTCACTGATTTGGGCTTCCTCCTGCAGTTGGCATCATTGTGTGTGTTTTGTAAGATGGAGGAGGACTTTTTGGATTGGTGTTGGACATATGTGCTAATGTTGGACTTGTGGGCTTGGGCAGCACTGGGTTGGGGTGTTTTCTTGATGTACACTTACCTTCTATATAAAACTCTCCCTTATTCATATGAGTTTCTGTGGATTTGTTTCTCTAATGTACCTAGACTAACATAAGCGGTGAGCCAGAGGGATCGTCGGTCAAACTGGGACCTCTCCTCCCGATGCAGTTAGATGGTTGGGGCAGTGGCTCCAGTTGTTGTTCATCTTCGCGGTGATTGTCATTGAATTGAAGTATAGGGACCAATGGGATGCTCAGCAAAGTCAATGTCTACTGATGCATATTCAAGACCTAAGTAGATACCCTTGGCTCCTGGCTATCAAACACGTCTGCTCATAATTATGTACAAACTGTGCTTCTGGACATCTGAGAGCAAGGGAGGATACTCTTAGAATATATGTTTGATTTCTTTTTGAGTCCTACTTTTCTGAAGTGGTCCCCTGTGCTAGTCTAGGTAGACTAGAGAAACAACTTCATAAACATGCATTTGTTTATAAGGGAGTTGTTTATATACAAGAGCAATTGAACACTGAGAAAACATCCCAGCCCAGTCCAGATCAAGTCCATACGTCTGACATTAGCCCACATGTCCGACAGCAATCCATAAAGTCCCCTTGAGACGCACGAAACACCTGCGATGGTGCAGAATGCAGGATGGTCACAGGCCAGTGGGCAGAAAGTCTGGATCCAGTGGTGTTCTAAGCATCTCAGCGCTGGCAGGGCTCTCTAGGTGGCTCCTCCAGCTTCAGAGGTCTTGTCAGCTGCACTGTCTCCCAGTAACAGAGTAGCAGAGAGAGAGAGAAAGAGAGAGAGAGGTCTTCTGCCTCCAAGGAGGAAGTACTAGATTTCCCAAAATTGTCAGGAGAAGGCCACGCACACAGAAGTCTCATTGGCTGTCTCCAGATTGACAGCCAAGACTCCACCCCTACACTCTTAGTCCTTAATTTGACACCAGATTAGGTGACTACCACATCCACCTTTTAAAAGGAGATGAGAAGATCCATTCATTAAATGCCCCAATCCTATTGCTCCATTCGCTAAACAGGACATAACATCCTTGCTACAACGTAGGACCTTCTACTGGTGTGAACAGGGCAGGGAATGATCTCTGGCTCACTTCCAAAACTGGTCTCAAAGCAACAACTCGGGGAGGCCAGTTCCTGACCCAACAGCGGTGCTAGTCTCAACAGTGACTTCTCTTTCTTCCACCTGCAGTCGCTAGAGAAGCAGGAGAACCGTGTTGAGCTTTTTCCACCAGCCAGCCCAGAAGACCCTTGGGGTCATTCATTAGCCGAGACAGAGTCTGTGGCCAGAGCTAATAGGGAAGGAGGTGAAGTAGATTTGGGGGTCCAGGAAGAAAACCAAGGAGCCTGATGGATGCGAAGGTGATGACAAGTTGGGATTGACTGGGTGGCGGTGGGCTTGGTTTTGGGTTTGCTTTGTAGTTCCATTTGTTATTGATGTGAAACGGAGCAAGGGGCTGAGTTCAGAGCCACTCTGGAAGGGTGGGTAGAGGGTCACAGACTTTGGGGTTCCACTCATTTCCATCAGGTCAGTAAGACATGAAACTTTTAAGAAATCATTTTATTGCAGGATTGTACAACTCCTATCACAATCCATGAATACATCCATTGTGTCAAACACATTTGTAATTTGTTGCCCTCATCATTTTCTTTCTACTTGAGCCCTTGGTATCAGCTCCTCATTTTTTTCCCTCCTTCCCTCACCCTCCCTCCCTCATGAACGCTGATAATTTATCAATTATGATTCTTTTTTCATATCTTACACAAGACAGATTACTTTCATGGTGCTGAGTTTTGTTCCACATTTTCCCCGACTCTATCCAGAGACATTTAACGTGACCCCTTTCAGAAAAGCTGGTGGTGGTCGGTCCATGGGCACCATCTAGTCCTTCTGGTCTCAGGGTCATGGAGACGGATGTTTGCATGGCCCATTAGTCCATTGGATGAATTATTTCCATTAGCCTTTCTAATTTCCATTAGCTATTCATCACTCTTTTATTCCTGGGGGTGGGGAGAAGCCAAGAATTGCACCCCAGATGGTAGCTCGCATGCTTTTAAGACCCTAATATTTAATTTCTGCCTGATATATACTGACTTATGAATTGTCCTCAAAGTTGCCCCTGGATCACATCTTCTGAATTTTGGCTTGGCAACTCTGTATGGAAAGATTTAATTCCATGCTTTAATATCTTATTGATGATAATATAAAAATAGTAATGGAAGACTATTTCTCCATTTTTTTTCAAAGATACTGACTGGTACTTTTCCAGGCAATCCTCCTAGATTTTCAGGCCAAGAAGAAAGCATGTTGCTCACAATTATCTATTGAACTCCCTTTTATCATCGCGAAAATTATAATTCATACATTTTCTCTTCTGCTTTCCTGCCAGGGAAGAAGATTACAGTTATTAAGGCTCAGCAGGGACTGGTGTTAACTTATCTGTCCTCTTATTTCAAGGTCTTTCCCTGTTTCATCTTTAACATCTTATTTTATTGACATTATTGCCTTAAGCTAAATCAATTTTTATAAAGTGATCAGATTCTAAATTATAAATGAGAGGCCATTCATTTGAATAATATTTGAAATATGAAATATAGTCAAGGAAGACATTTTATTGGAAACCAGATATGCCATGCAGAAATGGTAGATCATAAATCTGAACATATCCCTAATCAACTTAGTTTTACTATTTACTTTTATAGTATCCTGATACAAGATTATAAGTGCCCTCTGATGAAAGGGAAGATGGGGAACAAGTTTTGATTAATATGCATATTAGCACCCATGAGAGAGTGATGAGGACACAATGATATATATATACCTGAGACAAGAACAAAGAGCCCTGGAGGTGTGGTGATAGGACCGGTGGACTGGTCACATCTCCAGATGCTCCCTGGGAGGAAGCCGAGGCAGCGCACAGCTGGGAAGGCCTGCAGCCCAGGACTGCTTCTGTGGGGCAGCTCTCCTCTGTGCCCTAGGGTGTCTGTGAATCCCTGAGAGCTGGTTATGGTGAGAATGACAGCGAGGGGGTAGGTAATTTAGAACAGTGGGGAGATAATTCTGTTACACCAATAAACCCATCATAAGCTCAAATAAACGAATTCTAGAACAAACCAATCTGTCTGGAAGAAGTCAGGCCAGAGCGCTCCTGAAAGGCAAGAATGTCAAGACTTGGTCTTACCTGCTTTGAACATGTCGTCAGGAGAGGCCAGCCCCTGGAGAAGGACATGTGTTTGGTCAACTGGAGGGGTGGCGGAAAACAGGAAGGCCCTTGATGAGATGGTCTTGATAATGACCTTGCATTTATGTTCTCAAAGGCTGAAAACCCATCTTCAGGGAGGTATCGGTAGCATTTAATTGTAGTAGTAATTTCATTGTAGTAGTACTTTTGGAAAACAAAACCGAGAGAAACCCAACTGTTAACTTCTTGGAGAAGGTGACTTTGAGGGTGTGGTGTCTTGGCAGTGTTCCCCCTTCCGCAGTGTGTACGCACGTCCTGCTCATACTGTGATCCCCAAAGCACCTTTGGTGGGGTGTCATGGCAGGTGTAATTACTCATTCTTCAGACCCAAGTCAGACATTTTTGAAGCTTGTCTCGGTGTTTCATTGAATCACCCTCTGTCTTTAGTAACACCGTGTCCTGTCACCAGGGGACTGAAGCTTACAGATTCTCAGACATAACTGCTGCCACCGGCTCACTGATGAATGATGGCATCAACACACCTGAGTGGACAGGCGGAGCCCAGCTGTGCTGCCTCTGGAGTCACCATCAGGCTGCAGGCAGGATGGACCCCAGGGTAGGTCCTTTCTCAGAGACTGCAGGAGAGGCTCTCTAAGCCCCAGCTAGTAGCTGGAGAAGGGTGTGAATGAGCTAGCATCCCAGAGACCTTTGTCCACAAAGGTGTTGCCCCCAAAACCAAACTCAACTCACTGCCATCAAGTCAAGCCTGGCTCACAGCAACCCCACTGAGAGGAAAGGCAATCCGACTCACATCATGGATCCAAGTGCACTTCAGGGCTATCGCAGGACTCAATGGCAGGGCTCGGAGTAGAAGCATGCACATGGCAATCTCCAGGGCCCCAAAGCCAAGTGTGGGCCTTTGAACAGAGTCTGACTCCTAGAGACCCGATGGTTAGGGCAGAACAGAATGTTCCCTAGGGTTTCCTGGACTGTACATCTTTACAGGAGCAGTCTGTCTTATCTTTCTCCCAAAAAATAAATGGTGGCTTTCAATGACTGACCCTGGGGCTAAGGGGCCAATGAGTGATTAACTGCCAACATGGTTAGCTCACAGGTGACTTACTCCTTCAATGGTTATTTGCTGTGTTTATCACAGGTAGATGCACAATGCATTTGGGAAACTCTCATCAGAACAATTGAGTTATACTCAACCATTTAAGATCCAAAGGGAAGCGTTGGCCCAAGGACAGTGTCTGGCAGTCGGGTTAGTGCAGAAGGCGGGTTGGGATCAGGAGCCACGGGGAGGATGGGGGGTCAGTGGTGGTGGACCTGGGCTTCCCAACGAGGAGATGAAGCACAACGGGTCTGGAGGATCGAGGGCAAAACTGATGCTCTGCTCTGTAAATCCTCACCCTGTTCCTCAGACGAAGTCTAACCATAAATAATGAAACAGTCTATGAAGCAGCAAAAGGAACAACGGACTTAACATCAGAGTTTGTTAAGTATTATCTTCTGGTTATTTGGGACACCCAAGCAGAGAGAACTCTTGGGTCAGGCTGAGAAATTAGGTGAGCTGATTGTTACTGAATTGAACTTCACACAGGGAGCTCCTATTTGGGAAGAAATCGCCCTGACGCAGCCCATATTGAGCTCATCAGATGAAAGAGCTTGAACATATGGGTGTTTGGCTGACCTGCGATATTCCTTTTCTGAATGGCCCTTTGGCAGGGATACGTGGCCCCAGCATCCTCCCCCAAACCTCAGAAAGGTGTTGTCTCCCCTGAGAGCCCACTGGCCAGCATCTGAGTGGTAAAGGAGGCTGGGGTCAACAGGAAGGGCATGGGCATTCCAACTGGCCTTTCTTCAAGCTGCTAGTGGAAAAGAAAACACCACGGATAACTGAGCCGATAGGAAGGAGGTGATTGATCCTAACCTGCCTGAGAGGCAATTGAGAGGTTCTGAATGGCCAAGTTGTGTAGGTACTGGGTGTTTCCTTGATTGCATTCGAGAACGCTGTGATAGTTTAGGAACCGAGCCTGGGGAACAGAGAATTGTCGTTCTTGCCAGCATCTGTAGATGGCAGAAAACCCAAACCCCAAACAAACTCACCTCCATGGAGTCCACTCAACCTATAGCAACCTGACACTGGGTTTCCAAGTCTGTCAGTACACATGGGAGCAGAGAGCCTCCTCATTCTCCCTCGCAGCTGCTGGTGGATTTGAACCACTCCCCTTGCAGTTAGCACCCCCACGCCTAGCCCGCAGTGCCACGGGGCTCCTCATGGAGGAAGGCTCACTTCGTTCTGGTGGGAGTGGCCAGAGAGAAATCCGGAGGATGAAGTGATGCTGTAACCTCACACCGTGCACGTAGCTGCTTCGAGTGAAACGATAGACCTATTCAACACTTGCTTATATTTTTCGGCAGTGTTCAAAATATCTTCTTTGTGGGTCCATGCCTTTTGTCATCATAACATGAGGGATTCAGAGTACAGAAGAAGAGTTACATCCCTGGAAATGCATAGAGGCCGTTCTTCATCTCCTATGGGAGGCACTGTGAGTCAGCATGGCCCCCACGGCAGTGAATTGGTTTTGGTTGGGGGGAGGGGAGGTTGGCTCAAAGGAAGACGCACAGAAAACGGATAATATTGTCTCCAGAGAGGAGGCAAGGCAGCCAAGACAGACATTTTTGTCTGTATACAGTTTTGCTGTATATTTTAAATATGAATAATGTGAGTCTATTATCCATGAAAAAAAAAAGTATAAAAGCCATAAAAAGGGAAAGAAATGGAGAGGAAAATCACGTGCATGTCACATTCCAGCTCTAACTGTGTCCTCCTCCAAAGTCCTCCCCCTCGAGCCCAAGCATCCGTCTACAAACATTGGTCTGCTAATTGAGAGGTCGGTGCTTCAGACCCTCCACTTGCTCAGAAGGAGAACCATGGGATCGTCTGCTCCTGTGCAGATTTACAGCCTCAGAACCCCGTACGGGCTGGCGATGGGTGGGGTCCGCCTGGGTGACAGTGGGTTTGGTCTCCATCTCTGTAAGCAGACAGCAATCAGAGTTGGGCTCTTCACTGGCTTTTGTAGAAGACAGGCCCAGTCTGTGCATGGCTCAGACTAAAGGTCCCTCCTGTGACAAGCTGCTCTCATGCTAAGAGACCATGTCATAAATACCAGGCATTCCCTTCTGAAAGCAAACGTGTTCCTCTTATGTGTTCAAGGCCGAGGTTATAAACTTTCATAGATCAGGCTGGTTTAAGTTAATTTTACCATAGTCTAGAATGTTTGGGGGCCAAGCCCTGTTAGTATAGTGGGTTACATATTACTTAGGCTGCTAATTATAAGGTCAGCAGTTCAAACCCAGCAGCAGCTCAGCAGGAGAAAGAAGAGGCTTTCAGGTTCAGTAAAAAAGTGACAGTTTCGCAAACCCTCAGGGGCTGTTCTACCCTGCCCTGTAGGGGGCATCTGAGTCAGAATTGATTCCATGGCCATGAGCTTGAGTTTCGTTTGAGAATGTTCTGGAACATTCCCTTCAGTGCAATCGTTAAATCCAGCAGCCCCATGCCGCAGTGCATTTAGAGGAAAACACTCACAGGCGTAAACTTGGAACCAAGATGCCCCCAGGACTAGACATGGCCAAGACATCAGCTGGCTGGAAGGCAGGATGCAGGGATTGGCTGTAGAACAGTGGGCGGGGACCAGGATGCAAGGCCAGTGCACAGCGGGTCCCTCTTGTCTGCTGGAAAAGCCTAGGGCTGGCCTGGAGCTGGCGCCTGGCAGAGGCTCTGTGTTCGCTAAGGGCAGTGTCAGCAGAGGCCACAGCTGTTCCGAGAGCCCGGTGCATTCTTGCCTCCACCCTGACCTGGGCACCAGTGTTGCGCCCCCAGAATGCTCCCTTGCTGAATGCTGGCATCTGAGCCCCAGATTTTTCTTTCCCCTGCTTTCCTGTGTGTCACAGGGACTCCCCAGTTTCCTGTCCCCCAGCTCTTGGTAGGATCCAGAGGTGAGCAGAGGGAGGAAGCTGGGCGCAGACAGCTGTTTGGGGGTGGTGGGGGTATGAAGGCCTGTGGGGTTAAGGGAGGACAGTGTCTAAAGCCTATGAGGAGGTTGGTGTCTTGTCCCAGGTGAACAATGGTGACAATTCCTCATGATGCCAACACTTCAGGAGCAAAGGTCAAGGCAGATAGAGCAGCCACAGATCTGTCTGTGCAGCAGATACGGTGATGCTATCTGTGAAGAAACACACACACACACACACACACACACACACCCTGCACCTACACACAGACGAGCAAAAAGACCCAAAGCCACAGAGCTCAGGGGCTTCCCAAGGCCAGCTGTGTGTGCCCCAGTCCACTTGCAAGAAGTAGCTTCCCTTCAGAGATGCCCAGCAGCTGGTGTGTGTGTGGAGGGAAACCGAGGGGAAATCGTGTTGACTTCCGAGGCTGAGTAAAAAGATATGTGTGACACTGCAGTTACTCTGGGAGGGCGAGGAGGGGAATAGCTCCCCAGACACAGTGGGCCACAAAACACCCATCTTCTGCTGAAAGCGCAGTATGTCCATTGGATGTCACCCATCAGCAGCTGGCCCATCCTCTGGGCTGAGATTCGTTCAAGTGAGAGCCAACTGGTCAGGGACAAGCTCCGTGACACTGTCCGAGGCAGCCTGCATGCCTGCAGGAGGCTGACAGCCCTGGTGGATGGATGGAAGGATGGATGGATGATGGATGGATGGATGGATGGATGGATGGATGTTTTAAGTGCCCCAATCTGGGTATAATCCCCTTTGGCCACAGGGCATGCTTAGTTCAATTTCTTTGATTGCTGCAAAAGTAAAGGGTGGGTGAAAATCATGAAGAAGGAACAGAAAGCATGGGAGAGGAGAGAGCAGGTACCCCAGGGCGGGTACACCTGGAAGGACCAGGCTCCCCGGGCTCTGCTGTCCTCACTGGCAAAGGGGAAGCAGTAGCGCGAGGGGCTGTTGGTGGAGCGGGTGGCATGGTTAGCTGCTCCTGCGCCGTGGCCCTAGACACCTGGGCAGACCTCACGCCCTGGCACAACTTGTGGTGGTTAGCGGTTGAGTCAGTTGTGGTTCTTAGCCACCCCGTCTACGACATCACAAAACATATCCTTAGGAGGCCGCTGGAAAGGCTATGGCGTGGGTCCGGTGCCCTGTAGTCCTCAAGGTACACCCTTGGTCTTCAACACTTTAAAGAGGTCTTGTGCAGCAGATGTACCCAGTGCGAGTCCTTTGATCTCTGGACTGCTCCTTCCACGAGAACCAAAATCCTCACGCCTGGACCACGAGTGAACATGATACAAGAAGAAAGATTGGAGCTATGAGGGGTTTGACTGCTTGGGGCCAGTCAATGCTCACTGAGCAGCGCAACTTTAGACCTGGTGATTCAGAGGTTTGGAGAAGGCGGCATCCCCTCATGCTTCTTTGAAATCCCTGTCTGCACAGGCTCTTTGTCTTGGTTCCTCAGGGCCACGCCCAGCCCCCGTGGACACTCTTTTATCTGGTGTTCAAGAGATAGGAGTAACATTTTAGTTGCTGTTTGGGGTGGGAAACCAGTCATCTGTGGCCCTTTAGATCAGGCCACAGAGGCTAGAGAGGCTAGCTAAAACCATGCTTGTGTGGCCCCAGTGTAATCTTATGTTTCTGGCATGGGGGTGAAGCGGGGGTGGGGGACGGCAGAAGTGCTGATGAAGGGCCCGCCCTTTGCTCACGATCTGTTTCAGCTGTAACACAGCCCTCCCCGAATCTGAGCCCGCTCCCAACAGGTCCTTTGGCGATCTCTCAAACTTAGATTAAGTGACAGTTAATGAGTTCAGAAGTTTTATTCCAGAAACTTCCCCTGACATGGAGGGCGCTCCCCATTTCTGCTGAGCAGAGCGACTCGTATTCGAGTCACGCGCGCGCGCGCCGAATCACCGGTGTGTTTTCACTGACCCTGGATGTTTTAAAGAGGTGTGTTTATTCCCTGCCTCCAGTAGCAAGATTAGCAGCTCAGGTTTGTATCGTCTTCTCTTGTTTGCTTGCACCAAAGTGTGGGTTAAGGAAGATAATAGTGAGTTTCTTTTGTGATTTAAGAAAATACATGAAATTGTCCAACGCGCACAGTGGGATATTAGAGGGAATCCCTCTGCTTCCATCACCCTGTGTGCAGAAAGTAAAAGGAGTTCTCCAGCTTGCCAAACAACACAGGTTCCACTTTCTCATTGCAGGGAGTTAGCTCCCATCACTGGACGACTCCCATGTATTACAATGCCCTCCAGCCAGGCTGCAAGCTCTTAGCTTAGCAGCACACGGAGTGACCCCAGATGGGGCACAGCCCTTCTTCCCGTGGGCGTGGCTTTTTTTGTGGTGACCTGGTCATCAGCATCTTACGTTGTGACCCCTGGGAAACTCTTGGCTGGCTTATTCTCTTAGCAGACTCTGTGCATGCGCAGAAAATGCGCCCAGGCATTGTGATGCTGTGAGAACTGGCATTGCCCGCGTCCTTCAGACCCAGTGTGGCTTGATGCCACAGGGGGAGGGGGATCATACTGTTTTCTGCAGTGGGATGAGGGGGATGAAGGTCCTGTGCTGTGAGGATGAGAGGGGACTCACCGTACTCTGCCCACTCTGACTATACAATGGAGGGTCTGTTTGAAGGCTGGATGTCCCGTTCTGTTTCTGTAGGGAAGGACCCTTCGGGGCCATTCTACTCTGTCCGCTAGGGTCCCTGTGACTTGATGGCAACAGGTTTCTGTTTGTTTAGTTCTGATGATCCGTATCACTGAAAGCATGACGGGATGCTGTGCACAGTGCTTTAAACGTCACCATGAGGATTATTCTGTTGAGAGCCGTCTCTCATTGAGTAGGCATCCTGGTGCAGTGATAGGAAACATAAAAATTAAAATGATCCTTAATAATTACCTATCTTTATTTCACATCATATGCCTGGTATAAAACCTCCATTCTTTGAAAGTAGGTCTGGCTATGGAAACATGCCTAAAAGTCACGGAGAACAGACGTGGGGCGCGGAGCGTATAACCAGGCTGAATAATAAGCTGCATTCTTGCCTCTCATCTCTTTCATAATCATTAGCTCATTGTTCGGTCCTTAAGTGCCGTAAAGAGCTTTATAGTGTCTGGAATCTATAAAATGTCGATAAAATTACCCCTGTCTTTTGGCAATTAAATTAATTACGAAAAATGACAACTAATGTAAAAGGAAGGAATCAGCACAGTCTTTTGATAACTTAAACAAGCAACACGTGGCACCGTGGCAATAGTCTAACGATCTAGGACCTCTTTCTTTTATTCTCACATCTTATTGGGATAACATATTACATTATCTGTTAATTAATGGTTCCCTCAAATTCAACTTTTGCCCCTCTAGACTTCTTGGGAGATCAAAGATCCGATCTTTATAAATTTCCAATTCTTCTTCTCCCAGAAGTCTCCTTCGCGTTCAAACTGTCCCCAGGATGAGTGCATTTAGTTACATTTCATTTCAGTCCTTCACCCTCAAATTAATAATCCATTTGCATGAGCCAAGCGGCTGACCTTTTCCAAAATTCCATTGATCCTGTGAAGAGCCACCACTCTCTGTGTAATTACCAAAAGCTTCTTAGATATTTTTTATGCCACTCAAATGCTCTTGACCATAATTTATCTGTGCATCCCAAGGGTTGTGTGTGTCACCCATTGGGAAACGATACTGAATCTCACACAAACCCTGCTTTGTTTCTTTTACCTGAATCTCTCTCTGCAGCCCTGGGTTCATCTGACCTCCTTTGTTTATTCCGTTCCAGAAGCCATCAGGGAGGGACCTCCCCTTCACACCCTCCCCAGGGCCTGTGTCTGCGTTTCTCTCTGCCTTTCTTCTGCTCAGTGAAGAATGCCCTCCCCTCCCCCCCAGTAGATCCTCCTCCTCTTGCTGAGAGAGGCTATGTCCTTGTGAGCTGCAGTCAAGTCCACCCCCCTCATGGTAACCCTTGAACAACAGCATGTAGCACCAGGGAATGATCACTGAACAACAGAATGACGTGGGGACCCAGAGAGTTACCACTGGCTCTTTTTCAGAAGAAGGTCATCAGGCTTTCGTCCACATCTGTCTAAGTGTGGAAGGTCCACGGGAACTTGCTCAGCAACAGAGCAACCCACCAACCTCCACTGGGAGATGGTTGTGGGTGCTGCCTGTGCTTGAGGTCCATTGGCCAGGAATGGAATTAAGGTCTTCCTCATGGAAGGTGAGAATCCTACTCCTGCCCTTGACCCTGGGAACATGTCTCCTGCTCTACGTCCCTAGGAGAGGCCCTCTGCTCCGCTGGCAGGGCATCCCCACGGGGACACACGATGCTTACTTTCATCCCACCTGGAAATCATCAAGAGCTTAGCTGACCCCAAACCTGATGCAGACACCTCTTCTTGCTGTCATTTGTGCATATTGTTTTAATTCCTCTCTCAGAAGAAGAAAAAGAAAAATTCTAAGGAGGCATTTGCCTTCAATCTCTATACAACTGTTCCTCCCAATGACATGGATTTACTGTTGTGCCTTGTGGCTAAATCCAAAGGCCAGTTCTCGGTCCTCACTGCCCTGGGCCCATCGTCCTGTTGGCTAGGGTGAGTCCCTCCTCTACTGAGACGCCCCGCCCCTGCTCTCAGCAGCACTGGGTCCCGGGTTCCCTCAGCACTCCTCACACTCACTTGCCTTCTTAGGGGTCTTCCGACCTTGACCTTCTGAATCTCGCCCAATGCTGGGAAGCCCTCTCCCTCTCCCTCTCTTGGGCTTCCCCTCCACTCATTATGCTGAAACCTGTGTTTTTGGACTAAAACCAAAAAGACACCCACAATGCTGATGAAGCCTGAATCTGCATCTCCAAGCCCTGACCTTTGAACTCGCCTGAAAATCCCAGACTTGCACCCCAGGTGCGCAGAGGTATTCCCACTTGTAGAGATGTCTGGTGAGCATCCTAGCCTTCCAATGGCCAAACCAACCTGAGGCCTTTATTCTCTCTCAGCGTCTGCCTGTTCCCCATCTTCCCCTTGGGTTCCTAGCAGTATCCCTCCTGCCAGTCTCCAGATGCCTCTTTGTGTCATCCCACACTCCCAAACATATTTATATATAGGTGGAGAGAGAGAGACGAGAGAGGGGACAGGGGTTCTTGACCAAAAGAAGGCCTCCCTTTATCATTTCTATAAGCCCCAAAGATGTCTTCTGGCTTCAGCCTCAACATCTCCCATTTCGGCTCTCTCCTGGGAATATCCACCCGGTGGGTCTTCCTCTGTACTCTGAGGCTGATTCTTCTGCTTCACCGACCTGGCCAATGGCTTCCTGTCCCATTGACCTTAGAAGCCAAAGTTCACGCAATAACTGCCAAGGGCCTGCCTTGCCTGGCCCCTCTCTCTGCTTCGGGGACAATTTCCTTTGCGTAGCACCCCTGTGCTGACCATCTTGCTACCTTTGCTCCAGACCACTTCCTGGAACCTGCTTACTGCACTGGCCCTTCCCACGCCCCAGTTCTCTCTCTCCCTCTTCTCTGCGTCTGCTCTGTCACTCCTGTTCCTCTCCCTTCCAGGTGGGAAAGCTGTGCTCAGCCAGCGGGACCTGTGTTTTTCTTCCTCACTTAGGAAATCCTTGCTCTTATTGGACTTTCTTTACTTCCATCTATTTATCATTGAGAACATAGTCTGACCCTCTAAATAGTGCAGAACTTTGAGCTGGCTCACAAAGGTTCGGTCACAGCCGGTGGACGCAAGGACAGTATGCCTGTTGCAGAGCAACCGAGCCTCTTAAGGGTCAGCTCATGTCCTGAGCCAGAGACAGGCAGGGGTGGCTCACTCCACGATCCTGCTAGCCACATTGACGGTGGTTGGACACCATCTGGGGGTGAAGCCCCCCTGCCTATTTCCTACTTGTGCCAATTGTAGAGTAACTGAGATTTGGTTGCTATGTAGCGTGTAAGCTGTCCTTGTTTCTGAGGACCATGGTGGGACTATTTGGAAGGAGTTGTACCTGTGAAGCCAGCATGTGTTGAGTGAGTAACAGTTGTCCATTTCCCATCTGAAGAAGGCGGACTTTGATTTATACACATGTCAGCAGTGTGCTATAGGCTGGCCAGTCTCCTCAGTATGTCTGTAAAACTCTGCTTCCTTTTTCAGCCTCACCAGCACTCTGAGTCATCTCTCCTCTTGCTCCTGTGAGCCAGTGTGCACAGGAGTGGAGCTGCATTAGCCAGGTGGACCCATGTAGCGAGCGTTCACCAACACCGGCTGGGTTTCAAGCGCGCACTGCACAGTCATCTAATACACCGCCTTGTCGGGATCCTTCTGGCCAGGAGCTAAGTACTCTGCCGACCTCCCTGCTGTCTTGAGGGCTCCGTATGACAACATTCCCCACTGTGCATCCCATCTCAGGCATTTCGAGAACTGCTTAAACAAAAGCAAACCTGGCAGTCTAACTCCTTGGCAACCTTCATTTCCAAACAAGGATAAATGTCTTAGCAGCACTGGGGTAGGAGGACGTGGGCGACCTCTTGGGGCATTAAGTCTTTGAAAAACTCACTAGAGTCCTACTCGAATTCTCTAGCAGGGGTTCTGGTTGTGCAGTGGGTTAAGCTTTGAAAGGCTATTGACCACAAGTCACCTGTTCAACCTACCCGCCACTGCAGGGGAGGAAGAGGGGACTGTTTGCGCCCATCAAGATGTCAAGTCTATGAAACCTGAGGGGGCAGGTGGGTTCTGTCTTAGAGGGTCAGGATGAGTTGAAATGGGCTTTCGGGTGCTTTGACATTAATGAGAAAACACACAGTGTTCAGCTGGGCTCTACAGAGAAGCAAAAGCACTGTGATTATATGTGTATGTGTGTATAGAGAGACTGATATCAATAAATGGCTCACAGGTGTAGCAGTCGTCCAATCAGGTTCAAGCTCTTGACTTCTCCCGACTCATGAACCTGAGGAGGCTGATGACCCAGGAAGCCGGAGATTGAAGTAGGGAGACCTGGGACTACAGAAAGGCATGTTGAATGGGTCCAAGGTTGCCAATCTCTTGATAGCTCCTGGGATCCGGAGGCCGTGCGGTAGGAGGTCACAGAATCAGATGTAGCATCCAGATCCAGCCTAAGTGAAGCTTTCCCATAGAGTCTGCTTAAAAATGAGCAGGCCACATGCCAAAGAGTCTCGTCCAATTGTCTCTCTGTGGGCCAAATCAAGAGCCAGGCATGGCCGTCTAGTTACCAGCCCAGGACCTGTGGTCAGCAATGGCAGGGCCATGACAGGTCCTCGGATGTGACTCCAAGGTCCCCACTAACCACTGAGCTGCCGAAGAACGTGGAAAGGTCTCCTGATCGCCAGGAGACCTGTTTATGTTACACTGACACAGGAGAGCCACGTGGCTGCCCAGTCAGATGACTGCTCTCTTGTACAGAGTCACCATCTCAGAACCAGGTATAGGGTTGCTGTGAGTCAGAAGAGATGCAATGGCCGTGAGCTCAGTTATTGGATCATATTTATATAATTTATATAGGTTTGTGTCTATGGGTGTGTGTGTGTGTGCGTGTGTACTATGTTTATATAAAACCGCATTATAAAGCACCATGAGGCGTCTGGGAAGCACCTAATCTCTTAGATGGATCTGGAGGCCATTATGCTGAGTGAAGGAAGTCAGTCATGAAAGGACAAATGTTGTGTGGGCCCACCAGTGTCAAAGAAAGCTGTTTGTCTGATGGTCGCCAGAGAGGGGACCAGGGATCACTGTCTGGAGAGTAGATGTGCTGAAGAAGACGAGGCCCACCCTGAGCGAAGGAGGACACTAGGAAGCTGACAGGACATGGGAAGTCTCAGTGACCGCTGTTACCTGCTTGGCTTGGAGCAACAGTGATCGCCATCAGAGAACATGCCTTGGTCACATGGTCAGAGGCGTCTGCATGTATGTCTACAGGCTGGCACATGGCAGCACACTGCAGGTAGGGATGGTTGTTGTGGTGGTTGTGTGCCACCAGGTTGGTGCTGACTCACACTGACCATACATACAACCAAAGGAAGCATTGCCCGGCCCTGCGCCATCCTCACGATCACTGGTCTATCGCAGCCCAGGGGTGCAGTCAATCTCTATCTTGACCGTCTTCCGCCTTTTGGTGGACGTCGACTTAGCCAAGCTCCACGTCCTTCTCTAGGTCTATTTGTACACATATGGAAACACATGCTGTTGGGCTGCATATAGGTTTGTCGCTATAAAAAAGCACACTGGGCACAGTTCCAGGGAACATTAGACAAATGCCTACAACTTTGGGGGTTGGTTAACTGGGTGGAATGACTTGAGTCCCTGGTCTGCTGGAATGATTTAGTCAATTGGCAAACGTAGTTCATAAAGTTAATAATTTTGTGACTGGTGTCTCGGATCCGGAACAGTTTCTAGTGACCATCTAAGATACAAAGCAGCCCTGGTGGTGTAGTGGTTACACGTTGGTCTGTGATCTGCATGGTTGGCAGTTCAAAACCTCCAGCAGCTCGAAGGGAGGAGGATTGGTCTTTCTACTCCCATGAACAGCTGCAGTCTCTGGGACACACTGGGGGTCTCTAGGAGTTAGCATTGATTTGATGGCACTGGGTTTGGGTTTTTTTTTTATCTAAGAGACAAACACTGGTCTCTACTCACCTGCAATGAAGGAGAAAGAAGGAAACCAAAAGGTCAAGGGCCAAGTGGACTTTCCCACAGGACTAGTGACCCGATCGTGGCACCCTCTCTGCACTGAGAGCGGACTGGAAGGTTCTCAGTTACCACCACCGGCTGCCCCAGATAGACTGAACAAAAGTGGGGAACAAAATTCAAATTTGCACTAGAGACCAGACTTACTGGATCAATAGAGACTGGAGGAAGCCTGACATGAGCACCCTGAGCGACCCGTTTATCCTCACACCGAATCCCCTGCCAGGGTCGCTTTCAGCCGGACAAGAGAAGGGTTCTCCTCTGTGACTGTTACATCCTCACGCCAGAAGAGATCCAGGGACCAGCACTGATCCACGAGCACAGGTGAGAAGACAAGGAGGGGCAGAGAGCAGACCTGCAGATGGAAGCCCGGTCGTGAGGAGGCTCGTGTGCTGTGAAAATTAATACCAATGCCAGTCAAATGGGAACTTATTTCTCTGCACAGACTTTCACCCAAAGAGACCATAAAATACCGAGATGGTTGCTATTGGGTTAAAGGGTCCAGGGAACAGGGCAAAGGACAAGAGGGTTGGCATGGGTAGAGTCAGCTGGCCCTACGTGGGAGCGAAGCCAGTCTCTTGGGTGCATACAGGGGCCGTGTTGGTGCTCAGGCTCATACACAGCGCTACGGATGAGCGCATTACCAGACGGGAACCCGCGCTTGCATTTTAACACCGCCTCCCTCGCTGCTTCCAGTTCCAAAGCCATCACCAAAGTGACCTGGCCGACCTTCTCTGTCTCGATCTACTCCCCACATCCTTCCCTACCCCATCCCCACCCCCAGGAGGTCCGACTCGGTGGTACATTGTGAGCGTACAGGGTGTACTCACTTAAATATGAGCAAGCTTGAGGGAGGTATTAGGAAGACTCCAAAACAAAGCCATTGCCATCGAGTCGATTCCAGCTCACAGAGTCCTTGTAGGACAGGGCGGAGCTGCCCCCGTGAGTTCCTAAGACTAGCCCTTTACAGTAGTAGCAGGCTCTCCGTTCTCCTTCACAGCGGCGGGCGGTTTCAAACGTCTGTCCTTAGTTAACAGTACAACAGGACACCAAGAGGGCTCCTCTCATATTAGGAAGCTCAGACAAATTCATTTTTGCATGCTATGTTTATGTCTGGCTCGCTGACGGGTGATTCTAACAGGGCCTGAGAAATGCAGTCATTGTTATTGAACAACATGGGGTGTTCTAACAGCACAGGGGCCACCTTCAAGGCATCCGATCGTCCAAGGTCGCCAGCACATGGTGGCAGCGTGCAGTGTTTAAGATCAGTGAAGCGTGCTCCTCATGGGGCTAGAATGCTTCCCAAGCTGTCGGTGTGGGGCTCAGCTGGTCCCTGCACTGAGGGGACAAAGCTCTTCCTTTATCTGTGAGCGTCCTGGTGATGAAGGCACCCAGTGATTCCAATGAGAAGGCGACACTGAAGGCGTCCTCCTCCCTGGGGGCCTCTGTGTGTCTCCGGCTCCCTGCGAGAGTGGCTTTCTGTGCGCTGTGGTTGTGCTGCGTGTTGTGCTTGCTGCTGTGTCTGAGTGAGACAGGTGTGACCCGCGGGTGCATTGGCTGACTCACAGGTGGCCGAGGAAGAACCTGTGTGCCATCCCGTGGGTCCTTCCTTGAGCTTTTCATTCAGGATCAGTGGACACTCTCAGTTGTGTCTTGAAGGGCAGGCCCATGCTTTGAAGAGCTCAGAGCTACTCACCAATGTAGGCTGTTGACCATGAGCTGTACCAGCTCCATCATCGTTGAACTCTGCGGCGCGGAGAGGACTCAGAATATCCTCACCCACACAGCACTGCCGATGTCTGCCGCCTTGACTTGATGGCACTTTACATTTCAAACACGTTCAAGGACACCCAGGACACTGCACACTGCACACACATAATTTTCGGTTCGTGTCCTTTCAGTGAACTTCACAGGAGGCATCGTTCTCTACTGGAGCTTCTCTCACATGCGTGTGAAAACCTGGCAATGACGGGGCAGGCCAGAGAGGAACAGCTGCCCTTGGATGCTGCTGTTGGTGGAGAATAGGAACCGTACCATGGGCTTCCAAAAGAATGGACACACGTGCCCTGGAAGACGTACAGCCAGAGCCCTGGTCCTCAGACTTCATCGCCTTTGCCTGTGGCATGCTATCCAAATGGGCCAGGCCCTGAGAAGGCCATCGTGCTGGGCAGCAAGTCCGTGAAACGAGGAAGACTCTCAGTGAACTGGATTGACCTATGGTTCGAACAACAAGCTCAGCATAGCAACTGCGGCGAGGAAGGAAAAGGGCCGGGCCTAGTTGCAATGACCTATACTTCCGGTGGCCATGAGCCGGAACCAACCCAATAGCACCTGGAAAGGATGGCACAAGCAATGAGTATGGAGCATCATGACCTCCAGGAATGGCTCCGTGCCCTGCATCACCTGCAAAAGTGCTGACATCCCGCCGGAGGAATTCTGATGGTGGAAGCCGGGGAAAAGCCATCAAGCATGAACACTACAAATCCCTAAAATGTGGTAGAAGGAAAACGACACCTTCATTCTAGGATCCTTTTCCACTTGAATACTTGCTATGGTGTCCCAGAGAGTTTGACTTTGTCTCAATCCTGCTTTGTTATGAGTGAGACTCCTTCTCTTCTCCAGGCTGTCCCCACTCTCTGCATGAGCTCAATGAGCTCCGCTTCTGTTGTTCTGGGTCCGGGGGTGGAGCTGGGGAGCTTTCTACCCTGGTCTCCACCTCTGGGCTACTGCTCAAGGCCCTGGCAGGGGCACACTACCTCCCTGTTGCTCCCCTGGACTGTGTGTCCCCCTGTGGGTTAGCTGTAGAGTGCAGGCCCCTCACCAGGATTCCCTGTAGGTCAAGATCTGTTTTTCATGGGAAGTTAGGTTGCATCAGATCTCTGAGCTGTAGCCTTGGAACAGGAGTCCTGAGAAGATTCTCATGGACCTGTCTGGATAGAAGCTGGAGAGGCCAGGCCGCAGCACAAAGGAAGGTGAAACAGGGTGTTGGGCCATGTTGCATCTCTCAAATGTGCGTGCAGGCCGAGAAGCTGGGGCTTGCATCTTATTGTTAAGCTGTGATGCTCCACCTTTATCTTTTTTGAATGGTGAATTAACTGTGGCACCACTCAGCCTGACTGCAAACTGCAGCCATGGCTCCCCCATCCACCCAACAAGCCCTGGAGCCCAGAGACACAGCCAGCAGAAGACATCTCCTGCAGTGCCCTTCACCCTGGAGCGGTTCTTCTTTGTTGTCGTTTCGAAGTAATCTCACCACCCTGTGGAGTGGCCAGGACTGTTTTGGGGAGGCTCTACTGTTTAGAACGGTTTACTTTAGGTTGAGATGGAATCTAGTGTTCTCGTATTCTTGTTTGGTCATTAACTGCGCCATTGGCGTAGAGCAAGAGCTGCCCCAGCTTCATGGGCCTCAGGGTCGGGGAAGAAAAAGGGGACATCAACATCAGTGGAAGAATTGCAGTGAGTGATGTCTGAAGTCTCTAGTGATATCCTAGCAGAAAAGCCACACGCGGTGGCTGGGGGGACCAGAAATTTATTCTCTCGCAGTTCTGGAAACCAGAAGTCCCAAGTCCAGACACCAGCTATGGGGCAAGACTTTCTCTCTGTCCTCTCTGGTGGAAGGTCATTGTCATCAACTTCCCCTGCGTGTAGGAGGTTCTCAGCTCAGAGACTGTGTCTGACAGAAGCATTATACTCTTGACCTGTATTTTTTTTGGTGATGTTACAAACACTACTCTGTCTGTTTTTAAATATAGTTTATGTCTCAAGGGATTGTTTCAGGATATGCTCTAATCCTATAGATTATGCCCTGCCTTATTAAGGTGCTCTGCTCCCAACTATGTTTTTAGAGTGCTGGGGACTTAGTGGGTTACACACTGGCCTCCTAACTGCAAGAAGTTCAAAACCACCATTGGTTGCATAAGAGATAAATGGGGCTTTCTACTCCTGCAAACATTTATAGTTGAGGAAACTTAGCAGCAGCTCCACTTTGTCTAGTGAAGTCCCCGAGAGTCACAATCTCCCTGATGGTAGTGCTTTGTTTGTTGTTGTTGTCATCTGTCTCATTCACATGACAGCAGCTAGGATCTATAACACAGGATCATGACATTAGAACACATAAGAGAGGGCAAGTACATATACTGAGGGTCATGGCCTAGCCAAAGTGACACGCGTTTTGGGAAGGCACAATACAGGTCAACCTATAACAAGTGTGAGGGAGAAAACACGGGGAGTCCAGGGAAGAAAAGCATATGGGGTCGGGGGTGGGGTTGGGGCAGTGAGACAACCACAGCTAAGGGTGCCTGTCTGGGAAGATGGCTGTGCTGACTCCGAAGGACATGAGGGCAGCCATGAGAACCCAGTGACGGTGGACAGGAGTCCAGCGCATGGACCAGTAGAGATGCTTCCTGTCAGAGAACCAGAGACAAATCCGATATGACCAGCTGAGTGGCATGAACTGGAGGGACAAGTAGGTTCAGAACATTCATGGTCTTGAAACACACACAATTAAATTGAAGTTTATCTGCATGCCAACGGGAGAAGGGATTTAACCAGAGAGTAGTTTTTGTTTTGTTTTGTTTTAATTACATTGAAACAGTCATGGCATTTCATATTTGTATAGATGAGCTGTTTATGGGCCAGACTCTTCTAAGCACTTCACACCTCCAGTACCCTATGAAGTATAATTCTTTTCCCTAATTTACAGAGGAGGAAAACAAGGACCAGGCATGTGACTCACACTTTTGTGTAGACAGTGAGTTGCGCTCCCTGGATCCAACAAGTGCAAGCCTAATACCAAAACAGTATCCATCAATCCACCTATCTACCATCCTACCTATCCATAAATTTATCCAGCCACCCACTCACTTATCCATCTATCCATC
>NW_022103920.1:1957659-1963134 GCF_000313985.2 Echinops telfairi | reverse complement strand
TTGCACAATGTCATGCCAACTTGATAAAAGAACGAAAGGCTGGAGTCTCTTGTGCCCATCAGGTCACAGCCTGATTGACCCCTCCTTGTGGGCGTGCCCTTCTCATGAGGATACTGGGACGTTCTTCTTCTTCCCTGGAGGCAGGACACACTCTGTTTCCCCTTACTATTGACAAGCCACATGGAGCCATGCCGATGAGAGCCCTGGAGATGCTTCCACCACCCCTGGATCCACAATACTTTCCACCCACAAGCCTATGATCTTCCTGCACTCAGCATCATCGTCGCATGTGTTGCGTGAGTCTGAAGAGGAATTTATAGACTGGTATTGGACGTAGGCCAGGGTGGATGGAAGCGATGCAACTAGCTCGGACAGCTGAAGACAGTGAACCCGTAACAGTAGAAGGGATGCAGGAGAGAAAGGGGTGCCAGGACCAGGAAAGGGTGTGTTGTAAGGCTGAGCATTGAGGGGGACACAGGCAGAGGGGTTTTCTGAGCTGGTTGAACCAGGACCAGAGAATGCCAGAGACAAGGGAGCACGGGCATATTTCTGCTTCCTGTGGAACGCCTAGCCTATGGACTGTGTCGCTGTAAGTTGAGGAAGACATAGCAGCCCTCAAGACTAAAAGGACTGCCAGTGTCTCACAGCTCTCTTTCATGGGAGTGAGTTGCACTGAGCCATTTGTACTGCTTTATAATTTAACTGCTCATTTCTTGTATTATATAACTTATAGCGACACAGTCCATAGGCTAGGCGTCCCACAGGTAGTGTAGCCTGTAAATTGAGGCACAGAACAAGCGAAGCAGCCGCACAGTGGTCCGATGATCAAAGAGCGAGAGACAAGAAAGGCGAGGCTCACTGAGCCATTTATCTCTCCGCCCTTCAATTAATCCCACTTGTGTTTATCGGCCAGGCTGGCACAATAAACTATCTCAGGAGCCAATGGGGACAGAAAAGAGAAGACAATACCCATTCCCTAGACATGCCTGACAAGAGAGAGGGCCTCTGGGAGGAGGGGAGGGCTCTCCTCCCCTCCTCCCAGGAGCAGAGAATGGAGGTTGGGTGCCTGGTGGTGGGAGTCCTGCACTGGGTTGCAGTCCTGCGCTGCTGTTGGGAGAGGGGAAAACCATGGGCATTCACCATGAACCTCGCTCTCTGTGGTGGGGCGCATGCTCCTTCCATGAGCTCTGCAGTCATGTTCTCAACGTTTAACTCATTGCTGGTATTACTGAGGCTCTGAGGGGTTGGATGACTTTGTTCAGGGTCAATTTACTGATGGCTGGGGGTGCCATGTGAGGACACTTGGCCCTGCCTGGAGTTCCCTGATTTCCTAACTAACTACTTGGGATGGGGTGACCCAGAAGGCTACTTGCCACCGCATACCCCACGTGCCCATTGGTGCCTATCCAGAGGGCCTGTGAGACCCCAACCCCCTTGACTGCCAAGGCACCGTTCCTCACTCAGCCTCAAAGGAGGCATTTTTTTGAAGGAACACATATGCCTATTATTTGTGACCTGTATTCACTGAGCATCCAGTGCTGTTTGGGGAGGAGACTGCAATGATAGGAAATCATGAGAATAAGATCTAATTGCTTTCCAATGCAGGAAAAATAAATCATAGACTCATAGTCGGACTGGTATAGATCTTCCTAACGAGAACACCAAGTACATACAATTAGTTGCAAAACAGAATTTTCCAAGAACCTTATTACCTCCTAATCAGATGCTGAGGTGATTAGGTGCCGTCTCATTATGTAAGGAAACATGGAACGAGGACAGTGTTGTGGGTTTGTGAACACATGTGCTGCAGAGCCTTGGAATAAGCAATTTAAGGGACATCAGACAGGTCTTCATTGGACAAATCTGGTTACCAAAAAAACAAGGGCGATGTTTCTGAAGTTTTCCCTGGGTTTGTTCCTGCTTCTTCCCTATGCAGCAGTGGCAGGCTCCCAACCTGCTAATCCCCCCCGCCCCCCAAGAGAGTAGCTGTCAAATTTGTTAACAGTTACTATGAAACACCAAGACAACTTTAAAGTCCCACATGAAAATGAAATCAGATAAGATTTCCATAAGCATCTGCCCCTGGCCATGCCTCTGGAGAAAGATGAGACTGTCTGCTCGGGACAAATGGAGAGCCTGTGAGTCAGGATGGGCTTGGAGACCGTGGGCTGGGTTTGGGACTGCATGTTCTCAGGGGCAGAAGGGAGAAGAAGGACTGGTCTACTTCTGTAAGGTCACTGAACTGAGGGTGGGATGGTGTGGATGTGGTGGGCTTCATTCAGGTTTGCATGTTTCCAGGGCAGTGATGGTTGATGGGAAAGGTAGAATTCTTGCTGCCACCTCATTTGTGGGAGACCTGGGTTTGCTTCCAACAGATGCAACTTACCACCTGTCCTCAGTGGAGGCTCTGATGTTGGGCATGCCCCAGGAGAGCTTCCATAGTTGTGTGAGGCCGGGTTGTCTGGAGAAACTCATATGTGTGTATGAGAGAGCTTTCTATCAAAGAGCAATTGTATATGGAGAAAACATCCCTTCCCAGTCCAGTTCAAGTCCTTAAGTCCAAAATTAGCCATATGTCTGATACTAGTCCGTAAATTCCTTTACTCACTAGCATGGCCACTTACAATGATGCCCATGCAGGAAGATCACAGGCTGGTGGGTGCAAACTCTTGTGGACCCACTGGCAGTGGAAGCATGTCAGCTCTGGGATGTGTCTCCATTAGGCTAGTCATCAGGAATACCCAGGCAGAGTGTGTGGCCTGCCCCCAAGGAGAAACAGAGGAAGTTCCCAGAATCCTCATTAGAAGGTTATGCCCACCAGGTTGCATCATCAGGTTGTGACCTGATTGACAGGCTAAACTCCACCCCTTCACTTTAATTATCAAGTTGACATGAAATTATGTAACTACCAAAGTAGTGAAGGGGACTTAGGAATGGAGACGAGTGATCTGGTTCCCAAATCAGCCAGTGAAGATTCGAGTGAAGCACCCAGACTTGGTGGAGGGCTGACCCAGGACAGGGCACTGTTTCCTTCAGGGTCTCTGGGCCTGGGGCAGTGTCCCAGGAAACCTCAAGATGTGCATGTTCCTGTCAACTTTCTGAAGCCCCTTGGGGTGCGTTCCGGTCCATCTAATGTTTGCATGGTTTCTGTGGTGGTGGGAGTGGGGGACAAGCATGGCGTCATGAAGTTCCTCTCATGGTTTGATGCTTTCCGTCTCAAATGCACCACTTCACACGGATGCCTTCGCTTCCGTGAGTGTGTTCTGATGGGCCTGACCTGGTGCCATTGGACTATCCCTGCCCCACCTGAGGATGAGCCCATTCCTGCCCTCCCCAAGCCCCACAGGATCCTGGCCTGGCCCCCAGGAAGGGCCAGTGGAACCATGCATCTGGTACTAATTTTCCCTTCCATTTCTTTCTCTCCTCCCCCATCTGCTCCCAGGAGAGCATCCCCAACCAAAGCACACACGGCCCAGCCTGAGAAAATGATTGGAATTCGGTTCTCTCTGGAGAAGTATAAGGGGCAGGCATACAGGATTTAATTAGCATTTCCAAGTACAAAAAAAAAGCCTTATTTTATTACAATATGCATAACTACACACAATTCTATTTCCGTTCTTTGTGGCTTTACCAATACTTGTGTGCTTCCAAGACAACAATGTTTTATGTTGGTTATGATCTTTGCGTTAACCCCAGTCTGCAAAATTTTTGGTAAACCACGACTTGAATATGGTGACATAAGTGAGCTGTTTGGTTGTTTAGGTCATTCACAGGTTCAAGTGTGATTCACAGTTGGGACTGAGCCAATTACTTCAGTATGGATAACAGTGTGAATACGTGCTAATTAGTAAGCCAACATCACTTCAAGCAGGCTGTGTTCCTAAGAAGTCGAGAGGAGAGGGCTTTCAAAAGGAAAGAATAAATGCAATCCTAGGAATGCATTAGCAACTGTCTGATACAATTACCACACACCTACTAATGGTGTGTGTTTCTTTGTCAAATATGAGCAGTAGGCAGTTCCTGATCATTCTGAGAGGGAGGACTCTAGGCCAGCATCTTTGTGGAACCCTAACTGGAGTCCTGATACATACTGCCATACTGCCGTGCACTGTCATAATAGGACTCCATCTTCCTCACCACGAAACCCATTGCAGGTGGTCAGAAGAGTTGCTGGGTGGCTGCAGAGATGGATGGTGGGCGCATGCCAATGAGGGGATGGACAGGAGGGTGGAGGTGGGGTAGGAGGATGGGTGGGGAGATGGATAGATGGGTGGATGGGCAGATGGATGGAAAAGTAGACGGGTGAATAAACATACCAGGGGACTTCAAAACAATCATAGAGAATTCATTATTTTGTACTTCTGTATTTTTACTATCTTAAACAGCACAACAACAAAACTCAAATCACTGCCATTAAATGAATTCCTACTCATAGTAACCCTGTAAGACAAAGTAGACCTTCATTGCGCTTCCTTAGAGCCCTGACCCCCCATATAGGGGTATATATAGATAGATAGATAGATAGATAGATAGATATAGATATATACATACACACATACATCATATCTATACACAAAGTGTATTCATAGGTATAGACACATATATAGTATGAGTTGTTCATGGTCATTTACACATATATTACATATGTTTAAACGTATATTACTTATATTTAAAATCTCTTACACACATTTAAAAGGCTAACACCTGTATTCTATACAAAATGGCAGATTTAGCCATTTTCCCATTCTTCACGGACAGCTTGAGAATTGTGAGCCGAGAACCTTCCCTTGAAACATTTCCTACCCATTCATTCAATCTAGAATTTCCCAAGCATCAGAGTAATAATATCATTTAAATTTTTGGACAAGAGGCACCAGGTTCTGCCACCATGAGGGATGACGTGTTCACTCTTTGGAGATTTATCCTGGAAGACAGTCCTACAAGGAACGTCAGCCCTTGGGTGAAGACGTCCCCCAGCAGGTATATCTGGCGTCTGAGAGTAGCCCATAGAGTCCACCGGCCTGGGGATGTGGACCTTGCTGTTTGGTTCCAGCCCTCCGTCCATCAGAAGCTTCCCCTTTCTGGAAGTTCCTGCCCACCATTCACTCATCTGCAGAGAGGCTGCCGTAGAAACAGTTCTTTGCCTTACAGGTCTGGAGGTGCTGTATGCATTCAATGTAATCTTGATCAAGATTCCTAGCCTTCTTTCCAGAAATAAGAAAGCTGTGCCTTGGCTTTATATGGAAAGGGAAGAGGCCGTGAATAGCTGAACTGCTTCTGAAGGAAGAGCAGAGTCAACCACTTCCTGCTTTGGAACACACAAGGCAGCGACAGTCATCTCCAGGCATGGGGCTGATATAATGCAGGCCCTGCAGGCCAATGGGATGGGATTGAGAATCCAGAAACAAGCCCAAGCATCAAGGGTCATCCTGCTTTGGATAAGGCTGCTATGTTTACTCTATGGGGCAGGAGGAC
>NW_022103920.1:1955203-1957022 GCF_000313985.2 Echinops telfairi | reverse complement strand
GATCTGCATATAACCTCCTCCCTGGGGGATGGACAACAGAAAAGTGGGTGAAGGGAGACATTGGACAGTGTAAGATATGACAAAATAATATTAATTTATAAATTATCAGGGATTCATGAGGGAGGGGGGAGCAGAGAGGGAGGGGAAAATGAGGAGCTGATACCAAGGGCTTAAGTAGAAAGCAAAATATTTTGAGAATGATGAGGGCAACGTATGTACAAATGTGCTTGGCATGCAATGGTTATATGTATAGATTGTGATAAGAGTTGGAAGGCCCCCAATAAAATGATTTTAAAAAGAGAATATCATCAGATACCATCTATCTGACAAGCATGCGATAGCCAACATATACATGACACTGCAAGTACTTATGGTCATAAAAGGCAAATGAACATTATAATACGGCCAGAGGCCTTGCATATGGATGTCATTGAAAAAGACATCGCTGTGGCCACCACACACATGCCAAGGTGTTCCCAGTGATTAGCCATCACAGAGACTCAAATTAAAGCCACAATGAGGTCCCACGGCTACGCTTCTAAGAAAGAAGGAAAAGGCAAGAAATCCAGACCAAACAGGAAATCATGAGGTCACCAAGGGTGTAGGGACATTGCAACCCGACCCAATTGGACGCACAGTAGGGTAACAGCGACCTCAAACATACCACCAGGCATGCAGGTGATGCAGGACCCGGCAGTGCTTCTCTGTGTTGTGTGACGTCTGGGGCACCGTGGGTCACAATCCACTCAATGGCACCCAACCACCACCACCAGGCACTTTCTGGTCAGAACACACAATGGAACCAGGGCTGCCAAACAGGGTGCCGCAGTTTCGCAGAAAACTAGCACCAGAGCCACAGATGGCCTGGAGCTCCATTCCTAGGTCTGTTAGCAGACAATTTGCAAGGAGAAACAAGAACAGTTGCACACCTTCCAGACGAGACTCAAGCCACCATGACACATTCAGAAACAGCTGGATTGTCAAATCTGTGCTGTGCATGTTCGCAACACCAACCACTTAGATCCGGGTTCTAAAAGAGAAAGGCCTGAAGACGCAGGAAGGGGAGCTTACGGAAGATTTGTCACAGATTTTAAAAGCAATGAACTCAATTTTCCAGTTAGAACAGAATAAACCCTGACCCGCCCCTCAATGATCACCTCCTATTTACGGGATCCTGGGGAAAGCGCAGGGAGATCCAGTCCTGAGTGCACGTGCAGGGCAGGGGAAGACGACCAAGCCTGCTATCTTCAGGTGAAGGTCAGCCGGAGGTGGAGCACCGGGAGAAGCAGGCTGAGCTGGGTGGCTTTCTCCGTCTTCACTAAGGCAGTTGGACTGCCGGCCTCGGTTCCAACATGGTTCCTCCCGGAGATGTCCGCCTTCCAGCCTTCTGCAGACCAGAGCCCGGGATCTGAGGCAGCAGGGCGGGAGGAAGGACATCCTGGGAGGGAGAAAATGATGAGATTCAGAGAGAACCAGCACATGGGGAGATGAGCGCTCCCAGGCCACCCTTGGAGGAAACGTGACGGCCATTGTGAGATCTTTATCATGGGCCAGGTCCAGCAAGGAGAAAAGACACAGAACTTAATATTTTAAAAGATTCATTGACATGTAATTCACATATCATACAATCCAATAGTTTAAACATATTAAAAAAGGGTTGTGCCATCATCATCACAATCAGTTTTAGAACTTTTTATTGGTTCTTCATTCTGTTTCTCTGTGGGCCGGAGCCTATGCACTGGCACCTAACAACAATGACTCCATTTCCCCCTCAACCACCACCATACTCCCAAGAAACGGTTAATCCAGTTACTGTCTA
>NW_022103920.1:1945718-1953175 GCF_000313985.2 Echinops telfairi | reverse complement strand
GCACAGTGTGGGGGACAATTGCTTCTGTCCCATTACCAGCCCCGTGGGGGTGGAGGGAGTATCTGAAACACTGTGATCATCCACATTTCTGCAAGCACACTGGTCTGCATGTGCTCAGATTTCAGGGTTCCTCCAGTCCCCCGGGAATAGACAGATGAGGGGTCTGGGGGTCAGCTCGGGCAGCATGTGGGAAAGGGGTGAAGGGATGGAGAACTGAGGTGGGCCCCCTTTGGGGAATTTAAAGGAGGATCATTTCTAATACATCATTTTGATTCCCACAACCTAAATTCGCAGAATGTAACAACGCGCTGATTGTGAATCCCAGCGATCCTTTCGGGAAGCACAGACCCGCCCGCCCGCCCCCCGCAGGGCTTCAAGACCATCCCTGCTCCAGGGAGCGCGGCAATTTCTTCCCGACAGGTCTGTGTGTCCTTCCGCAGTCGTCGTCTGCGGTATTCTTTGCCAGCGCCCTCATTCAAATGCACCGGTTCTTCCCTGGTCTTCCTAATTCCGTGTCACAGAGTGACACAACCGCAGCCGTGGAGGGGGCTTCCTTGAAAGGGGGGCTCAGTCCCCCCTTGTAACCCCATTCCAGGGATGTGGGGGCCTGTATTCTGGCTCCCGGGAGGAGGGGTTCTTTCCTGCTGGAGATGGGACCCCAGAGAGAGTTGGTGGGTTAGTCTGTCTGACCATCAGCAACCTCTTCTCCCTCCTCCTCCTCTTTCTCCTCCTCCTCTTGCTCCTCCTCCTTCTTCTACCCATGTTCACCAGAGACTATAGGCACGGAAAGAGAGGGGACTTCATTGTCATGCTTGCTAAACTGGGCCAGGGGCAGCAGGAAAGAGGAAGGCCCTGGACCAGATGGCTCGACACAGTGGGCTCAGAGGGACAGACGGCTGTGTGGCAGGCACGGGGCTGGGTGAGTCTGAACCCACTGGACAGCAACTACTAGGACATGGGGAAGGGTGTCCGCTCCACGTCTCCTGTACCTGGACAAAGATGCCTTGCGCTCACCCTTCTCCTCCGTTTAACCGGGTGGTGCCACAAAGCCTAAGGGTTTTCCAGGTGCCTTGGCATATTGTTACAAATCCCCAAATACAAGCAGGAGCTGCCCTTGCAGTGGGGAGCGCTCACAGGAGGCCCCTGGCAGGGCGTGCGTTCTTTTCCAGGGCCTTCCAATGGAGCTAAGCGTTGTTGACTAATCCACCCTCCCAGCAACTGAGGCATAAACATGAACTGCTTTCAAATGATGCTCAGCCTCTCCGAGGTGACTTTTAGTTTTAGTTTGTGTTTTCCCACCTAGAACAAAAACATGCATTCTCTTCTTTTAGGTAACTTCAAAACACTGAATCTGCCCCACATAATGTGTTTCTGAGAATGCTCACTTCTTGAATGAGAACTGAAAAAATCCTACATTTCTGCTTCGAAGCTGGCGAGGCCATTTGGTCTGATAATGGTTTTGGATTTTTGAGTGAGGATATCTTTGCTTACTGAACACACACACACACACACACACACACACACACACACACACACTGAACCTTCCTATAGCACCCATAAAAGGTAATGGTGCCTTTGGCTTAGTTTGGTGTGCTGTTTATGGGAGTCTCTTACAGGTTTAGTAAGAGTTCCATGCATCTCATTCTGAGGGACCTTGAAGTCAGCACAAATCCCAAACTAAACCCATCTGATCCCTATTCAGAGCGGCCCTATAGACTCGGGCAGACCCCACACCAAACCATGTCCATTAAGTAGCTTCCACTCATAACAACCCTATAGGGCAGGGTAAACCCCAAACCCACGCCACTGCCACAGAGCCCATTCCCACTCACAGCGACCCTCCAGGACAGCGTAGACCTGCCCCCTAGGGTGTGGGATCCATCTCTGTGGGCACAGACAGCCTTGTCTTTCTCCAGCAGGTGTTTTGTTTAGCAGCCCGAGGGATAAACTCACTACACCCCAGGCTCCTTCCCGCTTCTGGGAGGGGTGCACGTGGGGGTGAGACACAGATGGGTGTGCAGTGAGGCTTTATTCAGAGCGGGAGGCGAAGTGCTGCCTTGCTCAGGGTGCTTAGAGTCTACTCCTGCAGAAGAGAAGGGGGTGGCTCAGGCCCTGGGCGTCCCAGAGTGGGCCCCACTGGGGCTCGGCAGGGGCACACCAGCCAGCCGTGGTTTTCCCACCAGCAGGTCTCGGGTCTCCCTCCCACCTTGGGTCAGCCAATGTAGCCCTTCTGCTTCCACCATGATGGTTGCTGCAGGGGGGCGGCCCCCTGTAGGGGTGTCCAGAGCCTCCTGCTAGGAGCTGTGAGGAAGCCTGAACTGAAGGGGTCAGAAGAAAGTCTGCCTCAAAATCCTTCTGGCAAGGCATCGAGGAAGGACCTCAGACAGCTGTGGGTAGCACCTTTGAGTCTTGCTCCCAAAATAGGATCCTGTTTTTGAGTTTTAAAATGTGGGTTTCATCCTCACCAGTCATTTTTTCACAAATCCCCTGCTAGGTTTCAGAAATGCTCCTGTGGCCGTGATGGTGGGTTTTGGGGGCTGAATGCATTTGATAATCGAGGGGCTGGGGAAGAAGTTCTGCCTGCTGGAGAGGCTGCTGCCCAATTGTAAAACCCCCACATCCCCGAAGCGTGCCAATTTTCAGGTGGGCACGGGTGGCTTACATGGATTGGTGTTCTCCGACTGCCCCAGACTTACTAAAAATACATCCAGTCAATTTGAGGCCCATTAATAATAAAGGGATAAGCCTGAGGCATGGTAGCTATTTTGGGCTTTCTGGTATGGTTCCAGGTTATATTTAAGGAGCAGACAGGAAAGATCCTGAAAGTGCAGGTCCTTTAGCTCCTTGCACACCCATTTCCAGAGCAGAGGGGCCAACCGGAGACAGGAGACTACTGTCGTGCATTGAAGTGCTGCTTGTGAAATGAACAACCTGGGTAGCATGGTCTCTAAATTCTCCGTGGTTCTTCCGATCCGGGCTTTGTGGGGTCGCACATCCACCTGTGAAAGCCAGGCATCCAATGGCGAGTTTCACTCTGTGGAACCCTTTGCCTTCTGGGTGATACACTGCTTTTCCTGTAAGATGTCATATGCACTGTTAATTCCTCATCGTTCAGTGGTCAGAAGTTAAACTGGCATCTTCCTCTTTTCCTCCTATATTATAGATGATACAGATATACATATAATCTCTATATCATTTGGATTGCTTTTGAAAGATCCTGAGCATTCTGGGTAAGAGACCACATATCCTCTGCCCCACCCACGGCTCCTGCAGGGTTCCTGACCATGGTGCTGTTCCGCCCTGTGCACACCAGCCCTGGTTTCTGCCCTCAGGACCTGCCCCTGCGGGTTGTGAGCACCTTTCACAAAAGCAGTGGCTCATTCTGTGACGCAGGCTCTGGTGCCCAGAGTCTCCGACTGAGAGAGAAACACCCAGGATTCTCAGAAAGTCGTGCGAGTGGTGCAACCATCATCCCAATCAACTCCAGGGCATTTCTCCTCCTCGTCCTCCTTGTTTGCAGCTCCCCAGGCCCTGACAGCCTCCCCACTCATGTCCCTTGGAATCCACGGATCCAGATGTTATCTCTGTCGGTTTGCCCAATGTGGTTTTCCATACGGAGAATGCCCGCAATCAGGACAGAATCAAATAAATGGGCCAACAGTGACAAATGAAACCGAGAAAAGCCTTCGTTGAAGACAATGCAGCGCATACCAGAGACCAGAGTGATTAGACAATAGGGGAGGAGGGAGGCCCATGGCCTCCTGTCACGTTTTGACCTAATTTCAACCTCAGTGATCTACGCTGCAGTAGTCTCCATGTGCTAGCGAGGCCTGTCCATCTCTGATCCACAGTCAGGGGACATTCTCCAGCGGTGGGCAGTTCTTAGACAGTCGGGTGGATAAGCTCATCTCTAGTCCCACCTGGCTCACCTGGCCAACGGAAGGGGAACAAGACCCTGTGGAAAATGTCATGGGATGAGGGGCCCTGAGGAGCTGGTGCCCAATGCCAGCTCTTAGCAAAGTCCCACCGACTTAGACGTTTCCTGGCAGGTGCCCAGTGTCTAGAAATGTGGGAACAATTGTGGAAACTCCACAGGCAGCTCAGCTTTGACCTACAGGGTCACTGTGCTGGAGTGGGCTCATGGCCCTAGGTTTGGGTGGGTTTGGGGGAGTCATGGGGATTGCCCTACGAGGCCCTAAATCTGCCTCCAGGGCGGAGAGCACTGCTGTTCCTCTGAGAGTTTGCAGACAACCAAACCAACTGCAACGGCCATGAAAAACTCACTGCCCTTGAGACCCTGTGGACTCACAGCGACCCTGCAGGATGGAGTGTAACTGCCCTTGTGAGTTTCTGAGGCTGCGACTATTTACTGGAGTAGAAAGCCTCATCTTTCTCTCATGGAGGAGCTGGGGGTTTTGAACTGCTGGCCTTGCAGTCAGCAGCCCAACCCATACCCAGTGTGCAACCAGGAGTCCTTCTGCCGAGACAGAGCTGAGTATCCTCAGTCCAGTCAGGAGTAAATGCTCGGCATTCTCCCCGCAGAGCTCCCCTCCACCCCCAGCCTGCACACCTCAGAGGGCTTTCTTAAAGGCATGGAGGCGGGCGGTCCATGCCCTGCCTGCCCCCGTGGCCAGCATGGCCGTCGTGCGGGCCCAGCCAGCTTCCCAGTGCTCGTAAGACTCTCAGAAATGGTGTTTCCTAAAATGATGTGTTCTCTTTGTTCAGAAAAAGTTTGCTTCTGATTCTCATGTTTTCCCAGGCAGGCTCCCAGCGTATTTCAATGGGACTGGGCCGTTGGAAGGTACCTGCTACCAGAAATGGTCTTAGCTTTCCAAGCAAGATTTTCACTCAGATGTGGGGTTTGGGTGGGTATTGTATCTGTGTTTGGCTTTAATTAGAGTCAGGGTGGCAGTTAGTCTAAATGGAAGGTCTAGATCTATAGATACAGGTATATCTTTATATATAGATATAGGTATAGACATAAACATAGATATAGAAATATAGATGTAAATGTATAGATATAGATGTCAGGGCCACCCGGCAGGACAGAGTAGAATCGCCCCTGTGGGTTTCCAAAGCTGGAAATCTGCACAGGAGCAGCCAGCCTCACCTTTCTCCCAAGCATCAGCTGGTGAGTTTGAACTGCTGGCCTTGTGGTGAGCAATCGTATGCACCTCCATGGTGGTAACCCCTATGTGGCATTTTTATACTGAATGTGCAAGTGTGTATATATGGTTATTAAATACTTTAATTACTTAAGATTTAAATTGCCCTTTTAATTTCATAATTTGTGTTTTTTTCCCTAACTGGCATACTTACCACCTTCAAATTTTCCTATAAAGTCAAATTTTGAAATGAAATATCTTTCTAAATAAAAGAACAAACAGGGAAACATAACATCTGGTAAGGTTTTTAATTAATTAATTTAGTTTCTATAAACCAAGTTATTTTCCCTTCCTCATTCTAATTGGCATTCTCAAATAATTATTTCTAGGTCAGAATTACAGAGCATCACCCTCCCTTTGCAATTATGGCTTACTTGATGAGGTGATTATAAGAAACCCGGGTGTTGCTTCTTCCCTGGGAGCAGGAAGTCAGGCAGGGGTGCTCTGTGGGAGTGAATGCCAGCCATGGAGGGAGCTGCTGGGTGTCAATGGTTGTAACCCCTCATGCTTCCGTGTGGGAGCCGGAGCTTCTGTTACCGCCTCCCCACTGGTTAGGGAAAGATGGCCAACACATATCACTGGTCTTTCAGATCAAAGACCCGCACCAAAATAATGGTGTACTTCTTAAATCATTGGGCTCGTCAGTGGTATTTATGGGCATGAGACATGAGACCTCTGTGTGATGGGGGCCTCTCATCCAAGTGACTCATGCCAACCCCTGTGAGAGCAGCATTGTACACACACACGCACACACACTGGCTTTCTGAGATGCCATTTTCAGAGATGCAGATTTCCACACTTTCTTGGGCACAACCACTGGCTGCCTTCAACCCCACCGCCCCCTCCCCACCCCCCCTAGCACTCAGTCACCAGCTGAGACACCAGGCTCTTAAGGAAGCACCTCATAAAGCTCTTGGCCTAATGGAAGCAGCTACACCTTCATTTGCACATCACCCCTTTGTCGCACTGCTAAATGAGAAGTTAAAATGTCCAAACCGGGGCTGGCCCACCCTGGGGACCTTGTGGATTTATTCCACTGTGGCATCTTTCTGATAAGTGCAGAGCAGTGTTTATCACAGGACACCTCAGATGTCCAAACACCATGGAATTTGGAGCCCCCCTGTGATGGCCATTGTGGGGAAAAGTTGGGGCTTTCGCCTCCCATGAAGGGTTACAACCTGGAAATCCACAGGGACAGTTCTATCCTGGCCTATAGGGTCACTGTGAGTCGGCATCTATCCAATGGTAGTGAGTGAGTGGGTGAATATGTGGATTATGTGGATTGATGAGTGAGTGAGTGAGTGAATGAGTGAATGAGGGAGGGAGTGCGTGGTTACAGTCTCTGAGACCCACAGGGGCCAGTTCCCCACTGGCATATGGGATTGTCTTGCATGGGCACCGACTTGAGGGTGTTGTGTTTGGTTCACTGTGTTGGACCCATCAGGAAATTCCTAACAGGATAAGTGGAGGGGGTGTTGCTGGGGTTCATCCTCTCTGAGAACGTTAGTCATGACAGTCACTTTGTTATCTGACTCTGGTCCCATTTTCCCCTTGCTTTCAGCGTGCTTCTGCACTCTGTCATGTGCTTCTGCACACCAGGAACGAGACCAGAGGATCCTGGTGCCCATGGAGGTGTGTGAGGCCTGGCCAGCACTGGGGGCTCTGAGTCTTCATGGCCAGAGTCATCCTGTTTGGTCTTTGAAAGAGTAAGACTGAGAGGCCAGGGTCCTTGACAGCCACCCCATGGGCCCTGCGCATGGTCACAGAAGATGGCGGGGGTGGTGGACGCTTGGGTCTCCTCAGGACAAACCTTTGGGAAGACCCTAGCCCTCTCTTTCCCGAGGATGCCTAGTGGTACAGAGAGACCTGGCCACCTACCCCCTTGGCCATGAGACCCTAGGAAGCCCTAGTCTGCCAAAGGAGGCAGGGTGTCATCATGAGTGATCTTTACTTCCAAAACCAGGTCAAGGGAGTCAGTCATACTTGGTGGCAACAGTAGAGCCTCCGAGCTTCTCCCCGCCCTCCATGGACATGCCCCAAGGAGCAAGGCGAAACTGAGCCCAAGGGCAGAGTGGACAGCCCGCCAGGGTTTATTGCATCTATCAGAGTCCGCTTTTTCCATACCGGACTACTGCCCTCCATCTCTCCCTGAGTCCAAAACCACGAGGCTCACTGCTGCGGTGACGAATGACTGGCAGGTGGGCTGTACCACTCCTCTCGGAGGCTAATCTGGGTCAGGTGGGGTTTGTAGTCACTGAACACTGATGTCGGCCCCTAAGGGAATACACAGGG
>NW_022103920.1:1939420-1944676 GCF_000313985.2 Echinops telfairi | reverse complement strand
GATTGAAGACTCAGGACCAACCCTGGTGCCCTGGAGTCAATTCTGGTGATCGGGGCTCAAAGGCAGGGCCAGCCCTGGGCCCAGGGTTCCCAAGGCTGTCAGTCGCGCAGAGCAGACGGCTCCGTTTGTTTTCTCTGTGTGGCCGCTGGTGTGGGCCTGAATCCCAACTCTTCGGTTAGCAGCTGAGACTTTTCACTGCGGCACTGCCAAGGCCCCTCTGGAAAGACCCACCCTCTCACAAACCCTCTGGGGCCCTTTCTGCCCCATCCTGCTCAGGTTCGGTTGGATTTGGGGGAACAGGGAGGTAGGTAAACCCAGCACCATCTGTCCCAGGAGGTGTTCCCTAAGCACGAGGGAGCACCAGGAATCCCATTGGGGCGGGGGCGGTGGGCGGGAGAGAGAAATGGAGGCATCCACAGTCTGCTAGAGGCCCATGACAGTGGTTGGAGGACCCCAGTGCTGCCTCATGATAGAGCTGACAGGAAAGGCTGTGTTCCTCGGATGCCTGCTGATGCGGTGGTTGATGATGTGGCCTGTCAACCACAAGGTCACCAGTCCGAACCCGGCCATGACTCTGGAGGAGGAAGATGAGGCAGTCTCAGAAACTGCCCCCCAGGGAGACCCCGAGTCAAAGGGATCTAAGGGCCGTGAGTTCTGTTCTTGTGCTGCAGGGGCTTTTTCGAGAAGGTAGACTCCGGCGTCTCACAAATCAGGTGGTCTGTGCCCCCCTCGCTCCAGGGTCCCCCTGTCATGGGTGGGTTTGGGAAACTCTTTAGTTATCCTCATAGACGATTGATCCATTGGTTGAACATCTGATTTCTCCTGTTCAAGGTCACGTTGGGCTTCATTTCCATATTCTGTGGCTTGCTGGAGACCCACGCTCTGTCTATTTGAATCTCCACTCAGCCAACATCACTCTGGGCTAGTCTAATTCATTCAGTGATTAAACAAAAATAAAATTTTCCACCAAAAGGAAGCCTATTATGTCCCTACAGAAAACACATGCCGGATACTGTCTTGTGTAAAAATCGTATTTTTAACCACCCTGGAAAGTTGATCTTTAGAAAAAGTATGCTTTCATATTTACAGCCATAATATAAAAAGCATAAAGCCCCAAAGAGGAAAATGGGTTTGATTTTCAAGCAAAGGCCCGATATATATGGACTGCTATTGTAGATGTTATATCTGGAGATGAATTTTCCACAGAAGTTGAAGCCCTGCCCCATAAAGCACGTTCATGCACAATGATCTTTTGTATAATTGGCTCCGGGCAGCTGCGGCGGGCACTTCCATCCTTCGAGCAGGCCTGTGTGCACGCCATGCCATGCATATTGATAGCTGACCTTCATGTCCCAAGCTCTCCCCATGTTCCATCTCGCATTGCCCACAAGGGGCTCCTCGCTAGCTCTGCTCTGTGGTGTCCATGCAGGTAAGCCGGGCCACCTTCCTGGGCAGGACCCCTTTTAGTGCCCTGTGCTCTCAGTCCTGAGGGGCTCAGAGGGAGTGCCCCTGCTTGGTGTTGACACAGACCCCAGGGGCATCCTCGGAGTGAGAGACCCAGACACCTCAGGGTCTGACATCATCTGAGAACCTACATCTCCCCCAGGAAAGGCCATTATGGTCGCATGCTGGGGCAAGTCTGGGCTGATTGGTCCACGTGAACCAATGCACTGAACACCGCACTTTTGACCGGAAGGTCAGTAGTTCCCTGGAGAAAGCCGGGGACATCTTCTTCCCCAGTTTCACATGCTCAGACACCGTGCGGAGGGAGCCCTTGGACTCTGGTCGCCAAGGTGGTGTTTGGACCGGGTGCGCTGCAGACATCTGCGAAGTGGTCTGGACCTATCGCAGTCCCGTGGGGGTGCCGCCCACACCAGTCCCTTAGAACCCGAGGGAGGGCACTGGGTGCTGGTGGCCATGACTTGTCTGAAACATTAGAACATTTTAAAAGATACTATTTTAGCAAAGCATTCCTGATTTGTTTCTTTAAAAAAAATTTTTTTGTGAACGATTCAGTGCTCCGTGGATCCCTACCTCTGGGTTTAAATAATTCAAGCAAACAATGCTCAGGATCATAAAATGCAGTTTATCATAGTATCGTTGATTTGATTTTATCCCTGGCGTGTCTGGTCGGCGTTGTCTGCCACTATGCTGAGTCCGCAGTGAGTTTCAGCCTTCTCTTAGTGGTGGGTGTGGCTAGGCATCATTGAGGGAGCTCTGATCAATCACGGTCGGGCAGGTCCACTGCCTTCCTCACACTGGGGCTGCTGCAATCTCTCTCCCCCAGGGCCGCCCATCTTCACGGACCCTCCTCTTTACCAGGAATACTATCCTTCTTCAAAGACTGCTCTCTCCTAGTGACCTGACTGAAGGACACGCGGCCCTATGGGCTTGAATTAGGCTTGGCCATGACTTAGACGGACTCCCTCCTTGCCCGTGGTTCCATGATATTTTTTTTGGTAGGAGAGTGTCTTTAATGCGCGTCCAGTCAGCCCACATTACGATGTTACCGAAGGCATTTCCGCACCCTTTACTATTGTCACCCCAGTCCGCTCAACTTTCAAACTCTCCCCTCCCTGGCAGAGCAGGCGGGAGGGCAGAGGCTCACCTGGTTTCAGTGCGCCTGCTTCGCTGTGCTGCACAGATACTGCAGCCTGGACAAGCAGACGGTATGGGGCAAGGCTGCGTCCAACATCAATATGGGTCCCACTTTTCCAAGGGCACGTGCTGACTCCTGCCTCTGTGTCCCACCCTGAGCATGCCCCCGAGTCTGAATGTCCCCAGGATGTGGCTGCAGGCTCAGATGACCACAGTGTAGAGCCAGCAGCCCTCATCTGCAACAGTGAAGCGTTCGTGTGGCCAGTAGCAGTGGCTTCCCCCAAGCCCCCAGTGCCTCCCAGGCTGGCCCCAGTCTCCGCATGTCCCTGTCACACATCCACCAAGAGTCCCATCCGCGCACAGCAATGTGCTCGCCACGTAAGAGGTGGTGGCTTCTTTCAATTTCATTGCCATTATCGGGACTGCGGAAACCCTTTGAAGGGCTCCTCCATAGGTTGGTTAAAGAAACTATGGAGGCCTGTTTGTTAGTTTGCAGGAAAACATAAAAAATACCCTATCTCAGGTAATTAAATTCTCTGCACTTTAATGTTAATTTAGGGTTTTTTTCCAGATTTAACTCACGTAATTTCAGTTTTAGGAAAAATGATAATGAAGTAGCTGAAATGTAGCCTTTAGCCATATTTTGATGAATGTTTGATAATAAATGTTATATTAAGATTTAGAAAACCAACTTCTCCAGCTAAAGTTTCCAAATCTAACTGTTTAGAATTCCTTTCCTTCCACTTAATTGGCTGCAACTTTGTCTGAGAGCACCCCTATCTGCCAGGCTGTGGGACTGTGCTGATGTGTGTTGCTGAGATGTGGGGGCTGGGTCACCCATGTTTCACATACGTGCAGGGTCACCTGGGTGGACGGGTTTCAGCAGGCCTTCTGAGTGAAGACAGACTGGACAGAAGGCCTGGAGGTGGCCTTCTGAGAGCCCTAAGTGAAAGCCCGATCAATGACAACAGCCTGTTGCCTGGCGCCGCCCTGGAAACGGGGTCCTTGGGCTCTCAGACACACAGTGACCTCAGTGGTAGACAGGAGTGGACCTGTGATGCTGACTGAGCAAGGACTGGCCAGTGCTGTCCGCTGTTGTCCCTGGAGCCTCCTGGCTTCAGAGCTGACTTGGCGGCAACGGACAACAGCACACAGGATGGATTAAACTAGTTAATTTGGCGGAGAAGTTTGATTTTTAGTTTGTGGTGGAAGCAAACATTCAGAATGGCATGGACAGGTGTGCAAGAGGCTGTAATTGCATTGCCCCACCCAAACTGTTTTAGCATCGAGCTGCAGCCACACATTCTAGTCGTACACAAAGAAATACATGTAGCTTCCCCAGGGCAGGGCGGCTTCAGGAACAATCTGAGGAAAAAAACAAAATCTCCTCTTGTGGCTGTGGCCACACAGTGCTGAGAGGCAGGTGGGGTGGGGACATGGGATGACGACGGAGTCCCGTGACCAGAGCTCAGGCATGAGTGACTTCCGTGGAATTGGGATTTGGGGCCCCGCCCTGCCCACCCCCACGGTCCTATAGGAAGGTCTAGGTGGCCCGGAGCTGGGCCCCGCTTGCTTGAAGTGATGAGATCCTGGGGACCGCGCATGCGTAGGCGCACCCGTCACTGATCTGTGAGCTCCTCCACGGACAGTTTGAGACTGTCTGCTGGTGGCATAAAATGTGCCTTAGAGAGGGCAGTCCCTTGTCCTCTGGTAGAGAGTATTTGCAGGAATAGAGCGCTTCCGGGGGTTGCAGAATTGTGCCCAAACACAGCCTGTGCCCGCTCCATCTCCACATTGAAGGAAGGGCAGGTCTCAGAGAGCCCCTGAGATGAGATTCACTGGGCACTTTTCTAAACCGGGGGAGGTGTGCCAGGAAAGGGGATCCCTTCAGCCCAGCGGGTCTGGGTGCAGACCTAGCCTAAGGGACAGTCCCTCAGGGGTGGGGTGCCTGCTGACCTCAGTCCACACCAGGTCCTGACAGGTGGCCACCCACACGCTGTGACCCTGTGTGTGGGGCAGAGCAGAGCTGGGACCAGGTCTCAGCAGAAGCAGGGGCCTTGCCTTCTCCCACCCAGCCGCCATGAGGCCCTTGGGTAATAGATTTCAACCATTCAAAAGAAGTTCCACCTTGTCACCATCGTTTTGCAGCACATCGTCGAGGGGACCCCTATGAAAACCACGAGTGTGGGCGGAGGATGGCACTCAGTGGGGCACAGTATGCTGGGGCCTTCCTTCCTGGGCCCCCGTTGCAGGGCCGCTGCACTAGGTGGCCGATGGGGCCAGGGATCTCCCCCAGGAGGAGGGGACCTGAGCTCGGGCCTGGGCAGGGCGTTGTGCTCTCTGGAGGCTCGGAGGAAGAGCCCAGCTTCCACCTGGTGGGCCCTTGGCTATTGGATGAGTCTTCCCACGGCGCCTGTCTCCCCCCACCCTCACCCCCCACCGCTGTGACTGCGTGTGCATCTGCCCCTCCACCCCATTATCAGGCACCATTCAGAAGGAAGGGCTTAGTGCTAGGGCCCCTGCATCGGGCCGAGCTCAGAAACTCATATGACAGCGTCTTAGAGGAAGGAGCCGGGTCCAAACAAGGGCAGGTCCTCAGGCCTGGGGTTAGGACTTGAGCATGGCTCTTTGAGGACACACTCCAGTCCACAGCAGAGA
>NW_022103920.1:1932411-1938242 GCF_000313985.2 Echinops telfairi | reverse complement strand
TTGCCAAGAGGAAAATGGTAGGTCCCATTTGATGAGCCCTCTGGAAATTGCCAGTGTTATTTTCCTGTGCCTCTTTTAATTTCCACTAAGTAGACCAGCTGACTTTGATCTGCCTAGTGTAGAACCCTAGCCCTGACTCTCTGTCCCCTCTAGAATCACAGGGAAGCATCTATGCTTTGGGAGCCCAGGTGGCCCAGGGGGGTTACACACTGGCCTTTTAACTACAAGGTTGGCAGTTTGAAACCACCGGCCCCTCAGCGGGAGAAAGATGAGGTTTCTACAAGAAGTTACAATCTAGGTAACTCACAAGGGAAATTCTAACTTGTCCTGAAAGCTCATTATGAGTTAAAATAGATTTGATGACCGTGTGTTTAGGAGTCCTGGTGGTATCCGGGGTCATCTGTTGTGTTGCTAATCTCTGGGTCAGCAGTTCAAACCCACCTGCTGCTCCACTGGAGAAAGATGAGGCTCTCTGCTCTCCTAGAGATTTCAGCCCTAGGAAGCCCACAGGGGCAGGTCTGCTGTATCCTAGAGCATTGCTATGAGTCAGAATCCACTCAATGGCCCTGAGGTTGGTTTAGTTTGATGTTTGCTTTACTTACCTTATTCTAGAAAGGCGCGTGTGTGTCTGTATTATATATACATACAAATGTTTTTTTTCCATTAGTGAAAGATGTATGCTCATTTTCATTTTAGTGCTCCTTTTTGTATTTTCAATAAAATAAGTGCTGTAAATAATATTTGTATCCCTGGAACGGGTGACAATCTATAAAACTGTAAAAGGCAACCACTCTTGTTTATTAGAACTCAGTAGACATTGTCTCAGCTGAGAAGAAAGCCAATCCATTCCATTTGCAGATGGCCCAGGTCTCATCTTTAGCAAGAGAGGGTTTTAGAGAGCCCACCACTGCTCCCGAAGGCTAGCGAGCCAGCCACATGGGCGCCACCTCCTCTCCTCTGCCATCCCACACCCCAGAGGGACCTCAAGATGCCCCGCAAACTCCGGGCCCCATAGTAACTCTGGTTTTCAACCCTTGATCATTGAGAGGAGGCACGTTGTGCTTTTATTTCTTCTCTGTGAATCTCGGTGGCCCTGGTCTCCTTGGGAACCTGCAGGAAGGGCAACAGTTATGAGGATGGTGCAGGCCTGGGCAGTGTCCCTTCCGTGGCCGGGTGCTTGCAATGAGCGGAGCCAGGCCCCGAGGCACCCGGCACAGACCACACCCTGAGAAGGATCAGCAACACAGTGAGCTAGTAAGCAAGTGTGGATCCGGCCACTAACCTGCCGGCTCTTATTTCCGACAGGAAGCCATGTTAGGGGCCTTGGAGAAGGTAGAATTGTGTGTTGTTCCTTTCCCGCACTGCTGCATAAAGTGGCCATTGGGCAAACTCCAAGTGCAATTCTGCGTGTGTGAGCCGAACAGGCACAATGAGCTATGCCTAGATAATCCAAAGACAAGGCAGAGCAAAGAGACTTTAAAATGTATGCTGTTCGATTGTATGTGTGCATGGTTGTAGGACATCCAGATCGCCTTGAGAAGGGTAAAGAATCATCTTTTACATGTCTTATCACACTATTTTAATAAATAGTTTTAACTAAGATTTTGGAAAGAACCCCGGTAGGCACTGAATGCATTGAATAAAGGCATTGCACAACCTCCTGGGCTACAGGTGCCTCCTCATCGCTAACTTTTCTCTGGTTTTCAGGGTTCCTGGAAACCAGACCCTGATGACACACTGAGATGCTAGCCACAAGGTCAGTGGTTCAAAGCCACCAGCCACTGGATGGGGAGGAAGAGGCCCTCCACTCCTGGAGAGATTTCCATTCTCAGATGCCCACTGGGGCAGGTCTGTTCTGCCCTAGAGGTCACTGTGAGCCAGAGCTTGGGGTTGTGAGGGCAGAGATGCCCATGTGGGGTGTGTGTGATGTGCTGCTCATTAGAGTTCTCCAATGGACTTCGTCTGGCCACTTCTACTCTACACGCAGAAGCCAGGCATCAGCAAATCAGCCTCTTTAAGATCCTTCCATTTACGTTAGTGATACACAGTCTGTATGCCATCCTTCCCCGGATTTTAGGAAGGCCCTGTCCTTGGATGTCTGTGCTTCTCACGCACACTGGGAGATGGGGGGGAGGACTTAAAATTTGTCATGGAAGAGGGGTGTCTGCCTCCACCTGACTGTATGTTAATTCCTGACCTGGCCTTTACCCTAGCACCACTGTCATTATGCACAAGACAGATCCAGTGCAGGGTCCCACACTGTCAGAAGGGGATCTCCAGGTGCGTCAGGGGCTGCCTGCCCACGTGGAGCTTGAATCACGGGGATCCTGTTACCACGAGGTCACTGTTGTTAGGGGCGCAGTGTGTCCGTGTCCCTGGCGGTGGCTTCCAGTGGGACTCCCAGCAGAACTCAGGGTCGATCTTTAAGTCAAACAGAGGCTCCACTCCTCTCTCCTGCGAGCTGGTGGCTGTATCATTTACATCATCTTTCTTCGACTGAATATGTTGTTTTAAAGCTTGTCTGTGCCTGGCATTGTTATGCAAAGACTGTATTTCAATTCATGATGGGTCCAAGGGCTAAAATGTAGAGTCTAAAAGGAGTTTCAAAGAGCTATTGAGTGGATGAGAGTAGGTGTCCTTACAGATGTTGCTGTTAGTCATTGGGCCACCTCAGACCCATGGTGACCCTGTCCTCGGCGGGGTTTCTGTACGCAGCAGCCAGACATTCATGGCGGTCGGCGGCAGCCCTGCTGTGTGCGGCTCACTGCGGCAGCCCTCCTCAGCGGTCGCATTCCAGCTCCACCCCAGACAGCGTTCTGCTGTGAGCCAAAGGCTGTCCATGGGATACACGGGAGAAGCAGCTTGCGGGTCTTTTCTTCCTGGTCTGTCTGAGTTTGGACCGTCAGCTGAAACGAGGAGTTTGCAACCTTGGTGGAATGGCTTCTAGCACCGGGCCACTTTCTGAGACAAGCCGACAGGCCGGGGTGGAAGGTCATTCGACACTGACTGCCAGGCCTCCTCAGTCCTTCAGGAATGTGCTTGCTCAGCCTGCCCATGGGGTCTTCTGTGAACTCCCGTGTGCCGTGTGCCGAGTGGGCCCTGCGTGCAGGCCTCTCCTAAGGGCAGGGCCTGAGCAGCTGTTGTCCAATGGCACAGCAGCAGTGAGCACTGGGCAGCAGGGAGGCAGGGGACACTCAGCGATGCAGGAGGACTTGCGAATGGCCACTACTTCTAGGGCACTCACTCTCTCCTCATCCTGAGTGACCATGCTTGTGGGCAGCCAGCATTGTCCCCAGACTGAAAGTCTGAGCTATGCTGGGTGGCCAGCTGCCCCATCGATACACAGAACTGTGGGTGGCAGCCCCTCCTGGAATGCCGACGAAGGGCCTCGGCATCTCCAAAGGACATTTCCATCATAAAATCAAATTGTGAACATTTGTTAAAGTGGAAGGAAAGAAAAATCAATAAGCGCCACAATCCCTCTCCTTCCATTCCCAACACCTCAGCCTCCCTTTCCAGAGGTAAACACTCCCAACTGTTGATTTTGCATTTTTTATACATTTTTCAAATCCTTGTTTAAACAACTTCTCATGGGATTTTTTTTATCCCCCTGAAATCAGCTCAGAATACATCGTTTTCTGCAGCCTTTTTTACTTTGTTCATCCATTTGTTTGATAGGCAAATACTATCTAAATGTATCCTCCCAGTGAAGTTGAAAAATAGAAGTATCCAGCAGAAAATCCCTTTAATCCTGCTTCCCACCCCATCCCCTGCAGCCCCCAGGGAGGCACTGTCCCATAATGGAGACAGCAGCTTCTATGAGGGGCCTTGGTGGGTGGGCGGGCATTCGGCAGGGTGAGGGGTCAGCCAGGCAGTGTCTGCACAGTGTCCTGCATTCCAAGGGCAAAGGGCTGCTCACCAAGGGCAGGGAGGGTCACCATGTGGTGGCTGGCGACTCCTCCCCTGGTGCCCAGGTGAGCCTTTAAATGAGCCTCACCTGCTAGTTGATTTTATTCTTTTTCCTTGCAGATTGGTGCCAAACCAAATCACTGCTGCCTGGGAGGGGAGACTAGGTGAATTTGTGAAGGTTCACTGGGGCCCATGTGTTCTCCACTGTGTTCTATGATGGTGCAGGCCGATGATGGTGTCCATTGTGTGAGAAGGCCCGGTGCTTGCACCATGTTAACTCCTCTCTTGTCTCTCAGACATTGCAGCCCTCCACTCTCCAAGCTGCATGGTGATGTTGACGCCAAGAAATTCTCTGCCCCTTTCAATAGAGGGAGGGTTGAGGGGTGGGTGGAAGGATAGATAGGTAGATAGATAGAGTGACAGATAGAGTGATGGATAGAAGTATGGATGGAGGATGATATACAGATAGTGAGGGATGGATGATAGATAGGGTGATGGGTGGGTGATTGATACATAGACAGACAGACAGCTGTCATCAGATCAGCTGGGTTCTGTCTAGAGCACTCCCTGTTTGGCCCTGTGCCAGCGTCATGCCTACTCGTGTGTTTGAATCCATATTCTAGCACGTAACCTGGTGATGCCTGTTCTTATCCACAGGGTTGGTTGTTGGTTGGTTTGTCTGGTTTTACTTCTGCCTAACTTTGGGAAGCGGTTCCCAGGTTTCTCCCCCTAGTCTGGCTCATTCCAGTCCTCCGTAGAGGGCTCCACAGGACTGGCCTCGCTCCCAGCGTCAGAGTGACATGGAAGGAAGCCTCATAGGGCAGACAGTCAGATGACCCGAGTCTCCTACTTCCTGCCCTGAAAGATGAAGCTATCCCTTGTGCCTCGTCCATCTTCACCAGACGCTGGATAAAGACATTATGATGAATTTGCGTTCCATCACCAAGAGTAGACTCATTTCTCCCCACTGGGATTATCAATGTTCTATTGTTGAGGGAAGCATTTTAATCCATGTTACTGGCAACATGACCTTGTGCATAGAGGCAATGACGCACGGCACTGCACTCTGGCTCCTGGGGGATCTCAGGTGGTTGGTGTCTCTCTCCCCATCTCCGTTTGCCTGCTGCTTCCTTTATCCGCTCCTCTATCGGCCAGGAGATGTCTGTTTCCAGGGCACACACTTCACGTGTACTCTGACTCATCATAGAACAAAGGAAACACTGCTGCTCACTGGAACTCCAACCACAACCACACTAAGGTTCACCACACGCATTTGGGAGACAGAACTTAATCCATCCCAACTCCCATTAAGGGACACTCATAAAGCTGCCTAATCTGTTTGACAGTGGTTCAAGCCTGATGACCTTTATTCATAATTCATATCATAATCTTAAAATCCTTGCTCTGATTCATTCAGATACATCGTGAAGAGAAAACCCGCCACCGGTTCTTGTTGTTTTATTATCGGTCATATAACAGGACTGGCATGTTGTAAACTAGAAACAAACCGTGGCTTTGGCATTGATTCTGTCTCTGGGCAGCCCCACACAGACAGAGCAAGGCTGTGCCCTAGAGCATTTCTGGGCTGCAATCTTCATTAAGGCACATCTTCATGCACTTCTGCAGCCTGCACTGCTGTGTTTGACCCACCCACCATTAGGCCATCAGCACACTGTCTATTTTTCAGGGACCACGGGTGCTTCATGGGCACCGGGATGTACGTGGGACTCATGCACAGAGGTCGAGGAAGGGCAAGAGTGAGTATCAGAGCAAGAGTGAATCCAGAGTGAGAGTAAGAATCAGATCCAGAGTCAGACTCAGAGTGGGAGGAGACACAAACTGAGAGGGAGACTCAGACTGAGAGGAGACTCAGAGTGAGAGGAGACTCAGAGTGAGAGGAGACTCAGAGTGAGAGGAGACTC
>NW_022103920.1:1899424-1927279 GCF_000313985.2 Echinops telfairi | reverse complement strand
ACTCAGAGTGAGAGGAGACTCAGAGTGAGAGGAGACTCAGAGTGAGAGGAGACTCAGACTGAGAGGAGACTCAGAGTGAGAGGAGACTCAGAGTGGGAGGAGACTCAGAGTGGGAGCGAGAGTGGGAGCGAGGGTGGGAGTGAGGGCATCAGAGAGCCAGAGAGAGGATTCCAGATTTTGCATTGGCATTCTCAGATGCCTCTGAAGGGTCACTTTCCAACTGTTCATGTCAGCAGACACATTAACTTTAAATATGCAAATAGGCTCCACATTGATCTGTGGGATTTATTAGGAGAACATGGACTGGAAAATGGAGGAGTGCTCCTAGGCGGTGAGCAGTGTCAAGGCGGGTGGAGGAGGGAGGCGTGCTGACTGTAGGGAAGACCCATTAGTGAAGCCGTCCCTCTTGCCTGCTCCCACAGCGATGAGCCTTTATCCCAGAGTTTGTCTTAATGTTGACTGTATTTCCTTATTCTGGAGCATGAGGGGAAAGAGGGTGAGGCATGCCCTTGGCAGACCTGGGTAGCAGGGAGTGGGTGCAGAGAATACGGAAGGGGAGCCCTGAGCATGAAGGCGGTGGCTCTTGGCTCCCTGGGTTTGCACCGTTGGCTTCCACTGTGCTCAGCCAGGGCAACAGGAATGTGCAGAAGCGCGAAGGGTTCCGGACAAAGTTGATGTCACTGGGAGCCACAGTGGGCAGCAGAGAGACAAGCATGTACGAGGTTAGACTAAACAAAGTTGCCATGTAAATATTTAGGATTCCTATTTGATATTTAGACAGCCCTGCAAATATTACTTATCCAAACGTTTTACATGGGCATTTACATACTTAGCCATCTAAATATCTGTAGCATTTAAATAATGAAGTTTGTGGAAATATTATGAGCATATCCGACGATATCCAATCCACTGAACCAGCACTGATGAAAAGACGGGCCTAGTGGTCATCCTTAGGGCCACAGGGCACTTCCCGCCTGTCTTCAGTTCCTGGGACAGGGCACTTCCTCACCCCTAGACTGCAGTGCCCCATTTCCCCTTTCCTTCTTGGCCCAAAACCATCAGTGTCTCAGTGCTATTTTCTGATAGTTTCTCGTTTTTCCCCCACACCTGAATGTAATCTGCTGCTATGAAGTTGATTCTGGGCCTAAAGGACAGAGTGGAACTGTCTCATAGGGTTTGCACATCAACAGTCTGCTACATCGCTCATCCATAGGGGCTAATGGGGTCTAAATGCCAGCATTTCCGTTGGTGGACGAGGGCCTCACGCCCGGGCCGGGGCACCCTTGCTCTGTAGGACCGTGCTTTGGTTACAAGCGCACATTATGCTATTTTCATCTTAGTGTCCATAGCTCCTCTCCACTGGCCTCGGAGAGCGATGGCTGCTTCTTGTTCAAATGGTGCTGCAGTGAGCCAGCCGTCGTGGGGGTCTCCCTTTAATTCTGGTAGGGGAAGGCATGCCAGAGGCTCACCGGGGTCCCTTTGACCCCTTGTCCTGATATCACTCCTCATCCTCACAGAGAGGTTTGCGTCCCTATTTGGCTTTCTAACCCCCCCACGGCCTCCCCTAAAGAAGACCCTGCTTATTGCAAACACGCTCTCCTGTGAACCCAAATGTTGGCTGCGTGAGTCTGCCCCGGAGCACCTTGGAACACAGCCTTGGCCATTTCCTTCTGGGAAGAAGGAGAAGGCCACAGAAAAGTCCCTGGAATACCATGGTCCCCTGACACTGATGGGGCCACCCGACGTCTGGGTGGAGTTCCTGTTCCCCCTCCCTGAAAGACTCTTAATTTCCTCCGTTGACATTTCCCAAACCTCTGAGTGGAGACTCCACAACATATTTCTGACAAGACAATTTATTGGAATAAATGGCTTTGTGGCTCACGGCATAAAGTATCTATTCGTGCGGATGCTTTTTGTTCAGCATGTTGTATTATGCACATGCAAAATGTAAGCTGGTTTATTCCTACCTTAGCAAACTATCACTTAAAATACAGCCCCTCTGCACTGTCCCAGACACCAGACAGGACCATCCCAGTCTCTGGGCTCCCGACGATTGCGCTGACAATCCCTGCTCTCTGCTGAGCAGAGAGTGTGGTGTGACACGGTAACACAGGATGCATGGACACTGTCACTTAAAATGCATGTCATGTCCATGTGCTATGAAATAATGTACTCTTTTGAATTTTTGCAACTTTAAAATAATAAAGGCCTGACCTCCAGGGCCTCCCATCTGCACGGTCCTGTATCCATTCCATAACCCTTCAGGCCCCTGGACATTGCTCTTGGGCATTCCTGGGATGATGGCCCCTCTTGTCATTTCCATTGACAGCCCGTCATGCTCCAAACCTCACCCACATTTCAGCACAAGGCAGGGACCAGAGACCCCCAGTTCCCTGATGCCAAGACCCCTGGCTCCATAAACAGGGGAAGCTGAGATGTTTGATCTGAAGTGGAGTGAGGCCAGTCTCTGACCCTCTGGCTACGGTCACCGTCTTTTATCCAAGGCTTAAGGAAGGTATCGCCCGTGCCAGCCATGAATTGCCCTGTTCTTAATACGGAGAACACCTGCGATGCAGATGGAAGCCCGAGTTAACACAAACCCAATCCCTCCAAACAAAGGAGCTTAGCAGCTGCGTTCCTCCCTCCCTCCCTCCCATCCTGGTGTGCATCAGAGGCTCCCTGAATCACAGAACAAGCCACAGGCCCCGTCTGACAGTATGGGGATGGTGAACAGAGACCTGCTTCTGAAGGCCCCATGATTCTGTTAGTGAAGGCACAGGGCCATGGACGTCCTCTGCCCCAGCCACTGCTTCAGGGGGGCCAGAGGGCATGCCAGGGGCTGGGACAGTGGCAAGGAGGTCTGAAGAGCCACTGAGTACAGACCTTTACCTACCTTTTGGCAGTCCGTGTGGTTAAAAAGTGTCTCCGTTTGGCTGTGGCCCAGAAACTTGCCTCTGTTGGTTTTAGCCCTGTCCCATGAAGTAATTCTATGCTGATCTACCTACTCTGGTGCAGCACAGTGGCTCTGACTGGCCTTGGTGAAGCACACTGTTGGTTTCTTGCCAGCATTATAGAGCACAGAAAGTCACAGGCTGCGAACTTGATCCTCGCTGCAGCAAACCCCGCTGCTTCAATGACAAGGTCATACCAGGTGCTGCCCAGGGTCCCAACAACCCTTGGACCACCTTGAGAAGGGGAATTCCAGAACCCTTCATGGTGTTCACGCGGAACTTGTACACAGATCAAGAGGCAACTGTGCAAACAGAACAAGGGAGTAGTGCATGGTTTAAAACCCGGCAACTGTACATCAGGGTGTATCTTCTCAGCATACTTATTCAGTCTGTAGGCTGAGCAAATCATCGGAGAGTCTGGATTATATGAGCAGGACTGTGGCATCCGGATTGGAGGAAGGCTGCCATACGCAGATGACACGGTTTTGCTTGCTGAAAGCTAGAAGGCTTGAAGCCCCTGCTGATGAAGATCAAGGATCCCAGCCTTCCGTGTGGATTACAGCTCAGCGTAAGGAAGACCAAAGCCCTCACAACTGGACCGATAGGTAACCTCATGATAGAGAACAGTTCGAAACGATCAAGGATTTTCTCTTGGCTTGGATCCACAGTCAGTGCGTGTGGAGACATCATTCAAGAGATCAGAAGACATGTTGCATTAGGCAAATCTGCTGCAAAAGACTTCTTTAGAGCATTGAAGAGTAAGGAGGTTACTTTGAAGACTAAGGTGCGCCTGGTTCAAGCCGTGGTATTTCCAGTCACCTCACATGCACGTGGAAGCAGGGACTTGAGTAGTGAAGACCATGAAGGACATCATGCTAGGGAAGGAGGAGGGTCAGGGAAAAAGAGAAGGACTCTCAATGAGATGGATGGACACAGTGGCTGCAGCAGTGGACGCAGGCACAGGAACATGTGTGGCGATGGCCCCGGACCAGCAAGTGTTTCTTTCGGTTGTTCCTGAGGTCAAAAACAACTCAATGGCACCTAACAGCACCACCACCACCAACAATAATAGGTGCGTGGTGGCCAGGTGCGTGGGTCATTTGGGCACTGTGTCCCACGGGGTTTTCAGGGGTGACTTTTGGAAGATCACCAGGCCTTTTTTCTGAGGCAAATCTGGGAGGACTCAACTCATCAATGCTGCAGTTAGTGTGACCCACTCCCTAAAGTCCCATGCAGCTCAGAGCCACTCTGTCTCTGGCTTGGTGGGGTGGCCTGGGTTTAGGGCCACTCCTCAGGGACTCCCCGCTCCCTGACCCCCAGCACCACAGCTCAAGAATCTAGAAAATGAAGCTTGAATGAAAGACAAGGGCCAGACCCCAGACACATGGAGAAGAGAGAGACCGGCAGCCTGAATCCAGCTTCCTCCAGGAGACAGGAGCCACATGACAGCCTACAGCCCATGTGCTGACTTCCATTTAACCTAGGGGCTGGAGTATTGGCTCCATTAATCACCACAGCCTCCGGGCCCCAGAACACTCTGTAGTCATTACACCGGCGCTTCCGTAATGGGCTCCACATATTAGAGGCGGGGAGGCCACACTCTACAAGGAACCCTCTGGGGTCCCTCTGATTCAGGAGTAGAATGGGTTGAAGCTGGGCCTTCTGGAGCACCCTCACCTGACAGGGCAACTCAGGCATAGAGACTGATCAACTCGCCCCAGCCCAGCCAGCCCCGGCCCCAGGGTGAGCTCAGGCCCCAGACGGCTTCTCCAGCTGAACTTGGGTTTCCTTCGCCTTGCTTCAGAAGTAAGGCACAAAAGAGACTACAGAAGGAAGTCCCTAGGGACAATCTTGCACTCTGCCCCAGGACTGAGGGCCCATCAGTCAGGGTTTGTGCAGGAGTCAGAGTTTCTGACCATGGCCCAAGTCCTCCAGCGTGACAGCCAATCCACATCACTGCACAGAAACACAGAAACAGACTCCTCCTTTTTTTTTTTAACAAAGGGCATCTGATGTCCAGTTGGTTCTGTCTGCCACCTCTTCCATGCTGTGATGATTTGGGGCGGGTCCTATTTACAGAACTAGGCAGAGAATGGCAGGATCAGAGGTCACCGGCAGGTGTGGAACTGGGCATATTTCTTGAGCGGTGCACTCGGCGGCGCCGAGGAGGAGCACCAGTGTTTGTTGTCCTTGCTGCTGCGGTGTGAAGACATCTAGTTGGTTCTGACTCATAGTAACCCTACTTTCATTACCATAGTAGCGAAATACCGCCCCGCCCGGTCCTGTGCCGCACTGACAACTTTTAGCAGCCCCCTGGTGAAAAGATCTTGAGGAGGCCTTCCTGTTTTTCTTGGCGCCTCCCCTTGACCAAGCCCCATGTCCTTCTCCAGGGACTGGCCTCTCCTGACAGCATGGCCAATGGACCAGGCGGGGGCGTTGCATGTGTATGCGCTGACCAGGACTCATGACCGACACTCAGAGCAAGGGGCTTTCTACAAAACTGTAAAAGCAAGTTTGTTTACGCATGATTTCATGGGAAACATTCCATGCCTTGCTTAGTTAACTAGTTAACTTTCTTTAATTCGTAAAGTTTCCTTCAGGCAATGAGTTGGTGGAATGAGCTGACTCTACCAGGTGACCCCAAGAAGGAAATGAGGTTTGTTTATATCACCTTCGGGAGAGTTCCATTTTTATAACAGGGCCATTGATTAGTGTGTCTGGCTCTGTATGCCTCTTCAAGACCACCCCAGGGTGAAGGAAAGGGCCAGCCGGGACAACTGTTAGCATGTGCTTTGGTGTGAAATCCCGGACGGGGAGAGCATTTGGCACCCTAGATATGAGTGAGCCTCGGGCAGCCTTTCTAGACTGGCTGTTTTTATCACGAAGGCTTCGGAGTCATAGATTGGCACCGTCAACGTCAAAAGAACATTTCAAGATCTACTCTGAAGGTCAGTGCTGTCAGTCCCAGCATCGTATGCACAAGCCTACAAGGAAGACCAGTTCCTACAATTGCGCTTCAAGGTGGCACACCCACCACTGAGAGCAAGGATGAAGACATGGAAGGGCCTTGCCAACATCTGCCGGGCGACATTGACAAAATGCATCGCTAATGGTTGACGATTGGCGTGTGAAGGTTGGAAGCAGAAGGAAGGTTTGCTGCTTTGAAGACATGGCCTTGGTGACAAAAAGGGCACTGGAGATCGCGTGCCACCTTTTTTCCGAGACCAAGGACTTATTCACGAGATATAGCACTTTTCCCACAACGGATGGTCACCATGCAGGTGGCACTTCCTCTGCAGGTGGAATCTACAAGAATCAAGTGGGAAGAAATGGTGGGGCATCTCGGTGCTGCCTGCGGAATAAAGCCAGGCGGTGGCTGCACAGCAGACCGTCAGTAGCTCAAATGCAAGCTCAAGTGGATGCTGCCAACAAGAACCCCGCACCCGGTCCAAGAAGGAGTTGGAGTTCATCTCAGGAGCAGATGTGAGGCCTGGACACCCACGCCAGGAGACCAGCCGAGCGGGGGGAGGCCATGAAGGACATGGTCTCCAATACAGCAAAGGCCGGTGAAAGGGCAATGGGCATCAGAAGAGACTCCGAAACCTGCCCTTGAGCACAGAGCAGAGAAGGCAGATGAAGCCCAGTGAAATGCTGCACAGGACCTCCCAAAGAGCAGGTGAGGAGAACACCTCTGATCCCTTCATTCAAACCGGCGCTGCCCCTCTCTTGGACTGCACTTCTTCATGGGGAGCGCCTCCCTGCCCAGTGAGGGGTTGTTGATTCACCCCTACATGCCCAAGAGGAAAAGAATTCGTCTTTCAAAACCTTTCCCTTCATCTTCAAGGACTAGGCCCCAAGGCCGAGCTGCCTTTTATCTGATAAGACAGAATGTCAAAAGTCCCTGGAAGAATGCGATTATCTTCGGATCCCATGCACTTTTTGAAGCCCCCTCGTGTAGTCCCAGGCTGAGGGGCCAGTGGCTTTGGAGTCAGGGCCCTGGGGGACATTCTGACTCTTGGGGACTCTGTGGTACAGAGTAGAGTCCCACTCCTTAGGTTGGCTGGGCTGTGACCTTTCAGAACCATAGCCCCAGCTCCTTTCCCCCCAGGTCCTTCTGGAGGGCAGGGCATTTCAAACCAGCAACCTGCCAGCCAGTCTCCCAACACCTCACCGTCTGTGCGGCCCAGGGACCCCAGGTGTCCTTGATACATCCCGAGAGCTGCTGTCCTGTGGTCCCAGGTCACGATCAGAGCCAAGAACAATCTTTCCTTCTCCCTCTCCATGTGGCTATTCAACCAGGGGTTACTGGACATCTCTTGTTTGGCCCTCTGTTCTCTCTCTTCCCTGTCCATCTGCATCCCCACTTCCATCCATTTCCACATGGATGGCCTGAGAATCCTACCTCCAGCCCAACCCTGATTTGACACTCTGGCTCTCTGGGTTCCCAGAGATCCCAAACCCACATCAGCCAACACTGCCCTCCACCAGGTCCCACCCCCTTGCTCCTACCTGACATCTGAGAAGCCCTGGCAGCACCATGGGATACAAATCGGTCACCAGTTTGCACCTACTAGCTGCTCGGCAGGAGCGCGATGAGGCTGGCTGCTTCCCTGGAGATGTAGAGCCGGGGAGCCACCAGAGGCCAGTTCTACTCTGCCGTCTGCCTTTGGGTCCAGCTCCTTGTCCAGCCGACAGAAAACTCAGCAGTGCAGTGTCAGGCCGCGACGGTCCTGGGAGGTGCCGTCTTCATTACTGAACACCTGAGGGTACAGCTCGCTGCACATTGGGAATGTCACACCATTCATTCTTGTCCCCACTGCTTGTAAATCAAAAGGTTGCACTGACAACTCGCCCTGAGCTTCAAAAATGACTTCAGAAAGCCAGGTGCCACTCCCGCTCAGTGAAGAGCATGTGGGGAGCAAGGGAGGCCCAGAGGGCGCATTCAATGACCTTGGGATTGTTCCTGGCCCAGGGAAAAGAGTCCTGGTGGCATGGACAATGAAGCTCCTGACTGTTCACCAAAGACGCATTGGTTCGAGCCCATCTCAGGGGTCTTTGGAGAAGGCCTTGGTGGTCTGCCCCCCTCGGGATGACAGTTTAGGAGACGCCACGGGGAAGTGGTGGGAACCCTGGAGGTGTAGTGGTTGCAGGTTGGGCTGCGAGCCACACGGCCGGCAGGTCAAAACCACCAGCAGCTCAGCCCCGAGGCAAAAAGACTGGGCTTTCTACTCCCATGAATCTTTAGGGTCTCAGAAGCCCACAGGGGTTCGCCATGAGTCAGCAGTGACTTGATGGCTCGGAGTTGAGAGGAACGTGAAGGGGGTCTGAGAAGGCCAGCGTGGGTCTGCATGTCTTGTCCTGTGCTGCTCCGCCAGGAGGAAGCTACGTACAGGAACTGACTAGCTCACAGTTTGCAGGCCAGCCGTCTCAGTCAGGTCAAAGGCACAGAGTCCAGGCTCGGGGGAAGATCCCGGTCCTGTTCAGCTGTTCAGCTTCTGTAGAACCCAGTGTTCTAGGGCTGTGTGTGTGTGTGTGTGAGAGAGAGAGAGAGAGAGAGAGAGAGACATGAGAGCTGACCCTGAAGGAGTTTAATTCAAGACCCACCTTCTTCCGTGTGTGTTCATTCACATGACCACAGCCCTATCCCGAGCAAGGCTCCATTCCCAGGGACAGGGGCAGAATGTCAGCATTCCCCAGGGGGAGACACGGGTCACCCCACAGTGTGTAGGTAACGGGTTAAACATTCATCTGGGCAAGAACATTCTTCTACAAGCTCGTGTCTCACTGCCACCACCACCTCTCTCTCTCTCTCTCTCTCACACACACACACACACACACACACACAGACTCTGGCACGGTGGAAGAGTGTGTTCTTGCATTATAACCCTTTGTTGTACCAGAGAAGAAGAGTCTATTGGGCCATCTCATTTCTCAGCCTTTGGTGCCAAGTTGCAAACCCACCAGGCCTCCTGTCTGCGCAGCATCCCTGATGAGGATGAAGGCGTTTCTTGGAGAACACCCCTGGTTTCCAACCCGTTGCACCCCATGTCTGCCCAGCCCCTGCTCAGCACCTTTATCCCAGGTCTTGCTGGCTCCCTGAAGCCTGTCCGGGAGGGCCTCTGCGCCCTCTGTGATTGTCCACATCCAGAGACTCTGCCTGGAAGAGGCAGGGCTGCTGGGTCAGGGCTTCCTCTCCCAGGTCTTGCATGGTCTCGCCTTTCCTCACCCCAACACCCAAGCCCACCCCCAGTAGGATAAGGCCCCCACTTCTGTCTGGTGCCCCATCCCTCACAGCGAGTCTCGCTCCTCTTCTGTGGCACCTCTAGGAGCAGACCCTAGGCTGCCTCCAGAAGCCTGGAGCTTTCTAGAAGGGCCCTGGCACAGGGATGTTGCTTTGAAGTGCGCGAGGCAACTTCCAAATGGTTGTGGAACACTGACTGACAGGCTCCTAAGGCAGGTTTCCCCCAAGCAACTGAAGGCCCTCTGAAGGAGGAGGTGTGCTGACCTATGGGAGGATTCTTGGGTTAATCACAAGAGCTCTCACCGTGCTGAGCCCTGACATTCTCGATTATACTCTCATTAGCACTGGATGTGGCTTCCTGTCTCCTCCTGGCTCCTAATTGGCATTGCTCTGCTCCTGATTTTCACAGACTTCTTGGGGACGGGACATTTGAGGTCTCAGTGTGGCCCAGCCCCAAGTGTCTTTTCAAGAACGAAGCCAAGGCTGTGGCGATAGCTGACCAGACGTGGCCTCCCTCGGGTCTTGCTCTGTGGCTCTGAGTTAGGTCTTGTGCACCGAGTGTCACAGCTGATCCGCCACCGCTCTGCACAAGAGCAGAAGGAGCCAGATGCAGCTGTGGATTTGCACCCACACAAAGGGTGCTCAGTAGGTGCTGTGGGCTTCAGATTTACCTGGGGATCACCCAGACCCAGTTGTCTCAGGGAACCACGCTGTCCCTGCTGTGCTCTGGTGGGGTGGCATGTCTCCCATGAATTAGATGCCCCAGGAAGTGGAAACTTCCCCAGGTCAAACCATCACGAGTCATTCAAAGGACACACGTTGTCCAGAGCCCCGGGGTGTCCACCTTTCATGGTGCTGTGGAATCAAAGCTCCCTTTAAATGAAGCCCACAACCACCCCATCACCCTGAGAATACCGTCTTCATCACTGCCTGCCATCGCCCCTGATGTCTCAGAGCCCATGCAAGGCTGCCTCCTCTGGCCCATGCCTCCTGAAACCGCAGTGTCTGGGTTTGGTGAGACCACAGGCACACTCACACCAGACGCATGCTGCTACAGTAAGGAGTAAGGGGTCTCTTCCAGAGAGCACCTCTGTGCTCAACAGGGGGCCTGCATCCCAGGATGCTGGGTGGGGTTTAACCCTGGGCCACCGTGTCTTGGTGCTGCTGGAGAATGCGATGCTAGGCTGTTCCATCTCCAGGAAGCAACAATGCAACTGGCATTTCTGTAGTGAGTGCAGCCATCTCTGTCGTCTCCCGGCTGCTGCTGTGTGCAGGCCACTCCAGCCTCATGGTCCTGCACCAAGGGCCGGTGCTCCGTATCATCTACTCACTGCCCTGCCAGAGATTCCAACTCCAACGACCATGCTGGCCAGAGAACTGCCCATGTGGGTCCCCAGGCTGTCAGTTATTACTGGGTAGGCAGCCTCATCTTTCTCCTGAGGAGAGGCTGCTTGTTTCAATCTGCTGACTTTGTGGTTAGCAGCTACTGTGCATGGGGACAACTAGGTTATTTATCGGAACGGTAAACATGAAACAGAGAAAACAGATTGGGGCAAATGCCTTCCTGTGGCCAGAAATGTGTGTCTCCTGTTCAGCCATCAATCTTGCCATGCCAGAGAGGCTCCAGGATCACAGCCACAGAGGAAACCGGGGACTTCCCCCAGGATTGTTCCGGATCCCTGGTGGCCGGATGCGCAGGATGGAGAGCTTGTGACTGGCTACTCCAGCACAGGACACCCTTTTCTGTTAGAGAGTCAGGCATCTGAAGAGAGGCAGTGTGTGAGCGTGTGTCCCCTGTGTGTGTATAACTCACCGCTTTCGAGTTACTGTCCACTCACACTGACCCTATAGGACACGCTAGAGCTGCCCCTGTGAATGTCCAAGACCGTAAATCTTTACAGAAGTAGAAAGAACTCTCTTTCTCCCACTAATTGACTCATGGTGTCGAACTGCCAGCCATACAATTACCAACTGGATGTGTAGATGTGTAACCTGTATGTGTATGTGTGTCTGCGTGTGACTGTATGCATAGAGGCGGGTATGTGCTTCTCTGTATCGGTGTGTTTATGCATGTATATGTCTGTGTGTGCATGTGCAGGATATAGGATGCTTGTCAAGTATGCAGTTTTCATTCCGCAGGGCTTTGGGAGTCTCTGTTGGATACAGACAGAGGGGAGGGAGGAGGGAGATGGTGGAGGGGGCACAGCGCAGGCTTTTCTAGCAGGAATGCAGGAGGAGTTTAGGGACATGTTTAATGCCCTGCAGCTGCTCCTCTTGGAAATGGAACCCGGATGCTTTGAGCAGGAACTTTGCTGCAGGGAAGCTCTAGGAGTGAGATTCCCAACAAAAGCTTTAGGTGACGGGACCCATCCTAGCAACATGTGTGAGCTGCTTCTTGCTAATTGGTGCCTCCTGACAAGCAGGATCCCCACTGACTGCGGGGCAGAGCAGATCCCGGGTCTTTCTTACCCAGTTCCTAAAGACTTACCCCGCTGCAGTTGGGGAGACCAGCCAAGGCAGGGTTGCTTCAAGGAAGGCCAGTCTTTGTTTGGAAGCCCACCATGGGTTGTGACCAACGTGGTGTCCCATCCCAGTGGGCCATGAGAGGGTGAGGCAGACAGAGCCTGCTCAGGGTCACCCTGAGATGGTACCAAGAACTAGAGCCGTCCTGGGGCAGTTGCCAAGGAGCCTGGTAGTGTTGGGCCTAACAAGAGGCACTGCTAACTGAGAGGTCAGCACATGGAGACCACCGGCTGGTTCTTTGGGAAAAAGATGGAGTAGTCTGTTTCCATCAGCAGTTATAGCCTCCTAAAACCCCAGGGTTGCTATGAGTTGGTGTTAACTTGATGACAGGGAGTTTGTTTTTATGAGGGTTTTTTTTTTTTTTTTTTGCGGGGGGTATGCTGGGAGTTATACCTAGCTGAATACTCACAGTGCCCACCTGGGGCCCTCACGGGTGTAGCTCTGGTTGTTTTATAGCTTCCGGAAAGAAGCCCACTTGGTGTCCCCCTTGGAAGTCTCCATTCTGCCCCGGTCCTGCACACAGCATGTCTACCGCTGTCCAGAGACCATCTTTGGCATGGATTCTGATATCATCTCAGGGGGATGGGATCCCATCTCTGTGTTGCACCTCTCTTTAAAAAACCACCTCTTTTTAATGACAGAGTTAACAGGGCTGGTTTCCCAGTCCAGGCATGGGCTCCTTCAGCAAACTGGTGGAGCTGTGTGTCCAGCTGCGTTTCAAAATCAGGTCATCAATCAAAAATTGGAGGATGCTATGCATGCATTCACCTGATTCCCGGTGTCCTCTAAATGGGGCTGTGGACTTAACTCTCCATGCTCAACAGGAATGTTCTTCCCTTACCAAGAGGCCTGGGAAATGGCTTTGGAGGGGAAAGGAGGCACCTTCCTGGGCAGCAGCCTTGTAGATGGGGCCAGAAGGGCTGTGTCCTTTGGAATCCCTGATTGGTGGGTTACATGCTGGGCAGCTAACCTTAGGGTCCTGGGTTCAAACCCACCAGTGGCTTATGGCCAGGGCACGATGAGGCTGCCTGCTCCTGTAAGGTCCGACAGTCCTCAGATCACTAGGAGCTGGATCTGACTGGCCGGCAGTGGGCTGAGCTTGGTTTTATGTCCACATCATCACTTGGATAGCCCACTATAGACTGATAAGAGGGGGTGCCCTTGCTGAGCAGTTTCAGGAACTTAAACATGGTACGCCATAAACATGACACCCCATAAACAAGCACGGCACCCCATAAACATGGCATCTCTGTAAACATGACAGCTCTGTAAACATTACACCCATAAATAAACATGACCCCCCATTAATAAACATAACCCCCATAAGCATGAAACCCTCTTAAACATGGCGCCTCAGTAAACATGGGACCCCGTCACAAAGGTTTCTTGAACCTCCTAGGACAGTTGTCCACGTCTTCAGGGCCCTGGCCCCTGTGCTATGGATTCAGGTGCTAGAGTTCGAGCTCCCAGTGGCAATAGATACCCTGAGGTCTCTATGCCAACCGCTCCAGATAATGGCACAAAAGAGCCCTGGTGGTGGAGTCATTATGCATTGGGCTGCTGACCAGAAGGCCAGCAGTTCAAAACCACCAGCTACACTTTGGGAGAAAGATGAGGTTTCCTGCCCCCTTAAAGAGTTATGGGCAGTTCTACCCTGCCCTATCAGGTTGCTGTGGGTCAGCATCAAGTCAATGGCAGTGGACACTTGGGAGGTGCCAAGCAGAGGAGTGTGAGCATTTCTAAGCACCTCCAGGTGGTTCTCTACCATCAAGGGAAGTTTTCTGCACCTCGAGGCAGGGCTGGAACCAGGATCCAATCCCAGAGCCATCCTGTCTCAGACCCCGCGGGCATGCCCTCCCCTCTGAGCTGTGAGCAAGCAAGTCTGAGTAAGCAGGGCTATGATTCTGGGACCTTGAAGAGATGGTGCTGGTCTCCCACCTGGCCCCTCAGAGTCAGTCCCGCAGAGTCTGAGCGGCATTCCGGACGGGCAGCGCCCTTCGCACCCGTCCCTTGTTCCATAGCCATCCTGCCCGGTTTCTTGATAAAGTGAGTGCTGAGTGAAGCTGAGTCTCAGACGCTGCCGAGGCAGAAAAACCTAGCCCTTGTCATTGAGTCGTCTCTGACTCTGGGTGACTCCCGGTGACACAGCTGACTTAGCTGTAATCCTTCTGGCGGTGCTGTGGGAAGAACAAGGTCAGAGGTTCAAATGCCCATTGCTCCCAGGGAGCAAGATGAGGCAGTCTGCTCCTATCAAGATTTATAATCCCAGAAAACCTGAAGATTGACTATATTCTGTCCCATTGGGTCCCTATGAGTGGGCCTGGTTCTCGCTGATGTTTTGTGGAGAGGGTAGTCTTTTCAGGAGCAGGTTGCCAGATATGATTTTTTTTGCAGCAGTACAGCTATTTGGGCTAGAATGATGAACCTTTTAGTTAATAGATGAGTATCCACCTGGTCCCTTAGCAATCTGTAAATAACTGTTAGGATTGATGCAGTCTCCCTTCAAGGAGCAAGAGCCTAGGAATCAAGAGAGCTGGTGTTCAGGCAGCTAGAAGACATGGAAGCAGGAAAGACGGATGCTCTGGGGAGTGCCAGGTGTCCCCACTACACTTCGGTGGACACCTGCTGTAGCCTGGCTGTTAGTCCGGGTGGACTAGAACAACAAATCCAGGGAGACTCATGTATATATAACAAAGAGTGTTATATTACAGAGCAATTGAATATTGAGAAAACAGCCCGGCCCAGTTCAGATCAAGTCCAAAATTCTGATATTACCTTATATGTTGTTACTAGTTCATAAATTCCTCTTCAGACTCACACAGCACATGCAATGATGCCGAGTACAGGAAGATCACAGGCCAGTGGGTGCAAAGTCTTATGGATCCAGTGGCAGTGGAAGCATCTCAGCACTGGAGTGGGTCTCCACGTCACTCCTCCAGCTACAGGGCTCTGGGTGCGTCAGTGTAGCTCCATGTGGCTTGTCAGCAGGAATGTGTAGAGAGAGAGTATCGGCCTCCAGCGAGCTTTTTATCTCCTTCCTGCCTCCAAATGAGGTCATCAAGCTGCAACCTGATTGATAGGTAGACTCTACCTCTTTGCAATTTGATAGTAGATTATGTAACTGCCACACTGGCGAAGGGTGAAGACCCAGGACTCTCAACAGCTCTGTGACTGGATGGACCCCGGGGCTCTCTACAGTGTTTGGCTAGACATGTGCTCTCTGAAAGGTTGTCCTCCCAGGCTGCCCCTGTGGCATGATTGTGCCGCCAGGGAGCCACCAGGAAGTCCTGGGAATTCACCAGGATGTAGCTCTCAGACCCCAACGCTTTGTCCCTGCTCCTCCCGCCTCCACTTCTCGGGTTCTTCTGTGGGTTTCATGCATGACACCCAGGGTCCTTCCCGCGCTTCAGGAGGAGGAGAAGACCCAGAGGAAGCCCGTGTAGGAGGCTAAGTAAAAATAATTGCTACGATATCATAGAGGTCTTTTTCACCCTCCAATATCACAAGGTAGAGCGGCCCTTTATTGGCAGTTTCTCCCCCGAGGTCCGTGCACCTCGGCTAGCAGGGTTTCCATTTCTCTCACCCGCTCCTGCCCACTCCAGACGGTTCTATTCTTTGACTTACACCGGGGCCAGATGGCAGCTTGGGCAGCCTCTAGGGCATTGGTTCTCAACCTGTGGGTTGTCACCACTTTGGGGGTTGAACGACCCTTTCACAGGGGTGACCCAGTTCATCATAGTAGCAAAATGGCAGTGGTGAAGTAGCGACAAAAATAATCTTATGGTTGGGGGGTCACCACCACATGAGGAACTCTATGAAGGGGTTGCAGCATGAGGAAGGTTGAGAACCGCGGCTCTCGGGCCTCAAATCGTGTTCCTTTTCCGTGTTCTCTGTCTTTGGGGAGCACAAAGGCATCTGAGGGGAGACAGGACCGCGGTGGATGGGGCAGGGTCCCCACCGTGAACTCCTCATAGAAGAGCCCTCGCTACATTCACAGAAGGCTCTACACACATTGTCTTCATGGGGAAAAGTTGCTCAGCAAAGCTTCCTTGGCCTTGTTCTCACCAGTCCAGTCTTCCATTTCCTTACACCGTCTTTGGAATAAGCATCTATGTGACAGAACGAGAGTCTGCCTTGCTCGGCGCCAGCCTCACGTTGCGGCCACCATTCTGTCCGCTTCATTGAGGGCCTTCCTCTTTTTCCAACAACCTTCTACTCCACCAAGTTTGGTCTTCAAACTCTAAGTTATTAGTTGTTGCTTTTGACAGTTAATAACCTGGAAATTGAATGATTTTAAAATCTATTGCATTTCAAAGGAAAACTACAGGAATTTGACATTTGGAAATGTTAATACTTTATGTTTCATATCTCATGACAGATTTAATTTCTGTTTCAGATTTCTATTGCTACATAAACAAACGGCCTCAATACTTACAGGTTTAAAGCATCAATAACTTATTTTTCCCCATAATTCTTTGCTTCTGAAATCCGATCAAGGATCCCCAAGTTGGTACGCACAACTACCTGAAAGGTTGACAGTTGCAACTACTGAGAGGAGCTTTGGAAGAAACACCAGCGATCTAATTCTGAAAGATCGGCAACTCTGAACCCTCTGGTGTGCAGTTATACTTTAACACACAGGGGATGAATGTGAGTCAAGGTCAGTTCCGTAGAGACTGGTGGAATCCAGCCAGGGCTCAGCAGGGTGGTTCTTAGGTCCCACAGGGGTTGAGCTGGCTTGGCCTACTCAGATGTACCCGGTTGAGAGGTGTTTGCAGACCCAAGGAGGCTTCATTGCCATTTATGAGAATGATCATAAATTACATGATTAGATCGTCTGCCGGAGGATCTAATCCAGAGCTCCTGCGGGGAATGTTTTAAGAGTATGTGATAGTTAGGTTTGTGCGCCAACGTGGCACCTGGAGGAACATGTGGGCAGAGTTTAGTTTGTCAATCAGGTTGCAGCTTGATTGGAGGGGGACAGAGATAAATGGCTCACTGGAGGCTGGCCTCCCCCTATCTCTGCTCTACCTTTCTGTTGAGAAGCCTCTTCAAGCCACGCTGGTGGGAGCCAGAGACCTGAGGATGCATCCACCACCATTGGATCTACAATACTTTGCACCCACTGGCCAGTGATCTGCCTGCAATCTGCGTTACTGTGTGCGGCTGTGTGAGTCTGAAGAGGGACTTATGGAGTCGTGTCAGACTCATCTAGTAGTGTTGGACTTATGGACTTGATCTGGACAGGGCTGCATCTTTTATTGATATACAATTCCTTCTTGATATAAAGCTCCTTCTTGTACATGAACGAGTGTCCCCGGATTTGTTTTTCTTGTCAACCCGGTCTAACACAGAGTGCGTAAATGGAATCTAGGAGCATGCAGGGCCTCTCCCAAAGCCACCTGCTGTCAATTCTGTAATCATGTTCTGTTGGAAACAAAGCCTCGTTCAAGGCCAGTCCAGCTGTGGGACAGGGAAAGACTCTGGTTGAAGGGAGGAGATGTACACTCAGTACAGGAGCCAGCTGGACCGCAAGATTGGCCTGAGCACCGTTAGCAGTTCCATTTCCGAGAAGCGCTTCCTATATTTTTTCAGCTCCAGAAGCAGCCCTTCAGTTGTCCATGTGTGTGTCTGGGTAACGGGTTGTGATTTCTTGGTGCAGCTAAGACTTTGCCTTCTGGTTTGGAGGGTCTGTGTCCTAAGACTCAGGCTTTACGAGTTTCAGGCAATATCCTACTCTGATAGCGGCCTTGGTCACCCAGTCACACCTCCCTGTGCTAATGGGAGGTCTCTGGTCTTCTCTGCGTCTTGGTGCACGCGTATAACCTGCATCGTCAACCACAGGAGCCTCTCCTCAGAAGGGTCTCCTGCTTGGTTTAATACGTTCCCGTTTCTATCTTGAGATTCTTAATACATTTTCAACTACAAGTGCAGCATTCCCCCTGGCCTTGGGGCCCCACAAATTATGAGGCAGTCCTGTGTATGCGTCTAGAACGGCGATTCTCAACCTTCTTAATGCCACGACCCTTAAATACAGTTCTTCATGTGGTGGTGACCCCCCAACCATAAAATTATTTTGTTGCTACTTCATAACTGTAATTTTGATACTGTTATGAATTGGGTGGCCCCCTTTGAAAGGGTCATCTGATCCCAAAGGGGTCACAACCCACAGATTGAGAACCGCTGGTCTAGAATAACCTTTTTATTCCTTACTCAACTCTTCCTGATATGTTCCCAGCCACACCCCAATCCTCCCTTTGACCATCACCTCGCTCCTAGACCCCCTCAACCAACTGCTCGAGGGCTCTTGTTTCCATCCATTGTCTCTAGACATCTCTGGCAGCACTTATTTTATTAGCACCCTTGCAGTAGACCACTCTCTCCCCCATTTCTAAGATCGAAAAGCATGCTTATCCATGAGCACACATTAGCAATTTCTCAGTGCACATTTATACTCATGCGATGCATGGCAAACATGCAGTCTACCTTTGTTTGAAGGAAAGAACAGATGACTAGAAAAATCCAATGCAGACATCAACCCCTGTTTCAATCCCTCAGATCTGACACGTTCGTTTCCAAAGCTGCATGCGTCTATCCACTAACAGTGATCATCTCCTCTCTCCACCCAAACCACTCAGCGACCATCCGTGTCGAAGCTTCCTAATTGTTCCTGACGTGACACCGGGGACACAGTGTGTCATCAGACACCCATACCCTCTGTGCGGCTGTGGTTGTTGATTGCGGTCCAGTTCATTTCCTCTCATGGTGAGCTCATGTGATCTTAGGGGATGCGGAGCGCTGGCCTTTGTTTTGTGGCTAAGATGGAAATGCCAACCTGTTCGGTTTAGAAGTTGGGTGAGAGCTGACATGAATTTGAGTTCTTCCCTAAATATAACGTTGCTGAGGCAATGCCACGTGCCGCTGTGGTGGCCCTGGGCTTCCGTTGGCTGATCTTGGCACACTCAGCCCCAAGTGGATTCGAAGCTCTTTCAGGGGATTGTGCTTGTAGCTCAGAGGGAGGGCAGAGACCAGACTCACTCCCCCATCAAAAGACAAGCACGAAGACTAAGAGCGAATGGAAGGGTGGCTGGTGAGGCCCTGGGAGAGGATGCCCTGGGCTTCTGTGAGGACGCGCCCTCAAGTCCTCGCTGCCTCTCAGAGCTGGCGGTGATGCGGAGAGGCTTGGGGACGTGCAGGGCAGATGCTTTGGGTGAACATTGAAGAGGAGAAAGCTGCTCAGAAAAGGTGCCCCAAAGGGCAGAAGAGTTCTTGGTCTCACTGAGCATGAGATCCTGGCTGAGGCCTGGAAAGGCTGGTAGACATATTTAAATGGAATTCTTCTTCTCCACACTCAGCTAGAGCTAGCACCAGATCTGCCCCACCAGCCCAGGAGACATGCTTCACTTCACGGGGCCTGGGATCGAGCATTGTATCTGTTTGTTTGTTTTGCCTAAGTCCTTGTGCATAAGTAGTCCTGGTCTAAAAGTTTCTGCCTTGCCACCTCACCAAGCTCTGACAGGAATGATTCTAAGTAAAATAAATAAGTCCTAAAGCAAAACTTAGAAATAGTTTTTGGAATGTACAAATATCCAGAACCCACTAAGATAAAATTCTCAGTGCTGAGTGTCCATCAAATATTACCAGCCCCTCCTCTCCTGAGGAGTGGGGGGTGGGAAGGCATGAAATACAACCCGCAGGGGGGAGGAGAAAGTCCCTGTGTGGACACTGACTGGCCTTGGAGCCCATTGGTTCCAACCTCCGGAAGAAAAGGAGGTGGGGAGGAGATACAGAGTGCCCACATCAAGCTTCTGGAGATGGGCATCCTGAAGCCAGGTTGGCACTGGTGTGGACATGGCTGAAGCAGAGTGCAGGTGGAGACTGCCCACAGGGAAACATGGAGGCATGCACAGACCGCGCGAGACAGCTAGAAGAAGGTGAACACGAGGATGGGGTCGGAGAGGAGGAAGCACAGGAGGAGGAGGAGGAAGGGAAGGAGGAGAAGGTGAAGGAGGAGATTCAAAAGTGAGGAGTGAGCTGTGGGACAGTGTGGGGTAGAAGTCCAACACTGCCGTCCAGGGCTGCCCACTTAGCAAGCCCACAAAGGACGGAGCCAGAGTGCACTGGAGGGTTTGTGAGACTATCTGCCTTTACGGGAGCAGACAGCCTCATCTGTCTCCTGCCGAGTGGCTGGTGGGTTAGAACTGCCAACGTTTTGATTGGTAAGCCAGCGCTTAGCCACCAGCACCACCAGGGCTCTCTAAAATCTAAATCGGTGAAGAAATAATGGGCAACGTTTTCTAAATTTGATGCAAACTCTACGGTTTCCAATCTCAGCCAGCAGATAAACCCTAAGTATAAGAAATATGAAGAAGGTGACAGGTGGAGGACCCTTGAGATCACGTTGCTTCCAGCAGGTCCTCAAGAGAAGCCGCTCATCCTTTCCAACAGGATGTGCATTTCCTGAGTTCTAGCAAATGTGGCTCAACAACATGGTCACACGCGGGTGGTATTTGTATCGGAAGATACCTTCATAAAGCCAAACATTTCTTGGTTTGCATCATCCTTTAACACCCTAAAGGACTACCTCCCACTTCTGAGCCTGCCTTAGTTCAAAGTATTCCGCATGGACCCCGTTTCATAGCTGCAGCTATGGAGGAACTATCACGCAGAGGTGTGAGAATGAGAATTTTGCTTTTAACCAGCTCCTTTAATGCAGAAGCAAGAGACTGTGCGAATGGGTATTCAAGCCGTCACCATTGCTGCGGGACTGCTGCTCAGGGACCTGTTGCGAGAGAGGAAAGGTTCCCTGGGTGGGGGCGTCTTAATAGCATAACAGTCTCCTTTATTTTTGTCATCAGCTCCCAGTGTGCCTGACCTTTAAAATGTTCACAGTGTGTTGAGAAGCCTGGAAACGGAGCCTAGGTCCATTTAGTTAATCTTGGGGCATATCAAAAAAGGGTACTGATTAGTAACTTAAGACAGGCTTAGGTCATGTGAAGTGAGGGCTGCTTTCACAGGGAAGTGGTTACAAGGGTAGTGCTGACTTCTCAATGTGGTGGCCAAACAAAGGAGATAGAGAGAGACATGACAGACAGACAGATACATACATACACAAATATATACACTGGTCGATTTTTAAATAGATGATGGGTGGGTAGGTATGTAGATAGGTGGATAAGTAGATAAATAGGTAGTGATTTAAGAAATGTGACTGATAAATTAAGCCTTATAAATGCACATGCCATAGTCAATATGTGGCATCCAGTAATTCCTCAATGTTCCTTCCTTGCCCACAGCACTGCTCTTTATACAGTCACCCCGAGGCTACCCGGCTGTAGCTGCCCAGTTCAAGTGTATCCCAGTGTTGGCCTCCTCAGCCCGACATTGGGCTCTCAGACAACACTGAGTTAGTTCATTGTGCCAGCCTGGCCGATAATCACATGTGGGGCTGGTTGAACGGCGGGTTGAGAGAATGGGTGGTGAGCCTCGCCTTTCTAGTTCTCGGGTCTCTTGTTTTGTGATGGTTGTATCGGGTGCAGCTGCCTTAGCAGTTCCCTGCTTCAGCTTGCAAGATTGACTTCCTACAAGACATCCCCAAGGAGAAGCCGCATGGATCTATCCCGATGCAGCCCTGGGTGCTGGAGCAGCCGTGTGGAGACCCTTGCTAGTGCTGAGGTGCTTACACGTTCACGGACTCAGCTTTCCTCCTGCAGTCGGCATCATTGCCTCTGTTTTGTGAGGTGGAGGACTTTGTGGACTGGTGTTGGGTGTGAGTTAATGTTGGACTTGTGGGCTTGGGCAGCATTGGGTTGGGATGTTTTCGTGATGCACATTTTCTTTGCATAAAACTCTCTCTTATACATGCATTGCTGTGGATTTGTTTCTCCAAAGTACCTAGACTAATACAAACACCCAAACCAGCTTCTCTGTTGATGTTTCCGCTTCTTTCACCGCTTCCTCAGCTGGACACCCACCACCAGTTGTGAGTGAGCAAAAGTACGTCCACTCAGCGAGAGAGCAATCTTGCCAGAGACACGTGCAGAGCAGTCCGCCGCAGAGAGGTCAGCTCTCGCAGCCCACAGAGAGCTCTCGCCCAGGGGGGACCTGACTGTGCACCTCAGCCCTCAGCCCTGCCTTGCTCTTCTCCCTGGGAACCTGCTCAGAGCCACCTGCTCGTAGCCCGGGCCATTCTGTTGTCCCTGTTTGTTTCTCTTTGCCCCACGTCTCTTTCCTGCTTGAGATCAAGCCAGGAGATCCACACTTTATCTTGGAGCAAATGTCTCCCCCATGACACGTGGTGCCGAAGGTCCCGTCTTGTATGTTTGTCCTTGTAAAACCAACAAACATTTCAACCCAGGAAGTCTTTCATGGAAAGGAAGACACCTTCGTTTGCAGAAAATGAAAACCCCTTTCAGAAAGGCAAAGGTAGTTTAATGGATGGAGCTCATTATTTTTCCTAGGAATAAGCAGAATATGATTTAATCAATGCACTTACTGAATAATAGGCTGTTTACCAAGGATTGCAAACATGTAGGAACTAAAACAACGACCATGTTGGTTTCACACGAGGACTGCCAATTGGAGGAAAAGTAGGGACGAAACAATATACAGCCGTGATTTCTTAAGATCACGTTAACATTCAAACATTTGGAACATCTGAACCACTCCTTCTAAAGACAGACCTTAATAAGGCGACGCTGTATTGTGTAGAAACTGTGGAACAATACACCCTCCCAGCACATGCACATGGAGCAGTCATGCCACCAGTGCGATGAGTAGGTGACATTTGCACAGATTAACAAGTTCCTCACAAAGGGGACAGGGTATAAACACACATCTTTAATTCCATAGTCTATTGGGCTCCTTACTCATCTTCATAGCAGGGTTCTGGGTAGTGTCAGGCTAAACGGCACGCGTTGGGGTTGGTTTCCAGAATCAGAAATAAGGCAGCCGTCAGTAGCTTCCTCGCTGTCCTGTTTCTGTGAACAGCCATCTGGGAAGAAGAGGCACATCTGTGAGAGAGAGGGCTTACCCAGGCGGCCCAGTGGCTGCGGGGACCCTGTAAATGTGTGACTCAGCTGGAGCTGGGGGCCACTGGCTTCAGTGGGTAAGCCTTGTGGTCTTCATTTATCTGAGTTCATCCTGCAGAGGGTTATGGGGACTTTGATATGGGGGCACCCTGAAACTAGGCCCAAGAACCTCCAGATCATCATTAATCATTGGCTAAATTTGACGTCAAGATATAATGGAAGGTAAACGTCTTTGAGACAACTCCGAATTCAGAGGTATCTGTAGAGGTGTCCTATTCAATTTCACATCCTCCACACTGCCTTGGTTCCCCTCAGGGAGAAGTGCACAGAGGAGGTGGTCTTGGAAGGTGGGTGGGCTGGTTTTCCAGCAGGGTCATGAAGGGCCTGCTTGTGATGCTTCTAAGGAAAGGGTAGGGATGATCCGGTGAGGAAATGCTGCAGATTCAGGGCTGTGCACAGGCTTTGATGCGGAGAGGAATCACGGGACTCTGTTTCCACTTCTATTTTGAAAAAAAATCCATTTAAAATGTAATCAATATTCAATAACGAGTTAATGTCGTACATTGATTGGAAGACTTCTTAGAACACCCCATCGAATGAAAAATCAACTTGGCATGTGGAATCGCACAAAGCCAAAATTGCCCTCAAGTGCATGTTTTTAGCTACATTTGGTTTGCAGTTCCCAACAGAATGGTAGAATATTGTTGTTTCGTGCAAATGTACTCTAAGAATTTTGTGTAACGTTAAAAAGAAAACCCTCAAGCTCCCTGCCATTGAGTTGACACAGACCCATAGACACGCTGCAGCGCAGGGATGCACTGCCCCTGGAAGTGTTTGGAGATGTGGACGCTTCATGGGGACGGAAAACGCAGCGCCATCATTCTCTCAGGGACCAGCTGCTCATTTCAAACTGCTGACCTCGCGGTTAGCAGCCCAACAAGTGGAACGCTCTGCCACCATCTAGTAGCGACCCCCCAGGACAGCGTAGAACGGCCCCATTGGGTTTTCCAGGCTGCAACTCGTGCTGGAAGCAGAATTCAGCACCTGTCTTGTAGAAGTAGCTGGTGGATTTGAATTGCGGACCATTTCCTTGTCGGCCGAGCGCACAGAGCCCATCCCGCTTCATGCCTAAGAAGTGAGGCCAGGCAGAATCAAGCCATACATGTGTCTACGTGGCCTCTGTTTCACCAGTGACAGATTTGACTGGGAAAAGATCAGGATTACATATTTCCTCCAGGAGGCTGACTCCTTCCAGTATCTGTCAAGAAAGAGAAACGCATTCATAATTTTGAGTGTGCACAAGAAAAGGCAATGGGCCTTTACCAAACATGCACTGCCACTGGCTGACCCAGGGTCCATCTGGGTCCCTGCAGTGATGGCACCACATGGACATTAGGGCTCATGGCTCTCTTTCCTCCTCCCATGCTTCCTTGGGAACTTATACAAACCAGGCACAGGTGCAGAGGGCTAGACTGTGATGCGGTCCTAGAAATGAGATTCCACTCAATGTGTTCAGTCCTGCTAATACAGGAAGAAGGGGTGGGGGAAGGAACGGAGGCAGGTGGAAAATTTTAAAAGGAAGCTTCCGGATGTTAAAACTCTTGCAAGCTTACTGCCATCCCGGCCATGCCAACTCCCCAGCAACCACCAGGACAGCACAGAACTGCCCCCGGGGTCTCTGAGACATTAGCTCTCCCTGGGAGTAGAGGGCTACTTCTCTCTCCCTGCTCCATGGTGGTGGGAGGCAGTGGGAGAGGAAGTTTGCCTCCAAATGGAAGCTCACAATTGGGGGCTGGAAACATCGACGACGATGTCCTTTCCAGGCTCCCCAAATCTCAAGTCAGCCTGGATTGACCTGCTTCACTCTAGGTTCTGTCCTTGAGAGGTAGCCTCCCTGTGAGAACAGCCCAGGGCATTGCTTGCTCAACCATCAATTAGTTAGAGGTCATAGTAAGACTTGCTCATTTTTTAGCAGTTCGTTATGGGCGGGGCGAAGGTTTACGGAGCAGGCTGTTTGCCATGCAACGATTCATGCACATTCTGTTTCCTCTCCCTGATTGCAATGTACACCCTCCTCCTGCTGTTGCCTGTCCCCCACCCCCACCCCCAGCCTCCACTTGCGTCTCTCCTAAATGTCCTGCACGCTGTCCTTTGTAACAGCTGCCCTGGTGATTTCAAAGGTGGATTAATCTAAACTTAGAATGTAAGGTGTGGCTAATTAATGTGTGTGATTGTTCATCTCATAGACGTCACTGTTGTTTGGCTGAAATTCCAGCCACACAGGACTCTATTTTCATAGCATCCGTTTGTTGTTTTGTGAGACTTAAAAAAAAAATTCAATATGACGTTCACCAATTTCCCTCCAGGAGTGGGAACCTGGCACAGGTAGATTGACAGCCCCAAAGACCCCGATTTATGCTATCAGCTCTCTCTAGTGACACACTTGCCACACCTGGGGCCCTAACCCGCTTAGGTTAGCCTGCTAGAGTTGAGGCATGCTGGGATACATAATCTAAACACACACAGTTCAGGTGCGTACGATTGTCTTCAGCCCGTGTCCTGGAAATGGGAAGGCCCATGCCTTCTGCATTGCTGCAAATCACTTAACGAGAACCAGGGAGGGCAGGGCCTCTTGTGCTGCTCTGCCTCCCTGAGCAGACTAGGACTGGCCATGTGGGTTTCAGAGGGTCTCACTCTTTACAGGTGTGGCCAGTTTCATGTTTCCCCTGAGGAGCTACGGATGGTTTCCAACTGCTGTCCTTGTGGTTTGAAGTTCTACACATAATCCACTACATCACCAGGGTTCCCTACAACTCAATGCCATAGACTCAGCTCTAGCTCAAAGCCACCCTAGAGGACAAGGTGGAATCAGCCCTGTGGGTCCTGAGATTTACTTTTTAGTCTTGCTCCTGCTGTGCTGTGCTCGGTCTGGAACTGCTGACTCTGTGTTTATCAGCCTGACACGGATCCACTCTGCCACCAGGGCTCCTGGGATCACGATGACGGCAGAGGTTCTATCTAGGCATGGAAGGGCTTCTTGGCTGAGGCCTGAGGGAGGGGAAGGTGCTTCCTAAAGTGCCTGGGGAGACCTGAGCCAGGCTTCCCTTCCTTAGTTCCACCCCGGCTTCCTGCAGGCTTCCTACTGTGGGCAAGCCCTTCCATCTTAGTTAAGCCACAAAGCAGGGGCCCGCTCAGGGGTGAGCTCACATCTCCCTCTTTTTTTTTTTTTAAACATTTTATTAGGGGCTCATACACCTGTTATCGCAATCCATACACACATCAATTATGTAAAGCGCATTTGTACATCATTCTCAAAACATTTTCTCTCCACTTAAACCCCCGACATTAGGTCCTCATTTTTCCCCTCCCTCCCCGCTCCCCCCTCCCTCATGAGCCCTTGATAGTTTATAAATTGGTATATTGTCATATCTTGCCCTGTCCAACGTCTCCCTTCACCCACTTTTCGGTTGTCTGTCCCCAGGGAGGAGGTCACATATAGTTCCTTGTAATCGGTTCCCTCTTTCCTACCCACTCTCCCTTTACCCTCCCTGTTTCACCACTCACACCACTGGTCCTGTAGGACTCATCCGCCCTGGATTCCCTGTATTTCCAGTTCCTATCTGTACCAGTGTACATCCTCTGGTCTAGGCAGACTTGCAAGATAGAATTCGAGTCATGGTAGTGGGAGCGGGGAGGAAACATTTAGGAACTAGAGGAAAGTTGTATTTCTCATCGTTGTTACATCGCAACCTGACTGGCTCATCTCCTCCCCGAGACCCCTCTGCAAGGGGAGCTCCAGTGGCCTACTAATGGGCTTTGGATCTCCCTCTTCTTTGGGGCTCCTCTGCAGTTGGTCTTTTCTTACTTCCAGAAAAGGACCGGCGTGGGTTTGGGTGCCTCCTGCAGACCTGCGGCCCCTGGGTAGACCCCGTTAGGAGAAGGTTCCGCATGGCTGTCTCCCTCCTGACTCTGGGCATGAAAGGAAAGATGCCATCTGCCCTTTGGCTTCACTGTGGCCTCTGTGCCTCCTTTATAACTTCCCAGCTGTTGGGGACCAAGGGGTCCTTCTCCCTGAAGGTCCAAGTCCAGGAGCTGGGGCGGTCCACAAACACCCTTGTGGTCTGAGCCAGATAGGATGCAGCACACAGAAGGATAGGTGGTACATAGTATCAGGAGACAGGCTTTATAATCACTCTATCACTTCTCGCAGGTACATTATGTCTGAGGTGCCCTGGGTAAGCGCCTGGCAGTGACACCCGCCACACACACACCAGTCTCCCTGAGGGAGAAGAAGAGGCTGGCCCTTGGAAAACATGGCTTTCTTCTCTGAGTGGAACACAATTTATTGATTTCAGGGCCTTTTCTGGATTATACCATTAACACTTCCCACCCCACCCCCACCGCCCAACAATCTCGTCATCGCTGGCTGAATCATGCCCAGTGAGGGAGTTGTGTAACATTTGAGTTCGTCAACTGGCCGGGCAGCATTGTGTCCTGTCATACAGTGGATTGCTGTGAGTCAGAACAGACACAGGGCTCCCAGCACCCACCATGTGTAAGTGAGTAGTGGGCACAGCCACAGTTTGGAGTCTTTGCTACCATAACTCTGAGACCATGGAGTTGCTTTCTCTAAAGCCCCCTGCTGTGGCGGTGGCAGCCTGGGCACAACACCGGAAGGAGGTGAGGTGCTGCCCTGGCCAAACAAGGCTTTGTGGCTTAACTAGAGATGAAAGGGCTTGCCGAACCTCTTTCCTCTGTTCCTGGTGTGCGTGTATCTTCCTCCCCTCAAAGCAGTAAACAGGCCCCGCTATGACAGGTGAACTCCCAAGACAGATTTGCCGTCTGTCTGCCTGTCAGAATGTTAAATAAATAAACAAACAAATAAATAGAAGCTGTTCCTATTGGAAAGAAATCCTCCCTGTGATAATGGGGAACAAAGTATCATTAAGCACCCTTGGAGAATTTGCCCTCAGTGAATTATCCCGGGGAAGAGAAGAAAGCCTCTGATTTGTTAACTAATCTCCCCGAGGAAATCGGAAACCAGAGCCAATTAAAAATAATCCATAAAGCCCATTAGGTGGTTCTGAGAGATCCTTCCTGAAGAAATACA
>NW_022103920.1:1883986-1899086 GCF_000313985.2 Echinops telfairi | reverse complement strand
CCTCTCCAGCCTCCTGTTTGCTTTACTTGTTTTCACATTTCGTATTTGAAGCTTTCTTCCGAAGGGATCCATCACGCAGTGATTTAGCGCTTCTTTCTACTTGTTTCTTGCTTGGCTGGCTTAACGCCATATGCATTGCAGTGTGCTTAAAGTTCTCCCAAAGAAATGTGGCTTTTCCCAGATGTTGGGAACTGGTGTGCTTCCAACAGGCTTTGTCAGGGGGATGAGTTTGAGAGTTGAGTCACTGGGCACTCATTCTGGTCCCAGGTCTCCCCTGAATTCCTACCATGGCTTCATCAGCCTCAGTGTTTGGCCCTTGACAGATCTGTCTCTGTCCTCTGGTCACTCTCTTGTAACTGTGGTCACTGCGCGTCTGGCTTGTCCTTGCCTCGGCTCTGGCTCTGCCGGCCTCCTTTGCTGGTTGGTTCAATCATCACTCAGCTGTTCGGGAAGACCGTCAAGACCCTTCCTGGTGGCAAGGGTCCCAGCTGAGCATGACTGAGTGCTGCCATTGCCCTCCCGAGACTGTGTTTCCCAGGGCAACAGTGCCCAGGCCAAGTATTCAGAAACCAGAAGGCTAGCTCCTCAGTGTTACTGATGTACGAGGAATTGGTCCCAACCTTTGGCGACTCCGTGCCCAGTGGATTCAATGACTGGCCAGTCCGTTGTCCTCCCCACCACTGCGATGAGGTCAGAGCTTTGCTGCCCATCAGCGCTCAGTGGCTGACTACAAGAGAATGGGTGCTGTGATTCAACAGTCTCAGGCGCTCTGGAAACAACCCGGAGCTCCAGCCCATTAGAAAAACCAAGGTATTGTTTTGGATTACATTTTAAGGACTTTTATATAGATTGTCATCATCTGGTTTGCTATCTTTCAGGAGGTAGGGGTTTTTGAAAGCAAATTATTTATTTATTTATTGTCTTTAAGGAAAAAGCCGTAGGGAAGCCAAGGGATATGTCCGCTGGAGTGGTAGACATGACTGATTTCGGTGTCTCTAAGTAATTAGCTAAGTTAAGCGGGCCCTTTTTTCATTAAAAGCACTATTACCCAGGCTGATGCAAAAGATGAGGGTGGTAAATGAACCTTCAGGTCCTTTCTGATAAAGTTAAATGTGGCTGCCATTTCGATTGATCCTCCTGCGCCTCTTCTCGACGACCTATCCATCTTCCAGACCCGCCTGTCCGATAATCTTGGCAGGAAGTAATGTGGGCAGTGTGAGGAAGCACCTCCTCAAACTGGATGCCTTTGGAGGGGTTTCATTTCCTGCCAAAATAGATAAGACCATGTGCCAAAGGGTGCTAATTTCCTGTTATATAACGCTCACGGTTCCTAGAAAAATATGTACTTAAATAGATCCCAAGTACATAACGTGCAAGGTCTTTGCATCTCAAGAAAACATTGCTAAATCTCACCACTGTGTGGCCAGGAGAATGAATGGTCACCCCCCCCCCCTTGTGGTTGGGGAGGCCACGTGGCTGATTATTTAGCACGGTGGACACATTCCTCTTGTCCTTGGTATATTGAAGCATGCTCGGCATCAGCATGGGGAGTGCTGTCCGAGGGAGCTGCTTAGAACACTTCATGTGGACATGAGCCCTGGTCGTCCTGCGAGTTAGGTGTGGGGTGATAGCATGAAGTCGGTACTTCGAAGGCTGCTTCTGCAAAAGCTGCCAGCTTGGAACCCTGCGCACGGCCGCTCTGAGTCCAGTCCACTGGGTGTGGCCGGCTGGGTTATAGTGATGGGCCTCGTAAGCATCCTTTGTTTGTGAAAACCACTTCTTAATGAAGCAGAGGCAGGCAGGGTGCCTGGAGACGCGACAAGGGGGCTTCTGGGTCGGAGGAGGAACAGGCTGAGGCGTGTGGAATGCACAGTGCTTTAAGCAACAGCTTGTCCATACCCCACGGCCTCCACTTGGAGGGCCGGCGCAGACAGCCAAGCGGGAAGAGGGCCCTGTGGGACAGTCCAGGCACATTGGGCAGGGACAGTTGAGCATGTGATGTGGTCAGGGAGTCCCTGAGATGCGGCAGCTGGAAGCTGGGCAGAATCTAATGAATATTCACAGGAATTAATCCCCCGGCTGTGCTGAGACTTCGAGAAAGTGTAAACACAGACTTGGCTTTTCAAAACAGAGCCACCAGGAATCAGTCAGCCCTCAGCTCAGAGACGTGTGGGAGATGGACGGGAGGTCCAGCCTGTCCTTCTCCAGCAAGGCCATTGTCCTTGGGCTCAGTGAGTCAGTTCCAACCCACAGCCACCTGCTGCCCCATGAAACAAAGCACCACCGTCCTAACCACCCTCGCCATGGCCCTGAGTGGACTGCTGCCGCCACGGTGTCCATCCATCTCCTGAGGGTCTCCTCTCCTGCCCTGCCCCTCTCCCCTACCTTCTCCTGACAACATGTCCAAAGCACGTACGACGAAGCCCTACCCCAAGGAAGAGTATCCGGGAAACTGGACCCGGCTTAAAGATCCCTACAAAGCGGACTCAAAGCCCCACAGAGAGAGGAAGGCGAGTTAGGGCACTGCCCCGCCTGCTGGGGAGGAGTGGGTCTCTGAGGCCAGGGAGCTGACCAGACTGCAGTGCTGAAGGGTCATGTGTGCCCACCTCCGGGGGGCAGGACGCAGGGCAGACGCTTGACAGCGGCTGCCCTGGTTCCTCTTTGTGATTTCCATGCTGTATCTATTTTCCTTCAGTGTACCGTCCTGTTGTTGGGAACTCGCAGCACGCACCCATTCAGCAGGTTTTCTGTGCACATGGACATGAATGGTGCACTTCCAGTAGGCGGGCTCTCACCCTCCTTTCTCAGGGGTTCCTCGCCATGAGCCCCGCAGAGCTTCCTGTCTGACCATATGCCATTCTGCTGTCAGTTTGTGGTTCTGTTAGCTCAGCTAAACAACTCTGTTTTTAAGAAGTCGTGAGGGGGAGCTTTGGGTTTAATGGTTCAAGATTAGCTAAAGGTGACCGTTTGGGGGGTTCATTGTGCCGTGGCCCTCCCCTCTTTTTCTTAATGGAAAGGTCAGATTCTAGAAACACAGAGGACATGAAATACATTTTCTAAAACACTGGATTCTTACAAACCCTTTGGGGCCATTGAGGTGGGGCTCAAGGAAGGCTTGGCCTCACACTGGTAGAGGGACTGTGGGGGTCAGCCGCTGGCCCTGCAGGGATAATCTTGATGTTTATTGACTTGGAAATGATCCAAGGTCTCCTATCCAACCATGCTTCCCAATCCAGCTTCCAATTCCTGTTAGAGACCCTCCCTCCTGTCCACCTGCTTCCTCCCTTTCCCAGGGAGATGCCAGAGGCACACTGTCAAGACATGTCTGTCCCAGTCTGTCAGATAGTCCTTGCCCAGAGAGCCTTGCCTGAGAGGAGCTTGAAAGGATAAGGATGATACGTTGCCCCAAAGCTGACGTAACGGAAGATCACTCGCTGGGTGGCTAGGTGTGAGGAACACACATGTAGTGTCTCACCGTTCTGGGCTTGGAGACTGATGTTAGGATTCGAATGTGGGAGATTCGGGAAGCATGCAGCTTCTTGCAACGCCAGACTCTCCTGGGCTTGGACGATAGCATCGATCAGGGTCCATCCTCTCCCTGTCTTTTCTCCTCGTGTCCCTGGACACCGGTTAGATGGGAGCAGGGTTCGCTGTGATCAGTGCGGCTGCTGTGAACTGGCTGTGTCTCCCAGGTCAAGTTCACAGATGCCAGTGGGGAAGCCACCCTACTCTCTGGGAGGACAGCATTCAGTCCACAGCACCTATTTGTGCAGCTGGAATGTGAAAGGCCTCAAAACAAAACCTGCGGGGTTTGGACCCACCAGTTGCTAATACAAATGTGGGGACTGGAGATACCCCCTCTTCTGTGAAGCCTCACACCACACGGATCCCTCTTAATTCTAAAAAAGTCCTCCCCTGATGGTTTTGTGAAGGCTTCATCCCCTCTGTTGTAGTTTGAACCACACCTTTGTGTTGGAACACGCACCGTTTCATTTTGCATGGTGTATCTGAAATTCATAACCGTGAGATTGGTCTGTCTATATTATAATTCCCTTTCCCTTTGCCTGCATGGCAGTGCAGGGAAATAGAAGATGGCTCCACAGGAGACAGCGATGAGGCAGTGGAAGGGATAAGCAGGATTGGAGGAAGAGGAGGAAGACGGGACTTATACTGGAAGAAGGCTTAGCACACTTCCTAATACAACCCTCCCTCCTTGCTCCCCTGGCCAAGACCTTGCTGGGGTATCACTCCTTCCCTGAATGGTACCCTCCGCTTCTCCTTGGCTGAGTGTCATGCGACCCCCCAGTCACCACATTGTACCGTACATCTCCATTCCCAAGCATCTGCTTTACTAAGTGGCACAGCCCGATAGGAGGCCTGTCTCTGCAGCGGTAAAGCGAAAGGCCTCTGAACAAAGCCTCTGTGGTTTGGACCCACGGCTGCTACCAGTGAGAACGCTGTGGAAGGTGTCTGCCATCAAGGTGGACAGCTTTGCCAGCCCTGTGGAGCCACTCCACTCCGTGTGCCAGTCACTGTGGGCCGGACTGGACCGCACGTGGGGCTGGATTCTCTAAAGGGTCTTCCCCTGAAGGCTGTTAGCCTAGTGGACCCACCACCGCTGTCTGTTTCAAACCACAGGTTGTCTGATTGACGTTCAGCCTGTAGTAAATGACCCGCTCCTGAGTCTGTTAGAAGAAACATTGGGAGCATGTTCGATGGTCTTACAAAAAAATGATGCTTTGACTGCATCAAAGCATTGCTATAATAATTAATGGAGTTGGAAGTGTTTCTTCAATATTTGTAGGCGAAGAACATGCATGACTGTGTTAGTCTGGGTACCTTAGAGAAACAAATCCACAGAAACTCATGTATAAGAGAGTTTTATATAAAGGTTAAATGCACATCAAGAATCCTATCCCAGTGCTGCCCAAGCCCACAAGTCCAACATTAACCCTTATGTCCAACACCAATCCACAAAGTCCCCTCCATTTCACAAAACACACACTGAGACACCAACTGCAGGAGGAAAGCCGAGTCAGTGAATGTGTAAGCATCTCAGCGCTGGCAGGGGTCTCCACACGGCTGTGCCAGCACCCAGGGCTGCATCGGGGTAGGTCCATTCGGCTTCTCCTCGGGGGTGTCTTGCAGGAAGTGAGCCTTGTTAGCTGAAGCAGGGAACTGGCTAAGGCAGCTGCACCCTGGTCCAACCATCACAAAGTAAGAGACCCAAGAACTCGAATGATGTACTGTCACACCTTGAACCAACTGCCCTTAGATATGACCTGTTCTGACATGTGTCCAAGTCTGACTGGAAGACGCGTTTGGAGGTTTGTCATCTGGGACTGCCTACATACTTGCATGGACTGAAGACGGATTGCTAATGTGTGTGCATGTATGAATTGGCTAGCTGCTTCTGATGCCTGTACACTGTACCATTTTGTGTTGTTGTCAGGTGTGGGTGAGCCACGCCCTGCACTTGGTGGCTCCTGTACAAAGCAAAGGAGCTCTGTTGCACGTGGGCCTCAGTGAGCAGCACACCCAGAGCCACACAAGCAACGTCACCAGAGAGGTGTGTGCTCATTCGAACAACCAACCACAGGAGACCAAAGGGCCTTGTGTGCCGGGAACGTAAGGACCAGAACGCAGGAGGAAGGGAATGGGAAATCAGGAGGCCCTGGGAAGAGCGCCCTTATCTTGTGGGAGTTACTGTCAACGCTGTGAGTCAAAATGGATCTGAACTTTTTACTGGGAAATGAGTTTGCTCATAAACTTTGACTCAAGCCAAGACTTCAAGCATTGCACTGCCACCATCCACCCTTCATCGTGGATGAATCGGGGGTGCTGTTCTGAGGGCTATGACCAGGTCTGGCAGGAGCTGGTGGACATGGTCACTAAGCCTCCCAGGTCCCTGTGGTCGTGAGCCCCAACCCTTGGCAATGCATGGGCGACAGACTGGCCCGCAGCCCAGTCCTGCGCCATCCTGTCCGCTTCTGTCTTGTTCCAGGCCAGTGTGGCAGTCGTTGTTAGTCCATCTTGCTGAAGGACTGACACAACAGGGACTGATCCCTCCTGATAAGATGCCAATGATAAATTCAATGAAGTCTTTCTATCCTCACCTCTTTGTTTTTTAATTGTTGTATTGGGGGCGCTTCCAGCTCTGACAACTTTCCATTCATCAGTTGTATCCAGCATGCCTCTACTTAGGCTGCCATCATCAGTTTCTAAACATTTACCTTCTATTTGCGCCCTTGCTATCAGTTTCTCTTCTTTCCCTCCCAAGGCTGATCCGCGTCAGCTGCAGGCATCCGTGGCATATTCAAGGTGGCTCTAAACCACAGCCCGACTGAAAGCCAGCAGCCATGCAGCGCCCTGTGGCTCTCAGGGGGGTTTGTCCCCCTTCTCTGGAGCGAGGGCTCTCAGGGCAAGAGCTTGAGTTCTATGGGAGTTCAGGGAAAGATCGGCTGGTTCTCTGGGAATTTTCTGGAGTGCATGACAGGGAGGCCACTTCTGTGCTCAGAGCGTCTGACAGGTGGTGTGTGGTCCTGTGTCCTCTCCACCGGTACACGTGTGACTGCACAACCCTCACTGCACCCTGGCGTGGCTGCCCTGGTGCCAGGAGAGGAATAGCCCCGGGTGTGGTGAAGCACGGAGCTTCCTCCTGCTGGCGGGAACTCACCAGGTGGTGACCTTGGCTGGGACCCAGGATACAGCAGACCCACCTATTCTATCTCCGCTGGGCTTCTCCAGAGCAGTGCCCTACACCTCGTGGCCACTCCATTCCTGATTGTCCAATGAATGAAGACCATGTCCTCTAGGGAGGCTTTCAGGAGACTGGATAATGTGCGTCTCTTTGTGCATGAGAGTGCGTCACACCAACATATAAGGATGGCCCCAGGTGACCAGGTGGAATTGCCCCCACAGTCCTTGCTTCTCTGTTATCTTGACAGGAGCTGATGGCCCGGTCTGCTTCCTGTGCAGTAGCTGGGGGGCTCAAGTCACCCACCTTTGGTCATGGCTGGGTGCCTTAGCCGCTGTGACACCAAGGCTCCTGAAACAAGCAAGGCTTGTAACGCACCGTTGTGTTGGATATGATTCATAACAGACCGAAACACTGTTCCGTCCCCTCCTGATAATCCTTGCCCTGTTCCCACCCATAGCCACAGCCACAGCCACGGTGTCTTCCGTCTGGTGGAGGGGCTTCCTCGGCTTCCGGGGCTCTCTTCACCAAGCTGGCATCCTTCTCCAGGGACTGCTCTCTCCTGATCACATGCCCCATATGTCATACGGAGTGTGCCATCTCACTCCTTAGGACCAATCTGGCTGCATTTCCCGGGCACAGATGTGTCTTTTCTGGCAACTGTAGCTTAAGTGAAGTCATTTGTACCTGCATGGGAGAGGGCCTCAGGCCCTTTCTCGGTCTGGGTAGGGTTGATGTCTCACCCCTTGAGGAAGTGCTGGCTGAGCGAGGCAGCAGGTGGCCAGTGATTGCAACTGAGGTCCTGGGTCTGAGAGATGCGGGGCAGGGGAGGGGAGGGAGGCGGGGGCGGGGGATGCAGGGCATTCCACAAGACCCTGGCCCTTGTCCCCATTTCTTAAGATCCCGAAATGGCCGAAATGGACTGGCTTGTGTGAGTGAAAATGACCCAGCATAGGGAGAGGAAAGGCTCTCCGGGGGTGTCCTGGTTGGAGAAATATTATAAACATTTTATGTAGCTCAATTTAACATCCCCCCATTATTTCCCTTCTGTAAATGCACCGTCACAGGCCGGCTGCTCTGTGCCGAGTGGCGGGTGATCCTATGTGACGGCAATAGAGATGGCTCTGCACTGTTTAGACCTGCTGCCTGGATTATGGAGGGCTGAGCTCAGTGTGGCTCGTAAATCAATGTGAAATGAGGCCCCGTTTCGGCACCATTTACAGTGAAGCTTTGTAGATCTTGCCTCCAAATAATTGCACCTATTATCTTCCATGTTTTAAAGAAAAATCACACATCTTTTCTGCTGTGGAAAATTGCTTCATAAGTAGATTCCTGATTTCTGAACCAAACACAGCTGCTGCCTGGACGCTGGAGCGAGGAGGTGATTTGGTGCTTGGGTCTCCACCAGGCCTCAGCGCAAGGGGCTCGGGGGCCCCTGGGGGCTCATTTGGTTTCAGGCCCATCGTTCATCATTGATGTGCACACACTCGCAAGCCAACACCGATTTCAGGTAGTGCTGGTGTGTTAGGCTGGGTGGACTAGAGCAACACATTCATCAGTACTCATCTATGTATCAGAATGAGCTTTATATCAAAGGTCTATTAAGAAAACAACCAGCCCTGTCCAAATCAAGTCCCTAAGTCTGACATTAGCCCATAAATCCGATACTAGTCCATCAGTCCCTCTTCAGACCCATGCAGCACATTCAGTGATATGAAATGCAGGAGGATCATAGGCCAATGGGTGCACAGGCCAGTGGGATCACAGGTCTTGTGGATCCAGTGGTGGTGAAAGCATCTCTAGGGTCCTTTCAGGTCTCAGTAGGGCTCCATGGTTTTATCAACAGGAAGGTGAAAACAGAGAGAAGTCTCAGCACATCTCTTCATGGCTTTTCCACAGGGAGACAAAGGTAGAAAGAGAGAGGAACTTCCCAGAATCCTCGTGAGAAGGCCATGCCCACAAAGAGCCATCCTCAGGCTGTGACCTGATTGACAGGCTAGGCTCCACCTCTACACTTATTTATCAAATTGACATGAGTTATGTAACTACTACAACTGGTAATGACAATTAAAATACCTGCATTGTGTGTATTGACAGGAACTATATACACAGATTTGTTCGCGGGACAGGTGTGCTCAAAGTTAATACCTATGTAAGTGCCTTCCTTCCCTCCAGGTTCCTATATTGGATCCACAAGGTGCCCCAAAGATGCCCTGGAGCCTTAGGCTCCTCAAGTTCCCGTCCCAAAACCCTCAGTCCAGGACAATCTTCAAGGATAAAACACTGTATCCTCTCCGGAATACACACACACACACACACACACACATCTGTATATCTATATATGATCGAGGTGACTTTATATTAGCTTACTCACAGGGGTGATACTCAAAGAGTCAATCCGTTTCCCAGGGTGCTGGTCCTTGGTCACCCTCCACGTCTGGAGCTGATCTCTCCCTGTGGCTCCATTCCCGTCAAACTCTCCACAGCTCTAGAAGAGCCACCGTGATCCTGGTGAGGCCCTCACTTCTTAGAATCATCAGCCACTCGGGATCGAGGGTAGTGTTTGCTCAAGGACAGTGTCCAGGAGGGTTAGGGAAGAAGGAAGAGGGGGGTTGGGAGAGACAGGGAGGGAGCGGGGTATGTGAGGTGACATTGTAGGGGTTGCCAGCAGTCAGATGAAATAAAATGTCTGTTATAAATTGATGCAGAAAAAACGGATCTGTTCTGTAAAGCGTCTAAAAAAATTCAAACAAACAAACAAAAATCCTCAAACTCTGTGCCTCGGAGTCTATTCTGACTCACAGTGACCCTACAGGGCTGAATAGAACTGCCTCTGTGGGTTTCTGAGCCTCTAATTCTCTCTGGAAGCAGAAAGCCTCATCTTTTCACCAAGGAGCAGATTGTGGTTTCAAACTGCTGACCTTGTAGTTAGCAGCCTAATGTGTACCGACCGTGCCAACAGTGCTGGGTAGAAGTAAGCCCATTCACAATAAGAAGTCATGGTTTGTTTTTTGTTTGTTTGTTTGTCTAGGCCATCTGTCTAGGTAAGAAGTGTGGGGTTAGTTTGCATGCATCCTACTTGGACTACAGGTGCTGTGATCTCTGGCCGTTACCCTTTAAACACGATTGTTCATGTGCCACTTCCATGAGGGGAGTGTGGACCCCAAGTGAATCCGCAATAGGATGCTAGATCAAGGAGACACAGAGAAAGCTGGAGGTCTCTACCAGCAGAGCTCCGTCTTGGGGATCATAAGGAAGCATTATGTTCCTTTTCGAAGAACAGATCTGTATTTTTACATGAGTGTGTATCACTTGGGACTTACAGACATTCTTAGCAAGCCTTGGACACCAGGTAGCTGAGCCAGGTCTCGAAGTGGTCCTGAAGAGGGCCTTGGGCTTGGGCCATCTCCTCGGGAGAGGGCAGCCTTTCTTACTGCAGTGCTTGGGGCCCCCTGGGTCTCAGCTGACTCTTCAGCAACCAGAGCAGCAAAACTCTTGGGGGTGGGGACGTGGCACACCACAAGGCCCCGCGTCCTGGTCCTCCCCTGCTGTCTCTTTGGTCTCCTGGGCTCTCGTAAGCCTGCTCCTCAGGGAGACTGCTGAGTCTCTCCCTTCTTGGTCCCCAAAGAAAGCAGATGCTTCCTCAAGTTTCGTTTGAATTCTGTCCCAAGTGGCTCAGGGTGACAACCCTCCCTCCTGTCTCTTGACCCTGTGTGGCTTATGGGAGGAGACCCTGCTTCCCTCCCATTCATATGCTCCATCAGCAACTAGAAAGCTTCCAACCGGAAGAACTTCAAAGCTTCCTGATAAAGTCACAGCTGTTGTGAGCGACCGCATCCATCGTTGTGCTTGGCTCTGATGGCCGCACGGAGTTGGCCCAGAATGGCTTCATTTTCCAAATATGAATGTGGTAATTACATAATCTGGCGTCCATTTGAGGATGAAGAGTAAAGGGGTGGAGTCTAGCCTGTCAATCATTGTATAGCCAATGAGGCTTCTCTGTGGGCATGGCCTTCTCCTGAGGATTCTGGGAACTCCTGCATTTCCTCCTTGGAGGTGAGAGACACTCTCTCACTCTGCTCATTCCCTTTGAGACATTTCTGGGGAGAAGCCACATGAACTATGCGGAGGCAGTCAGACCCTCAGAGCTGATGAAGCAACCGCATGCAGACTTCTGCCAGCACTGAGATGCTTACACTGCCGCTGGATCCCCAAGACTTCCCACCCACTGGCCTGTGATCTTCCTGCACTTGGTGTCATTGCATGAGTTTTGTGAGTCTGAAGAGGACTTTATAGATTGGTAGCAGACAGATTGACTAATATCAAACTGATGGAATTTATCTGGACGGGCCTGGGCTGTTTTCTCAATATTCAATTGCTCTTGTATATAAAATTCTCTCTTATACACATATGAATGTCTATGGATGTGTTTCTCAACTCTACCCAAACTAACACAATGGATCTTCAGAACTCATGCTTACTTTCTGTCTGCTTCTGCCTTCTGGAGAGAAGATGTCAGGATGCTACAGACAGAAAACTTCAAACTCTCTTCCAGTTAAGGTCCATCTGGGCGCGTTCCCTGTGGGCAGCGGGGATGGTGGCTGCTGCAGCCTTGCATGGCCTCTGTCCGACCCCAGGGCCGAGGCACGGATGGACACTCTCTCTCCACCCCGGCCGGAATGGAATGCTTGGGGAGCAGGAGAGCGTGTTCCAGGTTTTGGACGGTAGAACTGAAAGCGGTGAGGGCTTCCGGGGGGCGTTTTCTCTGAAGGAACTTACCCCGTCTCCTCCAGGCTGCTCGGTGGGCATTTGCTTTGGCAAAGGACACAGAAGTTGTTTGCGTGTCAGAGTAAGGGCTTCACTTGTACATGTAGGCATGTGTGGATTGCTTGCACAACACACACACACACATAAACTCACACATACAAGAAGGCTTCAAATATTCCTAGAAACAAAGAATTAAAATAAATTTCTCCATGAACTTTTTGAAGTCCTCTCAGTATGTCTGTAGTGTGTGTGTGTGTGTGTGTGTGTGTGTGTTAGAGAATACTCAGACATGTTTGACCCAGCATGTCTGAGTATTCTCTAACACACATACACAGTTTGTGTGGATGGATGGTTGGTAGATATGATACAAGGAGGATAGATATAAAAATAGAAATTTAATAAGTGGACAGATTATAAATAGTAATATGTAAATACTAGGTAAACTATACCAAGGTGGATAGGTAGATATGAAGATAGAAAATAAATAACTGGAGCAAAAATAATTAAACCTTTTCAAATCTGGTAGAAACAAAATACATAATAGGAGGAAAGATAGATGACAGGCATATAACCAACAGTAAATGAATAAATTGAAATGTGATAGCTAGCTAGCTTGAAGATAGATAGATAGATAGATAGATAGATAGATAGATAGATAGATAGATAGGTGCATGGCTGGATGGGTGGACACTCGCTAGTCGATGGACAGATGGAAGGAGTGACAGGCAGATGCTGAAGGAGGAAGGCAGATTCCTCCTCTTAGTCTGGTCTCTGGCCCGGCGTGAAGACCACATTTGGTAGCTTTGTATCGCCTGGATCATCCAAAATTCTTGGTCATCCCTCAAAGACTCATTATTGATTTCCTGTGACCTGTGAATCATCTATCGACATGCAAATTGGCTAGGGTTTAGTGTCAGCTCAGGAAATATCACTTTTTAAAAACTGGCTTGTCTTAGGGCAAGGAAACCTTTTATGTTCATTGCATTTGGATAAGAAACCAGTGAATTGTTAGTGAGACCAGGAGAGCTGAGGCCAGACCTGGCATTTCTGTCTGGTGGGGAGACGGTTTCATCTGTCCTCCTCTTCCTCTTCATCCTCCTCAATCATATCATCATCATCATCATCATCATCATCATCATCATCAGTAATATAGGGAAGGGTGGCACCAATTCCTGCTGTCCTAGGGGGTGGGGACCCCATTCCATGCTCTACACATTCTTTTAACTGTGGGCGGGGGCGGGGAGGGTGTGAGAGGGGTTGCTTCCCAGGGGATTCCCGGCCGAGGCAGACCACACGTGGCTGGGCCCTCCCTGTCCCTGCCAGCTCCAGCCTGGTGCTGCTGGGGAGCTGGGCAGATTCCAGCAGGGATTCCTGATGAAAGCACGAGGGAAAGAAAGCCCTGGAGATCCCCTTCCCAGATCAAGCGATGAAAACCTCAGCCAGGAGTGGACCCACCCGGGCCCCGGGATGGCCTGTGTGTGTGAGGTCACCACGGGCAGTGACAGCCTCACGAGCCAACAACAGTGTCTGTCGGTGTGTGAGCGGGATTTCCTCTTCCAAAGGGGATTTCGGTGAGAGAAGGCTTATCTTTCAGACATGCTGGCCTTTGGGGGACCTCGTTGTTAGGGTCTCTGCTCACATGGAGAGGGAAAGGGGGCCCTGAGAGAGACAGGGAGGAAAACTGGACCCTCCCCAAACTGAAGGTGCCCTCGGGGCTCTCGGCAGGGTCCGCGCTGACCGCGTGGCAGATGGGCAGCAGGCTGGGAACAGTGGAGGACAGCCCCCGAGGAAGCAAGGGGCAGACCTTCCGGGAGTTGGGATTGCTACTGGTTGGACCATTTAAAGCATATCTCCCAGCGGGGCAGCCCTGGGCACCAGTGGGTGCTGGCCAGAGGGCCCCTGGCATGGGGTGGGTGGAGGGCAGTGGACATGTGGTCTCCATGGGTTTCGGTGGCTGGTTTTTCTCCACGTAGATCACTGTCAGACCATTCTTCAGTGTCACCTGCAGTCAACTCAGACCTCACTTTCCTGGCCAGCCACGATGCTGGCCATTTGCAGCAGCGGGTCTCCTCTGGATCCGAGCCGGGCCTTCCCACCGCGTCCATACAATGAAACCACCACTCTCTTCTTCACAGAGATGACCTTTGCTCGTCTCTGGTTGCAAGAGCTGGTTTAGAACGAGCACCCCGTGCCCAGTGCTCAGGGATTGTTCACCAGGGAACCTTGTGATGCTCCCAGCCGTCCTGGCTGCTCCGTGCCATCGAGCCAGCACTGACTCGTGGGACCCTGTGCACACAGAAGGAAACACAGCCAGTGCTCGCCGTCCCACAGCTGTGGCCAAGCTGAAGCCCATTGCCGCAGCCACTGGGCCAGTCCATCTCCTCTAGGGCCTTTCCTTTGTCCCTGACCCTCCTCATCCCCAAGCACGAGTCCTGCGCCAGGGACGGGCCCTACGGGTGCCTTGTCTTCCATCCTGGATTTGCCTGTGTTCATCAGCCATTCCAACGTCCCAGATCCCAACAGAAGAACACTAGATCCTGGTTTCCGTACGATGAGCCCTGCTGAAGGTACTGCAGTGTTTGTGGGCACCAGGGAGAAGAAAAGCAGGTAATGCCCATGTATTTGCTTTTAAAGATAACTGATGATTATAGATGGTACTTATTACTTTTTAAAAATTTATGGAAAATGGAGGATTTTGTGTTTGAAAGCTTGATTTAAAACGTTGGAGAAATGCTTATTTGTTTCACAAATTTCTTAGAACAAAAATAGACCTTTGTTGAACCAACTGGATTAAGTTTAAGATGATTTGGGTCATTTTGAAGTAAATACCAGGCGAACTGTGGACCGTGAAGAATCCAGAAATTTGCTGACATTCAGATCTCACCAGGGCTAAGAGACACAAAATCCACTGTGGCGTGGTGAATATAAGCTAGTCATCTGTGATTTAACTCAGCGTGGACTTATCTCTGATGCCAAGGCATTAACCCCAAATATGGACACACAGATAATGGGACGCAGTGTTTTCTGAGTCTGTCACACGTGACATCCACTCTCATGTTGCTCAGTAGCTTCTCATTCTAGGACAGAAAATCTGGCACCGACCCACCATGCCTTCCCTCACCGCAGTACTGCGCACACATGCACCATCATACACACATGTACAATGTCATACACACATCATACACTCTGGGACACACTTACACAGTCATATGCACACATACACACACCATCATATAGCATCACACACATAGTACTACACACACTATCATATACCATGATATACACACATGCCCTCATACACCATGACACACATACACACACTGTCATACATACATAAATGGTCATACTCACACACACCATCATGCACACATTTGTGGTCATACACTCAAATACCATCATACACATACACACATGCACCGTCATACACACACATGTACCATAATACACACATACAGTTTCATACATACACATTATCATATGCCATCTCACACACACACTGTCATATACCATCACACACACACACACCATGATACACACACATATTCCATTATACACCATGACACACACCAGCTGACAAGACACATGGGGCTGTGCTGATGGCAGCAATAACCCTGGACCTGAAGGAGCCATGTGGAG
>NW_022103920.1:1874100-1883380 GCF_000313985.2 Echinops telfairi | reverse complement strand
CCTCCTCCCCTTCCTCCTCCTCCTCCTCCCTGTGAGCCTGGTGAAATCACTCCGGCTCCGTAAGGGATTTTAGTTCTGTGGAGAATACAAGCTGTTATTTGTCCATGCAGCTTAGAGTTGCAGATTTACAGTATCAGTAATCCTTAGGACACCCCGACATAGAGCCCAGCAAGGTGAGTGCCCAATTTCAAAGGGGGAGGGGAGTCATCCTCTCACTGGACAGGGGGGATTCCAAAAGCAGTGTAGACTGAGCTGAAGCTACCGTGTGGTTACAGCCGGATTCATCCGCCAGCAGACCACCGGGTCCTCGTGTTTCTAAAGGGCGTGGTAAGGCCTTCATGAAATGGAGCTGTACGTGTGCAGAGAGCATTACAATCAACACAGTAGACGTCCCTTAACTCTGTCAATGAAACCAGTCCAACACCCAACAAGCAGAGCCATTCTCCGGACCCACTGTACTGCCTGCAAAGGGCAGATTCGGGTCCACGCTGAGCTGCCAGGCCCTTCCTCTCGCTGAGGGAGGCTAACTCATGGTCTTCAGTCTGTATCACCCCACTGAGCCCAGCCAGCCAGCCACTCTTAGGTTTAGGGAGCAGCATTTTAACCCTGCTTATTTCAGCCTTGGTCCAAGAGACATAAGAAATGCTAATGCTGGTCCAGCGCAGGGGAGGATGGGAAGGGAGGATGAGGAGCAGGGTTTTAGCAGCAGCGCCACTTTCACTGGTTTGTGAGGGAGGGGTGGGCAGATGCAGGGCAGGGGGAGACTTTGCCTGTGCTCTTGCAAAGGAAGGGGATCCCCTTCTTTCAAGGGCTGCCAGTGTATAGCTGCAGGCATATCATGCTGCAGGTGTGTGATGTGCAGGTATATCATCTTGCAGGTGTGTGATGTGCACGTGTATAATGTGCAGATGTGTGATGTGCAGGTGTGTCATGTTGTAGGTGTGTGTTGTGCAGGTGTGTGAGGTGTGGGTGTGTCATGTTGCAGGTGTGTGTTGTGCAGGTGTGTGAGGTGCAGGTGTGTGAGGTTCAGGTGCGTCATGTTGCAGGTGTGTTTTGTGCAGGTGTGTGATGTGCAGGTGTGTCATGTTGCTGGTGTGTGTTGTGTAGGTGTGTCATGTTGCAGGTGTGTGTTGTGCAGGTGTGTTTTGTGCAGGTGTGTGATGTGCAGGTGTGTCATGTTGCTGGTGTGTGTTGTGTAGGTGTGTCATGTTGCAGGTGTGATGTGAAGGTTGTGATATTTCAGGTGTGTGATGTGCAGGCATGTGATATGCATGTGTGTGATGTGCAGCTGTGTGATGCTATAGGCATGTGATCACTAGTGACTAGGAAAGGACCTGCTCAGAGGTGATTTCTGAGCCAAATGCAGGCCCATTTTATGAAACACAGAGCAAGGCTGGCACACCTCGGTGTCAACACACCGGCAGCCTTGGGTGGCTTGCTCTCGTGGTGTCAGGCAGCTGGGAGGCAGGAGTGAGCACGTGAAGGGCTTTCTTTGTCTGCAGGGCCCTGGCTTCAGCACTTCTATCCCACTGAACGCTTACAGAAATGCCAAGGCACTTGGGTTCCTGCTGCCTGCTGCCAGGGAGCCCCCTTTGACTCATTGTGAGCGGGTGGGAACAGTCCCCTGGAGAGTCCATGACTTCACTTTATGAAAGGAACAGAGACCTCGGCTTTCCCCCAGTGAGTGGCTGGTGGGTGTGAACTACCCGCTTCACAGTGGGCCGAAGCACGAAGAACAAAGGCATGGCTGGTGTGGGGAGGCACCCATTGGCAGGACCCCCAGGAGGCCTGGGTCACTTTGGAGAGGCTAAGAGAGGTATTCGTCAGGGGGACTCCCCTGACATCTCAGAGACCCCTAGGGATCACTGCTGCCCTTGGCTCTCTTCCCTTAGGATGACTCCTGCCTGGCTCCCACTCCCTCCCACCTTGTTCCTAAGATCCCTGGGGACAGGAATATCATGCAGGGCTCCCCGGAGAGGCTCCAGGCCCTAGACCTGTGGTACCAAAGGGTGTGTTTCCAGATGGAGCGTGGTTTTCGGATGTCCAAAGTGACAAAGTGTCCGAAGTGCTGGAACCCACACCTCTTCCGTCCCAGGCTCCATCAGTGAAACCCTGCCTATCGTGGATGCTCTTCTCCCGTCACCGAAGCCAACAAATGCTCACGATGATGGACCAGGTGGCCACTCTTGACGGTGACAGACGGCTCCTGGTATTAGGTCCAGGATGCCAGGCCCAGCTGGTGCTGACAGGAGGTTATTGGTACGGAAGGGGGCAGTTGGAGAAGACTGGGGAATTTCTGGAGTTCCTCAGAACAGACTTGTTTCTTCTGTCTTTCACACCCAGGCAGACTTTGAAGTGTTGGAGGAGAAATGAACGGACAAGAGACTGGTGTTTCCTCCCATGTCTGTTGACGCCCCTCATCATTGACATAAGTAGCATTTGGGAGGGAGAGGGCTGGAGAGAAGAAGCATCGCATCCGTGGGCTTGGGCACAGGAGCAATCGAGAGGAGGGGGCAGGACCAGGCCCGGTTTCTTCTGTGGTGCCTAGGGTTTCCCTAGGCCAGAACAGACACCGTGCCAGCTGGCAACCCAATGACATGTGTACATCTTCACCATGGACCCTCAGAAGGCCCGGCAGGGGCATCTTGGAAGGAGTCCAGTTAACAAGCTGCTGAGAGGGCAGCGTGGTGAGGTTTCGTCTTGTCTATTTCAGACGTATTATCAGGAGGGCCATGATACTCGGTAAAGCGGTGGGTGAGTGAAAAAGAGGAAGACAGATGGACAGACGTCGTGTCTTCAAAAATGGGCTCCAACAGAGCCGCACTTGTGCCTTGTGGGGACGGTGCCACCCGGCATGGCTTTGTTCGGGGGTAGCTGGGGTCTCTGTGAGTTCAGGTGAACTTCACAGAAATGACCAAATTCTATAAATAACACATACAGGTACATCGATTCTACATGCTCCTACATATACATGCATACACCTAGGTGGGACTCCAAAAATTCATAGAAACATCCCATTGCCCTTGCTTTGACTCCCTCCCCACCCTCGCCCCCACCCCCGCGTGTCAGGAGTGAGCAGGGTGAGGGAGCAGGAGGCACATTCCAGGCCCTCAGGCCAGCCCCTCTGGCTGGGGCTCCTCAGGTCTCTGTGAGGTTCCATCCCTGGGGGCTGCTGCTCTGCAGGCCTCCCTGGCTGCAGTGGGGTAGGGACGTGGGGGAGCGCTGTACTTATTCTTAGTGATGTGTGCTTTCTGTAAAGAAAAGACCCCTCCCCTGGCTTTCCCTGCTGCCCGTCACTGTGGACCACAGCTTAGATCATGAAGACGATGGGCAGAAGGCTGTCCATCAAAACCTGGCTGGTTCCAGGCTCCTTACAGCCAGGGTGGCCCGGATCATGGGCGGCACCCTGATTTCATGCTAGGGGCTGCGGCCAAGATCCGCTGGAATGCAGGAGGGCACAGAAGAGCATTCCCAGTGGTGGGCAGGTTCACCGACCCTGAAGAGCACTCCCAGGCCAAACTGGCCACATGCAGCCTGAGGGGCGGAGCAGGGCTCGGAGCGGAGCTGTGTGGTGCTGTGGCCGGAGTGAGGGGGAGAGGAGGTCCATGCAAAGTGAAGGCGCGCAGTTCTGTCTGCAAGCAGCTCCTCCACCCTCTGCTCTCGCTCCATGGTCTGTACTCGGCACACACCTGCCTTCTCTCCACCCCTCCCCTCCCCTGTGGTCTGCACCCCAGCCCCACTCTCCAGGTGGATTGTCTGAGCTTGACCGGCTGGTCCTCACAGCATTCTTTAGCGCAGTCATATTTCCTCCTCAGATCTTATCCTCATTTCTCAGCCTACCTGTCTGCAGGTGCCCCCCCTCTACCTGCAGGAAAGACCTGTGAGGACGACCCCTGCCTTGAAAATATAAGCACTCCATGTGTGTGCATGCGTTTATGTGTGTATGTTTATGTGTGCATGTGAGTGTGTGTTCATATATGTGTGTGTGTTTAGGTGTGTGTGTGTGCATGTTTGTCTGGATACCCATTGGCCATTTCTTGGCTGCTTTTCTCCCATTAGAGGGAATGATATGTCTGTTTGGGGCACGTCTCATACATTTTTCATTGAAGATTTGAATATGTCACATCATGAGCCACCTCTGAACAGGATTCGCCTCCGACCCCCGGCAGGACCTTGCTCTATGTTGGCATTGTTAGTGTGGCTGAGTTCTGGGACCCCTGGGTCCTCTGTCCTGTGTGGTCCCTGGGATCTCTCGATGGTTATGTCATAGGTCTTTCAGGCGTAGGCAGCAATCAGCGATGCTCTAAGCCCTGGAGAATGGGCAGGGTGGCGATTGGTGTGCCACCCGCCCCTCTCTATGCCCCCGCAGCCCACAACTCTGCTTTCCACGGAGGGAGACCTCCTTGCACCCAGCCTCAAGCTCCAGAGGTGCGAGTGCAGACCCTTCCCGGGTCTTTCCTGGGCACACCGTGGGCCTCTGGGCCCGAGCTTTTCTAGGCCGCTCCAAGCACAGAGCTGCCTGCTGCGTTCCCTTTGCTTTGTCGGTGTGAGTGTGTGTTTGGCCTCTTCTTCGCCTGAACCAAGAATCTGTGCCGCAGACGGATGGGATGGCCAACAGCTGCCACTGGCGGGTCTCAAAAACCCCCCGGAAAACCCAAAGGGCGGCTCTGGGAGCTGATGACGGAAAGTGCATGGACACGGACACTGGAGGGTGTTGGGTGGGCACAGAGGGACCTGCCTCTGGTAGTGGAGCACTCGACCCTCCCACGTGCACTCCCCCATGGCAGGGGCTGCTGAGACCCGCTGCTTCCATCGCTGCGAAGACGGTGAGCTTTTCCAAGGCTGCAGTGACGCTAGGAGAGCCGCCCTCAACCGAGGAGACCGGACGTCACACAGCCCACGCTTCTTACCAAGAGGAAGGCCTTGCCCGTCAGTAGACACGCCCCCCAAACCTCTGGTTCATTTCCAGAGTGCTGGGAAGGCCTTTTGAGGGTGCTGCACAATCATCTATTGCCTTTCTCGGGGAGGGAGGTGGGGAGGTTGTTGCCTTCCTGGGAATGGGAGGACGGGTCCAGTTGGTCCCCATGAGCCAACAGCTTTTAGCTCTCGTTCTGTGGCGTCTTCAGTCACCTGGATCACCTGGGAAGGGGGGATGGTGAAGCCCCATCAGAGTGTCTGTGGGGTGACTCCCTTCTTCTGGACTCTGAGACAGTGGTTCTCAGCCTGCCTGATGCTGCGACCCTTTCGTACAGCTCCTCATGGGGTGGGGACCCCCAACCATAACATTATTTCCGTTGCTACTTCAAACTGTCATTTTGTTACAGCTATGAATCATAATGTAAAGATCTGATATGCAGGGTATATTTTCAATGTTACAAATTGAACATATTTAAAGCATAGTGATTCCTCACAACAATATGTAATTATATATTGTGAAATATTTCTAATTACAAATAAATGAAATTTTGCCTTGAAGCCTCGTGTAGCATAGGTAACAGTCTTCACGTCCGGTACTCGTATGTGGGCGTATCTGTATGTGGACAGACCCACCTGGAGATAGACAGAGGAGCAGTGTCTCGGTTCCTAAGACCTTGAGGAATACATGATTTCCGATGGTCTTAGGTGACCCCTGTGAAAGGGTCATTTGACCCCCCCAAGGGGTCGTGACCCACAGGTTGAGAACCATGGCTCTCCGACAGGGTAAGGATGTCTTGTTGAAAGGTGCGCTCATTATTGTGTTTAATTCCACCCCCTTATCTCCTGTCCTCATGATGGCTTCATGTTCTGTAAGCATGTAAGAGTGTACCTGTGTCTCATTTATCGTCAAGGTAGGTTCCAAGTCCAATTCTTGGAGGAAGATGGATGCTCTGTGAAAACGGAGGCGGTCCTCATTAAGTAATAACACAGTGAAGAATGGCCACATTATGATATAGCTTCCAGATTAAATCAAGACGTAACTGACCAATGGCATTATCCCATGGCTGCCAAGCCTCTGGGCGTCACGGCCCACCTGGATGCATAGCCTTCCCAACCACAACCAGCGTTACTCCCACCTGGCACCTCAGGTGTGTTCCTGCAGATATGCCACATGAAGGTACAAAGTCCTTGTAGTGTAGATGCCCAGTGGTTGTTGTCAGTGTGAAATATGGAGCTGGGGAGAGTTGATAGGTGAGGAGTGGGTGTCTCTTAAAATCACAGCTCTGCCCTGGCTTTGTGACATAATCTGCCATGACTCAGAGTAACAGGAAGTACTTAAGTAATTGCAGGTATGGATGTGAGCGGCACCTTTAGTTAGAGGACATTGGGTCACAGGGCTGAATTTCCCCGCCAATTGTCGAGTTGCTCTGTGTGAGAGCAGGTCGGTGCACGTGAGTGCTTACCGCACATGTGAGCATGGACGCTGTGTCCTGGGCCTTGTGTGTTTAAGCATCGGGAGAAGCCCAAGGGATGAAGAGCAGGGCACGGTGGTTACCACACATCACTCTGTGCCAGGTCCAGCACCCAGCAGCCTATCTAGACCCGTGTTCCCACGAGAGGGGACCCCCATGTGGGGCTGAAGCAGTGCAAGGCTCAGATGCAGCCCTGCCCCTCCAGGCTGACCTCTGCGTCATCCCCATGTTGAGACCGCCAAGTGAACGCAACCCCATCCTATGTGTGCATCTGATGAAAGCTGCCTGCTCTGGGAAGGGGGGCACTCTCCTCCTGACATGCCGGCTCTCTGCGCCCCTTCTCTCAGGGGTTGCTGTGAGTTATGCACACACCCCATCCAAGACTCTTATCGATCATGGACTGCGGGCCCATCTCGAGGCTCTGCAGAGGCCAAGCGATGGCATGAAGTGTGGCCCCTTTCCTCCAGGGGACTGAAGAATGGCAGGTACCAAGTTCATGGGCACAGGGATGTCGGGTCCCCCAGTCTAGGTTCTGTGCACCCCACCGTGGCCATTGTGAAGAGATTGCCTATCCCAGAGACGGCACTGCCTTACATGCCTGTTTGCAGAGCCCCTGCCTGCCTCCTGCTGCCTACACAGAGCAGGTTCTGTGTCTCGTGTTAACAGCAATGGTGGCTCGTGCCTGTTTCAGCCCACAGCATGGATGTACCACCAACAGAGGCATCACACGTGTGCCAAGCAGACATTTGGAGGGAAAACTTGCGGGGCCCCGAGACTGGATGTCTCTTTCTGCTCTACCAAATATGTGGGGATTCAAGTGGACAAGCCATGGCCAAGTGCAGCCTGAATTATCCCATCAGTGGGCATTACGGGAACAAGAGATGGAGCCTGGCATGCTCCACCCTGTCCTCCTCACGCTTCCCCGCAGCTGGAAGCCCTGCCTCAGACGGTGCTGAGAGTCGCTCAGCCTTTAAGGCTATCAGTGGCCTGAGCAGGAGCAGGCTTCTCCATCCATCCACCCCCCCACGCCCCCAGTCACACACCATGATGCAGGCCACGGGCCCAGCCACGGCCCCCAGAAGAGAAAGAAGAAGTGAGTTGTTTAAATGGGAACCAGGGATTTAGGACACGTTCAGAACTTCCTTCCGATGAAACCCTCGTTAGGCTGATTAATAATGACATGGGAAAGATTTGGACATGATTACATCTAAAATTGTCTTCCACTGGAGAATCGCTCCAAAAGGTCACTACTAATGTGGAGGAGAAGACTGAGAAAGGTCAGAGAAGAGAGGTGCCCCCAGGGAGGTTGTGTTTGTCGGGGGGGTGGGGGGTGTATTATTTTACAGTATCTGATGAGAAATAAATGTCTTCCTTTTAACTTTTTAACAGAGGGAATTTCCATCAGGTTGCATGTGTCCCACAGATGCGTGTTGGAATTCTAACACCTGTTCCTGGGGTGAGAGCCCTGCTGGAAAATGTGGTTTCCCTGGTTAAGTCAATGAGGCCAGAGCAGGGTGGTCCTAACCCTAATCCCCTCTGCCTTATGAAGACAAGGGCGGGGCGATGGCGTGTGTGCCTTGACCACCAGCTGAGTAACCCGGGGGCACCCTTTGTTTCCAACAAGGAAGGCACTGGCATGGCCAAGCGCCTGACTTGGACTTCCGCCCGCCAAGCGGTGGGAATGACGGCCAGGTCTTGACATTCCCCTCCTGCACATGGTATGTGTGTTCTGGAGCAGTAAGGACCGGAGGTCCACAGTGTGCTGAAGTGACCGGAGTTTCACAGTGTAAGCACGTTGGAAACACTGCCATGCAACCATGGACACACAGCTCGGGGATGGAGCCAGGCTGCGCCTGCCAGCACCTTACCTTCATGTCTCCAGAGTCCAGGGAGGAAGTGGAGGGGTTACAGGCCAGCACAGAGACCCTGGTCATCCCCTTCTCCTGCTGAGGGCTCAGGAGAAGGGAGCCTGCACTCCTTGAGTTTCTCTTTCGTAAGGGCAAGCATGAGAGCTACTTTCCATATGGAGACAGAGACACTCCGGAGGGCTGCCCACTGGGGTTACAGAAGCCCAGTCGTTAAAGGGTGTGGACTCTGCTTTTGATTCTCAGGGCCATTGCGGGGAAATACCATATGCCAGCTGGCATGTAGGCACAGGACAGTATTGCCTTACTGGTAGGGATGCTGGGATTCTGAATTTGGGGCTTCGACTTGACCGTGCAGACCTCTGCACGCTCTCCTGGAAGATCCTTCCTTGTCCTCCTCTCTGTCTACTGGCTCAGGATTCCCCTGCTGTGTAGAGGCAGCCTCAGTGGCCACCATCCCTCTGCTTTTATGGCGCTGAGGCCTGAGAATAGATGTCAAACAACACCCAGAAGGGGGCCTCCTCCCCAGAGGACTGCTGTGACTTGCTATCTCCTAGGTAAGATTTCACAATGGCCTCTTTCCCAGAGAGGGTGTCAGGGCGGGAACTGCTGAAGGGGCCAGCAGGGAGTGAGGCAGAGAAGCTTGGGGCAGATGAAGAGCAGGCCATGGAACAGGCCTGAGATGATGGTCTGAGGAAGGGTGATCCTGGCAGGGGGAACGTTGGGTGAGAAGGTGAAAGAAGCTGTCAGAAATAGTCTGGTGGCCTCCACAGTGGGTAGATGGTGCCCCTCCTCTGTGGGGAGATGATGCTCCTCTGCTGTAAGTTTGGCAGAAGATGACCTCTGCTGTGGGATGGGGAGATGGTGGTCCTCTGTTGTGGGATAGGGAGATGGTGGTGGTCCACTATTGTAGGATGGGGAGATGGTGGTCCTCTATTGTGGCATGGGGAGATGGTGGTCCTCTATTATATGATGGGGAGATGGTGGTCCTCTATTGTGTGATGGGGAGATGGTGGTCCTCTATTG
>NW_022103920.1:1863823-1873292 GCF_000313985.2 Echinops telfairi | reverse complement strand
GTCCTCTATTGTGTGATGGGGAGATGGTGGTCCTCTATTGTGTGATGGGGAGATGGTGGTCCTCTATTATGGGATGGGGAGATGGTGATCCTCTATTGTGTGATGGGGAGATGGTGGTCCTCTATTGTGAGATGGGGAGATGGTGGTCCTCTGCTGTGGTATGGGGCATATGGTGGCCCTCCACAATGGAGTGGGCAGACAGTGGCCCTCTGCTCTGAACTGACACAGATCGGAAAACTCAGGGACATGTTGAGACCTGACTCTCAGGAGGGCTGGAGTGTTGGAGAGACCTCATACCACTTGGCTGGGACCTTCACGAGTCAGCTGGCAGCGCGATGGAGACAGGGAGGGTGATGGGCTTGGAGACTTGGAGCACAGTGGCTCTCTTCGTGTCCTCAGTCCTTCCATCTGTGAGCTCTCTGTATGGGACAGACTGGAGAGCTGCCTGGTCTGGGCTATCTTGGACAAAAACCACAGTGATTCTGAGATCATTTACCAGCTGTTTAATAACCCGTTATATGGCTGCACTAGAACTCCTCTCTGCATTGGAAGGGCACTTTGAGATCCAAGGAATCAAATAGTCTGAGATAAGCTGTTGGGTTCCTGTTCTGAATTGTCTTCTCTCACAGCACGAACACCCTGCAGATCCCCATTAACAAAAGCATAAGGCAGTGCCTTGCTCAACTCAAAAATGATAAATCATTTGATTCATCCTTACATCTCAAGCCATTATCTGATTCTGGCACAATTTTAATTTTTAAAAGTAAGAATTAATATGATATATGATGAGCATTCTGTATCTCCTTCAATTCACTCCAGCTGCTCTAGAATATGATGTTATAATTTTGTGGATTTTCATTTTGGGCCCTGAGTGTGGTGGGCTTGAAGAAATGTGGGAATACCTGCAGGAACCAGGAGATATTTGATAATTAAACTGCTCTCTGGATTTAATTCAAAATTAAACTCAGGAGAGTGAGAATAACTTAAATAAACCAATAAAAATTTTGACTGTGCAATTCCAAGCTCAACTTTCAATGAAAAGTTATGCATCCAGTAAATTTTGCAATAGGCAGTTCATTTTTATGCTTATTATTACCTTTCATTATATTCATTAAAATGTTAAACTTGATCCAGAATTGCTTAAATCTTCCATGAGCTATGCATGTGGAAAATCATTTGGCAGATGCTTCATTGGGGGAAAGTGCTTACCTTTGCATAAAACCTCTTTTTGTTTGTTTGATTGTTTTTGGAAGAGAGAGGGAAATATTAAAAGAAATCATTGATGCGCCTGAAAATTCAGGCATCTTGTTCATGAGTGGAGGCACAGAAATAATACATCACATCCTATTGGCAACAAGTCTTCGAGCAGAACTCCCAAGGAAAGGAAGGAACGTGATCAGAATTGTGGGCTGGGCAGTGACATCAGCTCCCTCGTTTTCATTACCTCGGGGAACATCGGGGATGTTGAGCAATGAACCATGCCCCCAAGGACCTTGGGCAATGAACTGTGCCCCCTCCCCAATATATGTTAGGATACTGACTCCCATGCCTGTCGCTGTGATCCTACCTGGAAATGGGGATTATTTTGTTATGTTAATTAGAACATGCCAGGGAAGATGGGTCCTAACCCTAATCATTTTTAGGTGCTAGGGAAGGCTGTCCAGACCCAGAACAGAGCACTCCCCTCTGAGGTGGAGAGGAAGCACCGATGGCTCCTGATGGTCTCCCAGAACCCAGGTGCAAGGGGGCTGTGGAAACTGGGTGAGACCTGGCACTTCCCAGGATCAAAGAGCAGGACCGTCCTCCAGAGTCCAGTGTGAAGGCCCAGTGAGTGAGGGCAGACTCGATGACAGTGGGTTTTCTGAGCACCTCCTCAACTGGAAGAACGCAGCTGTCTGTTCTTCAGAGCCACCCGTGGGTGTTTCTCATTGAGCAGCTTGAGGAGACAAAGACAGCAGGTAAATGTAGAGCTGCACCAGGCAGGCTGTGTCCCCAGAGGGCCCTTGTGGTGTAGTGGTTACACGGGGGGGCTGCTAACATCCAGGTCAGCCGTCTGAAGCACTAGCTGACTCGCCAGCAGGTAGAGGAGTCTTCTTGCTCCCATCCAAATGTTACGGTCCTGAAAACCCACAAGAGCTGTTCTACAGTCCCTGTGAGTCTGCGTCCACGCAATGGCAAGGTGTTTGGAAAGTCTGAGTCCCCAGAAGGCTCTCAGTCTAGTTGGGGAGGAAGTGAAGGGCGCCTGTGTGTATCTTATGAGAGTGTATGTTTTTCCTTCTCTGTGGAATGCTCTCTTTACCTCCTGGGCCCACAGTCACGGGGACCTCCCACTGTATCCCTGTCACGTTGGTCACTTCATTCTGCATCACCCGAAATGGGAGTCAGTCTCCTTATGCATGCTAGGATGCACCTGTCTGGCCCTTCAGGGAAATGTCTGTGTTTGTTCCCAAGGGGCTACCACAGTGTCTGAAATACAAGGTGAGACATGGCCCATAGGGACTATGGACAACTGACTAGCAAGGAAGCCCTGGTGCTGAAAGAAGGTGTTTTAAGGAGTCAGATTTCTAGAGAGGAGGATATAACCAGGGCCTTCTTTCCTATTAGAAGAAATACAGTCTCGTGGGGTGATCACAGCCTTCCAAGGCTTCCCTTTGCTCTACTTTCAATGAGACTGCGGCAGCCAGTCACTGGGGGAGCAGGCTGGTCAAGTCCTAGAGTAGTCAGCCCCCTAGCCTGTGTGCCGCTGAGCCTCAAGAGAAGATGGAAAAGCAGCCCTGCTAAGTTTACCTGTTGATGTAAAAGCACAACCGTGAGGTCTGCTTGCCCTAGTAGAATATTTTAGATGGAAGGAGTCTGCATTTTCACTCAGTTCTTCACCAAATACAAGAGGTGACGGGAGTTCTCTCTGCTTCTTGAGAATCCATTTTGTGGTTCATTGTTGCAAATCTTCTTGTGCTGACTTTGAAGAGTGTACTGATTGAAATGTAGGGAGACTCATATGTAGCCTAGACAGGGAGTCAACACCAAGTTCCAAATCAATACACAAGGGAGACTGTTTACAGAAACTTCCAGTGGAAGATATTTTAAATCTGAAAAGCGAGCCTTTGAACAGAGCATAAGTAATCAGTTATTTGGTTTTTGAATTCTGTAATCAGGAAGCTCATGAATAAGGTATCAATATGACAGACTATTCCTTTATTAATATTTGCTTCATTACCTTTATACCTTCTCTGAGGAATTGGAACACTTCCCTTGGAGGGGGGACCCTCCAAACTTGAAGTTACTTAGGTTTGTATAAAAAGCATATGAAACAAGTGATTAAAACACACACATGTAAATTTGCAGGGAGTCTTAGAATGTAAAATTAATAACCTGCTTTGCCTTGTAAATCAACCATAAGACTTTAGCAAACACGAGAACATCTTTTCCAAGAAAACTTCAAAGTATCAATGGGGGGGAGGGGTGGGAAGCCACCATTTAACAAAAGAAGTGATTCCTGACACTAACATCACCAATGTGGACAAAGTCTACTCATGTCCGTCTTCCTGTGCCTTCAATTTAGCCTGTGGTCATTTCCGTGCATGCAGACATGGACCGATTTGAGGGGAGCTTTAGAGGTGAAGCCTCTTCTGAAGAAAATGGACACCCATCAGCTTAGATAGTGGTTACAGCTATGAGCAGATGCTGGAGTAAGGTGACCGCTGCTATGGAGAGGTGACCTAATGTATAACAGAAGGAAACACTGTCCAGTCCTGCACCAGGGCCCTTCCAGTGGGGTATTTGAGTGCACGGTGGCAGTTCCTGGGTACAGCCAACTGGCTGGGGGCTTCCTTGGTATTCCGTGATCCTGGACTTCACCAAGCATGGCGTGCCCCTCTCAGCATTGGCTTTCCTGACGAGGTATTCTGTGGACTGTCAGGAGAAACAAGCAATCTCTCCTAGGAGAAAGGCAACCACAACACCCTTAGGAGTGAGGAGGGTGAAGCGTCTTGTTTTCTTGGGGACATGTCATCACTGAATAAACCGCCGCTGCCACGGAGTGGGCGCGAACTCAGTGGCAGACTGGAAGTGCGCTCGAGGGCATCCAAGACTGTAAAATGTATGGGAGTGGAAAGCCTTAGCTTTCTCCCAGGGAGCAGCTGGGAGGTTTGAAGTGCCAGCCTTGCAGTCCTCAGCCAGACCCCGTATTGAATGCGTAAGCAGGACTCCTTGTTGAAGGAGTAAGCAACTTAGAAGAGGTGCTCCTCTCAGTGGATGGAGAGAGGGAGGACAAAGACCGCCACAGGTGGCAGCTAGGTGCTTCCAGCTGACACGTGTGTGCCAGAGGGCGTCTGTACTCCTGCCTGTAAAATGGCCGCGTTCTCAGAAGCAGATCTCCAGCACTTTCTTCCAAAGTCCCTCCAACTGGACTCCAACTTCCAACCTTTCAGTTAGTGGTTTAGCTTTTTCACTGTTGGCAGGGATTCTACACGAGCTACATATGTGTGAGTCTGGGTAGACAAGAGAAACAAATCCATAGACGCTCATATGTGTATAAGAGAGAGTGTTTCTTAATTTCACATTAAGAAAGTATCCCAACCAAGACCAGTCCAAGCCCATAAGTCCGATATTAGCCCATATGTCTGATACCAATCTATACAGTCCTCTCCAGACTCACGCAACACCTGCAGCGATGCTGAATGCCGGATGATCAGAGGCCAGTGGGTAGAAAGTTTTTGGATCCAGTGACGTAAGCATCTCAGCACTGGCAGGGGTCTCTGCACGGCTGCTCCAGCATCCAGAGCTGCACCAGGGTAGGTCCATGTGGCTTCTCCTCAGGGATGTCTTGCATGAAGTCTGCCTTGTCAGCAGTGTCTCACAGGAAGTGAAGTAGTGAGAGTGAGTCTCTCTATCCCCTGCCCCTCCCACTCCCCCGCCCCCCTACCTCCAAGAAGGAAATACCAGAGTTTTCCCAGAATCCTCAGAGGAAGGCCATGCCCACAGAGGGCTCATTGGCTGTGACCGATTGACAAACTAGACTCCACCCCATTCACTCCTAATTTTCTCAAGTTCCAAATTGACACCAGATTATGTAATTACCACAACATATCACCCCCTCCCAGGAGGACGGACAACAGAAAAGAGTGAAGGGAGGCAGTGGTCAGTGTTAAGACATGAAAAAAAAAAGATAAATGATCAAGGGTTCATGAGGGAGGGAGGGGCTGGGAGGGGGAATAGCAGCTGATACCAAGGGCTCAAATAGAAAGAAAACATTTTGAAAATAATAATGGCAACATATGTATAAATGTGCTTGACACACTGGATGGATGGATGGTATAAGAGCCCCCAATAAAATGATTTTTTTAAAGCAAGCATTGTTAACACAAAAGATTATGGCCTTGTAAAATCTGTAGATGGCCAGTATAAGTGGCAATAGGCTCTATGACAGTGAAAAAGTGTGTGTGTGTGTGTGTGTGTGTGTGTGTGTGTGTGTGTGGACAAATTCTACCTGCTCTTTGAAACCCAAGACTTCACTGGATGTACAATGATGATGACGAGAAAATGTAAACATTTCGTGAGGATGCTTGGTTGTAAAATGGTTACACAGTGGGATGCTAACCACAAGGTCACCAGTTTGAAACCACCAGCGCCTCCAAAGGAGAATGGGTGAGGCTTTCCACTCCCATAAAGAGTTACCCTCTTGGAAAACGCACAAGGACTATTCTCGCCTCTGCCTGAGGGTCGCTGTGAGTTGGAATTGACTCAGTGCAGTGCGTTGGGTTTGGAGATGCCAGTTGGCTGCCCCTCTACTTTTCCAAGTACGATGTCCCTTTCCAGGGATTTGTCTCTCCGGGCAACCTATCTACAGGCTGGAGAGGGAGTCTCATCGTCCCTGCTCCGAAGGAGCACTCTACTGTTCTTCCTTGGTACTGTCAGTGTTCTTCCGCAGCACCGTAATTCAGATGCTTGGATTCTCCTTTGGTCCTCCTTATTCAGGGTCCCACTTCCACGTGCACAGGAGGGAATGGAAAAGACCATGCTTGGCTCAGGAGCACCTTTGTCCTCAAAGTAACATCATTGCTTTTCAACATTTTTTTAATCGTTTTATTAGGGGCTCATACAACTCTTATTGTGTAAAGCACATTTGTATATTCATTGCCCTCATCATTCTCAAAACGTTTGCTCTCCACCTAAGCCTCTGGCATCAGATCCTCCTTTTTTCCCCTCCCTCCCCACTTCCCCCTCCTTCATTAACCCTTGATAATTTACAAATTATTATTTTGTCATATCTTGCCCTGTCCGATGTCTCCCCTCACCCACTCTTCTGTTGCCCATCCCCCAGGGAGGAGGTCACATGTAGATCCTTGTAATCGGTTCCCCCTTCCCAACCCACCCTTGCTCCACCCTCCAGACAGCAGATTAACCCAAGTCTTTCATCTCTGACTGCTGCTTCGGTGAGTGAGCTTCCAGAGGTGCGCAGAGAGAAGTGTGAATCAGAGAAATGGCCCCCATAGTTAGAAGGCAGCTCGGCTGCGGCCTTGTGCCAGGTGTCAGGTTGGCAGCTTCTCCTAAGCCGGGTCGTTGTGGGGCCTGAAGAGCCCAAGGTCTGCAGGAGGGTGGCAGGCTCGTGTTGGCAGGTAAGAGGGCTCCTGTGAGGTGTGTTGTTGTCGCCGTCCTTGTCCTTGGGTGTCCACGGAGATTACAGCCTGGGAAACCCCTGGAGTTGGTGTGCTCTGTCACGTGGGTCTGCTGTGGGTGAGACCCCTGAACAGCACCCAGCAATGGCAACACCCACCCCCTCGTAATTCCACCAGGGTGTCAGGGAAACCTCCCCATCCTCAGATGAGGATGACCCAGTTTTGAAAGATGAAGCCAATGTTCCAGGTGTCACGGGGCGACTGCCATCTTTCACCAGGGGACCTGTCCCTGGAGAAGGGCAGCGTGTGGGGCCATGGAAAGAGGAAGAGCCTCAGCCCCACGGTTGTCATCCTGTGGTCAGAGAGGAAGAGGAGTCTGTGGTGGTGCGGGACCAGGTGGCGTTTGGTTCTGTTGCCTGTGGGGTCACTGCAGGTCGGGACCCAACCTCTGACACTGGACAGTTACAACGACACCGACTCCAAACTGTGGGCTGATGTCCAAACTAACAAATTAAAACGCCTGGGCAACTTTAGTATCTGTTCCTTCTTAGTCCCTGCCTCCCTCCCTGCCTCCCTCCCTCCCTCCCTCCCTTCTGTTCCAGGATCCATTGTACAGGAGAGGAGTCTCAGAGGGCACACTCAGGGTTTTTTTGTTTTTTGTTTTTAATTATTTTACTGAGGGCTCTTACAGTTCTTATCACAACCCACCCGTCCACTGTGTCAAGCACACTTGTATATATGTTGCCATCGTCATTTTCAAAGTATTTTCTTTCTACTTGAGCCCTTGGTATCAGCTCATTTCTGCCCCCACCCCTCCCCATCCCTCATGATCCTTGATAATTTATAATTTTTCCATGTCTCTCCTGGTTTTTAATCGATAAATCATCAACCAGGGCAGTCTTCATTGTTATTGTTTAGCTGAAAACATTGAACATCTAACGCAGTGTTTGCGGTCAGCTCTGATCGCAGGCCTCTCTGTCCGCTGCCCTGCCATAGGAGAGGGCAGCAGTCTGAGTACGCTGGAGGAAAAAACCGCCGAATCCGATGGTTCAGCTCTTTTTTTCCTCAAGAGATGGCAGAGAACAATGTCGTCTGTGATTATGAATTCCTAGACAGAGGGATTATTGAAACACCTGTTGTTCATAAAATAAACTCTGTCATACCGGAGACGAAATGGTCACATTTTATTAAAATTTAGTTATCTCAAGTCAGGTTTCAATTTGCAAATAGAAGCTGTGAGCCGGCATGTGTCTGCACCAGGCATTCATTCTGTAGCTAGTTGTGATGCTAGGCTCCGGAGCGGGCCTGGGATGACTGCATCTCCCCGCCCCGTGCCAGGGAGCAGGGGGGCCCCCTCCTGAGCCTTTCTCCGGGGAAGAGGGTCCCAGCAGCTCGGAACTGCCAGGCCAGAGCGGGATTGGTTCTTCTCACTCGCAAGCCAAGTGTGGAAAGCCAGGAGCTCATGTTCGAGATGGCAGTGCCAGGTAAGAGAGACGGGAACCACCCAGCTGTGGCCTCCCTCAGTGTGGGCTGGAGTTGCCCCCGAGGCCATTCCGGTGCATGGTGACCCCAGGGCTGCAGAATGAGACACACCCCATCCTGAGACACGTCCACGCGTGCCGGTCTGCCCGAGTCCACTGTAACTGCCACTGAGTGCCTGGATCATCTTCCCAGCTCTGTGTCAGACAGCAAGGCGGTGTACCTTCAGACTCTGCTGGGCTGAAGTTTCAAAGTAGATCACCAGGCCTTCCCCCCAGTCTGCCTTAGTCGTGGATGACGCTGCTGGGATGTGAAATGCTGAGGGCATAGCTTCCAGCACCACGGTCTCCCCCAGAACACCACAGGGGGACCTGGACACAGGGGGCACAGGGCCGGTTTAGAGACTGACTGTAGGCACGGGAAGGCCCCCTCTGCCAGCTGGAGCCTCCAGGTCTCCCTTAGCTTCTTTCTGTGACGAGGCCTTTTCTTTGCACCTGGTGGCTTTCCCAACCTTCCAGTACTGACCACGGAGCCGCGTCCCCCCGCTGCCCAGCCTCATCTCACACATAACCCCTGCATCCCCCAACCTCTCATAACCGAGTTTCTTAGGGGGCTCCCTGCATTGCCATAGTTTGAGTGGTGGCCTTTAAAGAAAATAAAAGTTTTCTCCTAAAAACTTCCTGCAGAGTGGAGGCAGGGCCAGGAAGGGTGAGGGGCACTCCCGACCTGGGTGGGGAAGAGCCGGAGCCAAGGGGTTTTGTTTCCGGGCTTTTTTTTGGCAGGTTTCCTTCCTTGGGTTCCTTCGGTTTTTTTTTCCGGACCCTTTTGGGTTCTTTTCTTTTTTTTTTCTTTTTGACTTTTAAAAAAATTCTTTTTCCGGTTTTTTTTTTTCAATTTCAGCATTTTATTTTATAATTATTTTTGTAAATCATTTTATTGGGGGCTCGTACAACTCATAACACATTCCATACATCCATCCACTGTGTCAAACATACTTGTAAATTTGTTGCCATCATCATTGTCAAAACGTTTTCTTTCTACTTGAGCCTTTGGTATCAGTCCCTCATTTTTGCCCCTCCCTCCTCCCCTCCCCTCTCATGAACCCTTGATAATTTATAAATCATTGTTATTTTGTCATGTCTTACACTTTCCGATGTCTCCCTTCGCCCACTTTTCTGTTGTCAGTCCCCAAGGAGGGGTTTATATGTAGATCACTGTGATAGGTTCCCCACTTCTACCCCACCTTCCCCTTACCCTCCCGATATCCCTCTCATTGTTGGTCCTGAGGGGTTTATCTGTCCTGGAGTCCCTGTGTTTTCAGCTCTTATCTGTACCAGTGTACATGCTCTTGTCTAGCCAGATTTGTAAGGTAG
>NW_022103920.1:1861093-1862730 GCF_000313985.2 Echinops telfairi | reverse complement strand
TCCCTCAGGACTTCCTTGGTCTGCTCCCCTTGATGTTCTGTTTCACGCTATTATTGTTTTGCCTCAGAGTGGTGGAGTTAAATTGGGTGCAATTCCCACACTGTGTCTCAAGCTATTATTGTTTTGCCTCAGAGTGGTGGAGTTAAATTGGGTGCAATTCCCACACTGTGTCTCAAGTGTTGTCCCCTGTAGCACTATGGGTCATTGAGGGATGCCGTGTTTCATATGGTCCTCTGTGCGTTGGCTGCTCTGAGTGGGGATATCATCGTCAAGGCTTGGTGGGTCAGGATGTGCTCCACTCTCTCTTCCTCCCCCTTCATTTGCTCCTGTGTGCTCTGATCAGACATGTCCCTCTCCCTGAGCTGCAGCTTCAGTGCTGTCTTCTGAACTGAATTTGTCTGGGTGGAGGGGCAGCTGTCCACGTAGTTTAGATTGGGGCTGGCATCTAGACCTCTCTACTGGTCCCCTGCTTCATGCCGATGTGTTGCATTCATGTCTTGGAGCATCAGGTTGAAGTCTGGTCCCTGTGGAGATATAAATAAAACCCTCCCTGTGGGTGGGTTAGGGTCCTGTTCCCCTGCTGTCCATGTCTGTTTTTTTTCTTTTTTCCTGTGAAATACTATTCACTGGATCTGGTATTGGTGCGATGGGTTCTCTGATCCTCATTGAGTCTCTGTGTTTCCCTATGAAACTGAATGCTGAGCGTGTGGTCAGCAATCCTGTTTAAATGCTGATGAAAAACCATTGGGAACTCTCTGAGGGAGACCACGAGGCACGTCCCCAGCGAGCTGGGCCCCATGGAGCAGCCGTGCTCCATGCCCAGGACACCCACATTGAGCCCCTCGAAAGGCCCCCAAAGGCCCCGCCGTTTTGCTCACCAGGGTGTAGGTCGGCCTGTCAACTGCTTCCCTGAAACATTGACTCAGGCTGCCGATGGCCCATGTGGGGCTCATAAAGCAAATTCATGGCACTTAAAAAGTTCCAATGAATCTGTAATCTCATCATTTTTCCTTATCTCTGGCAAAATACCTGCTATTTATCTTATCTCAAGCCATCCAAGGGGGTTTAGAAATGGGTGACAAAGAGCTAGGCTCATCCTTCCTCATTCGCAGCTGTCTCAGAGCAGAAATCATAATGACTATATTTTATTCTTCTGCGCGCCCGCGCCTTCGCGTGACGGTCGGGGCGGTGGCGTGGAGGGAGGGTCTTTATCGTTCGCTACCTTTGGTCATCTCTCACAGGGAGTCAGAGTAGAGCCAGAGGAACAGTGCCCACTAAACACAGTCACGCCAGACCGTTTCTTCCCGGTCCCACCGTCATCCCCCTTTGCCCAGCCAAAATGGGTTTATGTTCTCCAGCATCACCTACGATTGACTTCATCCCACCAGATGCATTTGCTTTATGCGAGAGTCATAATGATGATGAAGACTTTATCACCCCACCACCCGATATTTACTTCATCCAACCCAAGAGACCCTGGGGGTGACCCTCCACGGGGCAAAGTCGTCATTTTCATTGCGGGGAACCCTTAGCCTGCTCGGACTTACAGTGACCCGGTGTACAACCGAAGGAGACACTGCCCGGCCCTGTACCATCCTGCAACCACTGTGATATTTAACCCATTGTTCTCAATCCCT
>NW_022103920.1:1849600-1860280 GCF_000313985.2 Echinops telfairi | reverse complement strand
GGAGGAATTGCAATCTTGAAGGAAAGGGGGCTGTTTCCTGAGGGAAGATATCATGGACTGCAAAGCTCCCGACATTGTTCTTCCTTCTACTCGCTAGAGAGTGATGTAAGATGTGTGTCCATGACCCTGGGGTCACTCAACCTGGGAAACTGGACACTGGCATCGTTTGGCCTCAATGTGCACTCGGACAGCTCACTGCCCTTTCCTCATCCTCCCCAGCTGTGGCAGTCACATAATCTCCTGTCAACTTGAGGGAATTAAGAGTGAAGGGGTGGAGTTTAGCCTGTCCATCAGGTTGCAGTTTGCTGACCTCATTTGAAGGTGCAACAGAGATAAATACTTCACTGGAGGCCAGACCACCTCTCTCTGCCTTCCCTTTCCAGCTGAGGAGATGAACACACATAAGCTGGAGCCACATGGAGATGCCGCCACCACCACTGGATCCACAGACTCTCTGCCAGTGATGTCATGCATTCAGCATCATTGTGTGCACTGCGTGAGTCTGAAGAGGAATTGATGGGCTAGTATCGGAGGTATATGGGCTAAGATCAGACTTCTGGGCTTGGTGTGAACTGGGCTGGGATGTTTTATTGATATACAATTACTCTTTGGTGTAAAGCTCTCTCTTACACACATATGAGTTTCTCTAGATTTTTTTCTCTGATCAACTCTACTTAACACACCATGCCAAGCTCCATCTTGCCTGTGAGGGTGTGTACAAGGAAAACTATCACCTTGGCTCTCTGTTGGGCTGGTCTGTGTGCAATATCCCATCCCGCCTTTTCTACCCAGCCGTTGTGTGCATACCGGTGTACAGAAGCCCTATATAGGACGTGCTCTCCACTTACTTCATTCTGACAGCTGTTCTGCTCAACCAATGCCTACTAACTACAGATCTTGTGTTAGACATCGTTGCAGATGCAGGAACCTGGACCTAAGCACTCTGGAATGTGGCATACTTTCCTAAAAATGTAGCCTGTGGAAAATGCTCATCTTCTTAGAGAATTCAGGCTGAAATAGGTTCTGTCTCTGAGACCTTGTTTGGGAAGCAGCCATGTATGACTGCTGCTGGGAGACCCCGAGTCAGTTGGACTCTTCCTGACTCCACGCGCTCCACCACCCAGTCCTGCCCCATCCTCAGCCGTTGCTAAGTGGAGCCCTTTGCTGCAGCCCTGGGTCGTCTGTCTGCTTGAAGGTTTTCCTCTTGGCTGCTGAGCAGACATTAATTAATCCATAGGGGAGGTGTCTAAGTGTGTGATTCTTGCAAGGACACTTGCATTTGACCCAAGGGCCATGGCATGGCTGATGGGCTGGAACAGACTGCAGAGGGGACGCAGACCTCCTTGGTAGAAAGTCCCTCCTGGCCCCAGGCCTGTCTTGGTTACCTGGTGCTGGTGCTGCTGCAATGCACATAGGCCTTGCAAGTGGACCATCAAAGGACAGGGTGAAAATCAGCAGTCCAGATCAGTGTCTGTGCCTCGTTGTGGTATTGACCCTTCTTGTACTTTCCCGGGTACTTGTCACATGGCTGTCTCGCACTCATGTGTCTCTGTGCCCTGTAGGGCTTTCTGTAACTCACACGGGACTGGACTTAGAACCCATGGCAGTCATTTCTACAGTGCTACGTTCACAGCAACCACAGAGGACAAGCTCAAACTGTGGGTTTCCAAGGCTGCAACACAATGGGGGGAGGGGTAGAAAGCCTTGTCTTCCTCTTGAGGCACTGCTGGTGTTTCAAGCTGCCAGCCTTGTGCTCAGCAGCCCACTCACAGACACTCCACCACCATCCCCACAACTCAAGAGTCTGCCTTGGCTTGATGGTGGGCACTTTGCTTTTGGTTTGGGGGTGCTGGCCATGGACTGCTGACCACAGGGCCAAAGGTTTGAACCACTCCGCTGCCCAGAGGGAGAAAGATGTGGTCCTCTGCTTCCATAGAGGTGCCGTGGTAGAACATTCAAGGGGCCAGTTCTACTCTGCCCTGCAGTGTTGCCATGGCCTCTGATGGACTGGGTGGCTGTGTCGAGTCTGGGTTATCGATGTAATGTCAACGCTGAAGGAGTCCGATGGTGCAGCGTCTGAGTGCTTGTCGGTGAGCTGCTCAGCAGGAGACAGATTGGCAGCCAGGGTGTGTGGGGGAAGAAGAACTGACACAGGGGAGCGGAGATCCATGCGTTCAAGAGCAAAGAGAATGTTTAGAAACCAACCGATTGTGGCAGCAACTGTACAATACTGCTTGGCATGATCGAACTATGGAGCGTTTTGATAACCATAAGAGCTCCCAATAAGATGATTATTAAAAAAAAAAAAGACCCATGACAACAACAAAGGATGTATGAGGTCCTCAGGAGGGGGACAGGTGGGGGGTGACCACGCAGGTACTCACCATGGTCATTGGAAGTGTTATGGCCACACCATTCAGCATGATCCTACCTACGACCCCTTTCAGAGCCGGGACAGTGGTGAACAAAGCCTTCTCATCCCCAGGTGTCAGGGCTCTGGCCCACAGCTGCAGGCACAGGAGACAAGCGGCAGGTGAGACCTAGCAGTGGACCCCGAGCTACGGTCACTGTGTCCATAGCCATGTGGAAAACCCCACTTTTTACCCCAGAGCACCCGCTTCTTGGTGCTGGGCAGCCAGTCTGATATCCAGCAAAGCACCTGTGCCCATCTTTGAGGAGAACAGAGGCGGGCTCATGGGTTTTTTTGTGAAGATCAGCAAAATTTGGAAACATTTTTGCCTCTCTATCAGGACTCATAAAATATTTTGGAAACTCTAGGATAAAAAAAGAACCCACCCAAGCAGAAAATGAAAAAGCAATCTGCCTGTTGCCTGGAACTCAGCCTTTGTGGGCTGCGGATGCTGGTGAAATGATGCGCTGCTGCACCCCACCCTCCAAGCACACACCCACCCCATGAGCATTCGTTCAGGGAGGCAGAGCCGTGGAGGGATGCGGAGACAGCAGAGTGTGTGCACGTGGACCCTCCACCAAGCCCACTGCCACCCGGCCGTCTGGCTCCTAGCAGCCCCGTGGAGGGTTTTTGTGACCTTGTCTTTGTGAGCACAGCCAGTCTTGTCTTTCTCCTGCCAGGGGGGCTGGTGGATTTGAACCTTTGAACCACTGCCTGTGCAGCCCACAGAACAATTCTCATTCCACAGCACCTCCCAGGCTCCACATAGGCATTTATATATGCGTATGACTATTTGCATATATGTGTTTCTATGCACAGGTTACAGGGCGGAAAGAAAACAGGGGTGAACCTGTGCCCTCGCCACAGCAGTACCATTGTGTCTGTTTTTCATGGGGTTCCATCCTTGAGAGGCCTCAAATTTAAAGGGTCCTGAAGGAGGAGGGCTCAGACCCCAGACCTACTCTGATCCAGGACTTTTTCACATGATTCACAAATCCATGCTGGATTTCCGCCGAAGATTCTCGTGGCCATGGAGCTGGGTGCTCAAGCTCACCAGCGAGCAGGCCTCAAACCATCACGCTGTATCGGATGCCACCCTCCTTAAAACTGTTCATCAAAGAAGAGGCCTTGGGGAGGCGAGGCTGAGGGCACCCACGCAGTGTGGTGCAGGCTCTGCTGTGGGGGCAGAGGGGGTAGGGGGAAGTCACTGAGCAATTTAAAGGCAGCTCTTGCAGGTGTGAGCCCCGGTTAGGCTTCCTATCACAATCTCTTACATCAGCACCAGGTGGGCAGAGGCATGCTATCCGTCATGGGTCAGCAGGCCGGCCGGCCCCACCAGCAAGCCCGGGTGGCTGAGCGGTCCACCGCGCTCCTGGCCACCTTTTGTCACAGTGGAACTGGGCTCCATCGGCGCCTCCATCAGAGGGGGGCTGGTTTTCAGAAGAAGGTCCCCAGGACTTTCTTACCAGGCTGCCTTGGGTGCACCCCAGCCATTTAATGGATGGGCCTTAGTCATCTAGAAGCAGGGTCTGAGGGAGAGGGGTGGGGGGTGGCTAGGTCCCTGGGTAGTGGTGGGGCCTCAGTTCCCAGTTCTGGAAGGGCACCCCCTAAAATACTAAAGTGCAGTCTCATCTCCACGTCCCCCTCCCCTCTCCACCCTGACCCTGAAAATCCATGCGTTGTTCCCACTTACTGAGTCCTCTGTTGGGCTGGACCGGAGGCACCCTGGCTGGAAAGTGGGTGGAGCGGCCCCCAGCAAATTCACCATGGGGAGCCCCATAGAGGGAGGTTGTTCTCTGTCACCTGGTCCCTGTGTGTCCCCTCGGGTGGCAGCAGGCAGCCTTCGGTAGGTGTGCACCAAGGACAGGGAGCTGGGTGCTGGGGTCTCTCTCTCAGAGGAGGGTGTCTGCTGTGCGATGTGTCATGAACTACGTGAAGTGGAAATGCTGACCCCACCCCCACCCCAGAGCCCTCAGTGTGGCAGCACCCCCCACCCCACCCCTCCGCAGAGGCCTCAAGTCAGACAATTTGTCTTGGCTGCCATTTTTTTTTTTTTTTAATCTATCTCATCCTGTGATACAGTGTATACTATTGCATTTTGTGGGGGAAAGATGTAGGTTGTAAGTAAATGTTTACTGTGAGAAATACCAATATGATTTCAAACCAGGATCTCCCTGTGGACGTCTTTGAAGAAGGAGAGGAGGGAAGGAGTCAAGCATAGGGCCCAGGCAGAGGGGTCCCGGGTCTGACCCTGACCCTTCCCAGCTTAGCACTGAGGTGTATGTGTATGTGTGTGTGTTGTTCCATTTCACCCCGACATCATGCTCCTTTGTAACACTGGGAGATGACAGGCACCCTAGGGTGCTGATGGGAGAAGCCATGTGCTAAGGCGCCCCAATGAGGTGGAGCCCTGCCGGCCCCAACTCAAGGAGTGCTTCAAAAAGGGGACCCTCCGGGCTTCAGGTACCTGCCCACCCCGCCCTGGTGAATATAAGACCCGGTGCGGAGGGACCATCCGGAGAGGAGTCCTGTTGAAGATTCTAATCAGGTCATGGACTCCACACCTCCCTGCTGAGGAATGAGAGGTGTTTGCAGCTACAGCAAGCACGATGCCACAGCACTGCGGGCACCCAGGGAGCCCTGGCCCCTGCTGAGCCCCACTAAGGGGGAAGGTGTGCCAGTGGGCCCAGTCACAGTCCTGAAGGCCGTCCCAGCCTCGTCGGGGGCCTGCTGGCCCTGCCCTAGGGACCAACTTCCTGTTGGCTCCTCCTGCTTGATTCAGCACACAGGACAAAGAGCCTTCTACGCCGTGGAGTGGACGTGTGGGCACCTCAGAGCAATGCGCAGTTGAAGTGTGCGCCTTCACGCAAAGCCACGGTTGTTTTCCAAATTCTCTGCTTGATGGGTTGGCAACCCTTTCACGGGACGAGTGCATGGGTAACAGTGCGGCACACGGTGTACACACAGCGCGCACGTGCACCGGGAAGCCACCTGCACACGCGCGCCACCTTCATTGCGAGACCAGCATCATCCAGGTCTGGAGCAGAGCCCGCCCAGGCCTCCATGCGGCCCGCGCAACCACACTGCCGCTTCCCCTGCAGGGCCATGTGGAGCGGACTGCACTCTCGCTGGTCATAGTGTTGGTCTGGGGTGACACGCGGGGACCCCGTGTACAGCACGACTCACAGAGACCGTAACTCTACAAGACAGAACGCCTGGTCTTTCTCTCTCAGAGAGGCTGGTGTATCACTGCAGCCCCGTGGTTGGCAGCCCGGAGCACAACCGCTCCGCCATCAGGGCTCAGGGGCACGCGGTGCGCGATGCCCGAGCTTCGCGGACTGCTGGCACACGGACGCGGGAGGTGTTCAAGAGCAGACCCTGTGTTGATTGCAGTTTAAGAGGCTGGCAGTCCAATGCCAGGCCATCCTCGCAGTGGGACTATGTCCGAGCCCGTTGCTGCAGCCCTGTGCCAGTTCAACTGGTCAGGTCTTCCGCGTAGCTTCCCCTCATGTCAGTTTCGACGGTCTATCTTTTCTGACCACGTGCCCAAAGTAGTCCATGGCGGAGGACGGCTCTTTTTCTCTGTGTGTGAGTAGGTGCCCTACTCTCCTGAGGTTGAAATGCTGAGAAGCTCCGAGGGGCAGCGCGGCTCTGTGTTCTCGTGTTGCTGTGAGTCCGGAAAAGCCTCGCTGGCAATGGGGTTGTGTTGGTTTGTTTGCTGAGCTCAGGAAGGGCCTTGGATTTTTCAGCTTCTGTTGCCTAGTGTCCCTGGGTTCCTTGGTGATCCTCACGTGGTCTGTCTTCCAAGTCTGTACCTGCTTCTGCTCATTCTGTTATTTTTATGATTTAGGTATAGAATCCTGCCTACCCTGAAGCAGTCTTACTCACACATGAAGGAACACTTAACCCCACTGCAGCTGCTGGCTACTCATGCAGGAGGTCATGGTACGTTAGATCCCATGATGAAACTGATAACATTGTGCCAGATCCCATCATGGAGATGATTGCATTATGTAGGATCCCATCATGGGGTTGATTACATTGTATCAGATCCCATTATGGGGTTGATTACATTGTATCAGATCCCATTATGGGGTTGATTGCATTGTGTCAGATCCCATCATGGAGTTGATTTCACTTTGTTAGATCATATCCTAGGGGATTACTGCCAAATGGACTGCTGGCCCAGCCACCTCGCCATCACTTATAAAGTCCATGTTCAGGTTATTCAATTCAATGCTCAACACAAAGCTATACTGCTAATGCCATTTACACGATCCCTCCACCCTGTCACACCTGTGCCAAGCCTCTCTGCCACAAAAATTCTGTCTCCTAGATTACCATCCCAGTCTTTTTTAGTGTGGAAAAACAAATCACTATTCTCCTTGCCAGATGAAGTACCTTTATTTTCTTGTAGAAATAGTACTGTTCTCTGGTCAAACATTAGCAGACACTGCAGTCAGTTTCAGCTAGGGCTTGGTTATTATGTTAATCCCTTTGCCAATCACTAAATTCCTTGGCAGGGCAATTAGACTGTTGTCTGACTTTGTCCGGCTACCGCTAAGGCAGGATGCTTACTGGTGGATAATGCATTCAACAGGCCCTCCTGCTTGATGGCTTTTCAATGTCAGGCGTTTATGCAAGCACAAATGCGATTATAGAAATGACTCTCAATGGCTATGCATTTTCAAATGTCAGGTCATTTATTCTGTAATATGCATACCTAGATGGTGTATGCATTTGGATAATGCTTCGTGTTATAGCTGAGTACTTTCTTGGGTGGCTATGGATGCCCTGTGCTGCCACTGGCTTAATGTGAGCTGCTAATGCTGAAAGCTGTCCCCAGCCACCACACAGAGCTGCCCCGGGACAGCCCAAGTCCACTTCCAGGCCATGCTGCAGCTGACCGGCAGTAGGGTGTGTGTGTGTGTGTTTGAGAGAGAGAGAGAGAGTAGGGTGGGCAGTGGCCACTTTTCATACAAAATGAAAGATGCTAGGCATCTCTGGGGTGACTTCCTAGCCCTCTTCCTCTCTGCTGGCCATGGGCCAGCCACCCAGATGGCCCCTGGTGTGTGATCTCAGTTTCTCACAGGGTGTCTGCCACTGAAGGGTTATGTGTTGGTTGCCATCATGCCTGGGTCAGACCAAGGGCCTGGGCTTGTTCCCTTATCCATTCCTTTATCTTTAAGACAATTTTGTGACTTAGCGGCTTTTCACTAAACAGGGAATTAAGTGGAACACTCCCCTGGCAACTCCAGCTCCAATCATAGCTTATAAACAAACACGCAAACTTGCTTTACAGAACATTATTTGCATTGTAAGCTGAAGGACTGTGAGAAAATACCCATCCTTTTGAAAATGGCTACAAGAATGGTAATAGTCCCTTCTAAAGCCTCCTTCGGCATTTTCTTCAAAGACAGGAGCTTCTGGTCCCAGAATGAAGGGTGACCCTTCCCCTCTGAACCCAGAATGCTTTAAGCTACCTTGCAGCTGGTGTGAAAGCACCATCTAACAGAATCACCTTTCTGGCAGGCCCGGGCCCAAAGGAACTGCTCTGACACTAGGTGCCATCAGAGGGAGAAGGTTGTCCCCAGAAACAACGGAGGGCATCTCACCTTGAAGCTGCCCCTTCACTGTCACTGACATCAGCCCGGCGCATGGTGGCCACATGGAGAGTGCATGCTCCTGCCCCAGCCTCCTTGTCCTCGGTCTCTTGGGCTCATGGTTGTAGCTATTCTGTCAACCAGCCCTGGTCTTCCTTTGAGTTTGTGGCCTTTTACTGTACAAAGGATGGTGTCCCTTCCTGGTAACTGTTGTTGGTTGTCCTCAAATTGATTCTGACCAATGGAGGCCCCTGTGCACAGAGGGAGATGGTCCACACTGCAGTCCAGGGGGTGGCCTGTTGGAAGATCACCGGGCCTGGCTGCAGAGCCACCTCTAGGTAGCGGAGTGCTTAAATCACACCAGCACCTGTCTTAACAAGAGACTTCCACAACAGTTGTTCAGACTCCAAAGTTGACCATCATTGATGTCCACATCTCTGCAGATTTTAAAAAAGGAAATGTGACACACACACCCCTCCTTTGTTGAACCTGGCTTTTCTGTCATTCACATGTTCTGGACGTCAGTGCTCCTGCTTGCTCTGGGAACTCAAAGCAGAGATTTGAATGGACATGACACATTCGCTCGGCTGGGACAAGGCTGATCTCAGCCCATTTCAGAAGACAGCCAATCATTTAGCTCTGACTCATTCTTCGCATGACTATTATTAGAGGCCATGCTTGAAATATATATATATATATTATATATATAACTTGTATATTTATTTATTAAACTATTTAGTGTTGTTCAGGTAAAAGTTTGCAGTGAGAAAATTGTTCTGCCCTTCCACAACATATGCACCTTTTTTCCATGACATTGACTGGATTTCTCACAAAGGAGCGGCCTTCTGCTCACCCGCTGCTCCCTGGGCTTCCTGTTGCCCTCCGCCCTGCTCTCTGGTCTCGCCTGCCTGCCTGCTAAGCTGCCTCCCTGTGCACCGGCTGCCATTTGGTCTCTCTTGGTTGGTGGTTCTCAGTGGGGGTAACTCTCCTGTTACTGCTCCCCTTATGGGCCTGTCTATCACTTGGCTGAGGCCCGAGCTTGGCACTGAGTTTAATTACAGGCTTGTAGGAGAACTTGGTCCGTTACTGGAATTTTCTAAAAGCATTTTTTTATTATCTTTCACAGACAGAGGACATAAGGTTTTTTTTGTTTTTTTTTTTAAAGAATCAATACCTCCATTAATTAAAACTTGTTCTAGATGAATGAAAAGATTAGCCCTTCAATTTTTGTGACTAAATATAGAAAATATACATGGTAAGGGGATCTATAAAGTCTGCACTTCATAAACAGAATTTTAAATTAAATTGAGCATAGACCAAATCACACCATGTTCAGAGGCAGACACATCATAAAACCTGGCCGGCTAGCAGTGTCCTAGTATGAGGGGAGTTCAGAGTGAGTTACTGTGGGCAGGGTGAGAAACAGGGGGGGCGGCTCCTCGGTGACGTTAACACCTCTGTGCATGTCCTTGGGACCCATCTCCGAGTCGGCGGCATCGTGCAGAGACAGCATGCGGCCACTGGAAAGCGGATCTCCACTACGCCGCCCTGTAAAAGCTCGTGAACACATTTGCCCTCAGACGTTGTGGCTCTTGTGGTTGTGTGCCATCGGGTTGATTTTGAGCTCACAGCGACCCCACAGGAGAGAGTAGACTCCCCGGCAGGCTGTCAGATGGCTGTCATCTTTATAACAAAAGAAGAGAGTACTAAAGCGGTCCGGGATTTGGTTTCATTTGGAGCCACACTCAACACCAATCCGCTGGAAGCAGCAGTCAAGAAATCCGAGGAGACGTTGCAGTGGGTGAGGCAATCCAAAAAACAACAGCCAAGGAGAGCTCTTTAAAGTGTTAAAGAACAGAAAGGTCACTTGGAGACTAAGGTGAACTTGGCTCGAGGCACGGCATTTCCCATCAGCTCGCATGCACGGGAAAGATGGGTGATAAGCAAGGAACACTGGAGTGAAACTGATGATTTTGAATGATGTCGTTGGCAAAGGCTATTGAAAATACTGTCGACACCCAGGGAGCACACACGCACAGCCAGGGTGCTCTTGAGAAGTGAGGGTGGCGAGTTCTGTCACCTGTATTTTGGAGATTTGGACAGATGAGCGGAGAGCCCAGTCCCGGGAGAAGAGCATGACCCTCGGTAAAGTAGAGGATCAGGAAGAAAGAGAAAGACCCTCAAGGAGATGGATGGACACATTGGGTGTAGCAATGGCTCTCCCACAGCACTGCTGTGCAGATGTTGAAGGCTTGGCAGTGCTTCCTGGTTTTACTTGGGGTAACTGTGAGTCAGAACTGACTCAGGAACACTCAGCCACAAACAACAGCAACCTTCCTGGGATCAGAGGTTTCTCTCACGACGCCGCTGGGTGGTTTCAAACCACCAACCGTAGCCATTGCCACACCAAGGTGCCTCAGTGAACAGCAACACACCACAAAAACTCAAAGAACTAAACAAGTAAAGGGATAGTTCGATATTTTGGAAGAAGGTATGGCTGGAGTTTAGCTTGTCAATCAGGCCGCAGCCTGATGACCACCCTTGGAGGTGCTGCTTAGATACATAGCTCTCTAGGGGCCAGTCTCTCTCTCTCTGCCTTCACCTCCCTGCGGCTGGCCACCCTGAGAGCTGTGGGAGTGCTTCCCCCGCCACTGGATCCACAAGACT
>NW_022103920.1:1842207-1849022 GCF_000313985.2 Echinops telfairi | reverse complement strand
TGATGATGATGATGATGATGATGATGATCACAGTTTTAAGCCCATCATCTATCTAGGGGTCTAAACCACATACCAAGCGGTCTGTTATGTTCTTCATATAAACCTAGCAACTCACACCTCATATTCTGTCAGAATGTGTCCATGTATGCAACTAAGAAATATAATTTGTAGAAATTATTCAGCGCATTCAAGTTTATCCAATTAGTTTGTGGCAGACCAAAACAAAACAATAGCCAGACTCTCTGTCATGGAGTCAATCCCAACCCATAGTGACCCCACAGGACAGAGAAGAAGGGCTGTCTGAGGTTTCAGGGCTGTATCTCTGAAAGGAAGCAGACTGAGATAGGAGCAGCTGATGGGATGTCACAACTGGCCCTTTAGCCCTGGGCTCACACTTCACTGCAGAGCCTGGGTGGAAAATTGAATAAGTTGACACCCTTCTCATTAAGCTGGACCAACTCCTACAAAGGGTTTGTCTAGTTCAGTCAGGTTTTCTTTTATTCTAGCAGCATGGAAATCGCCAGGGTTGTGAACCTTGCACCCTCATTCTCTCAAAGGGAAGAGGCCTTCTCTGCCCCTCCAGGACCCAGGGAAGACCACATGCACAAAGACACCTTCCCAAGCATTCCCTCTCCTAGCTCTGGTTTGGCCTCATTTGGGTGAGAAGTTACTTAGACATTCAACATCCATCATTAAGGCATTCCGACACGAGTGCTGAAGGTAGTCAGGCACCCCAGGCTCAGAGAACCTTCAGAGACAGTCTTTCAAAGACAGCTCTCCAATGATGCCGAACTCACTGCCTTAGCTGGTACCTGGAGAGGTTTTCAGTGTTCGCTCTCAGCTACCCTGAAGTCCTAGGAGAACTCAGGGCTGCAGGACAGCTGTCTGCGCTACAGACTTTCAGCACATTTGCTCTTCAGGCATCTGCCAGCATGGATGACGGGCCAGTCAACACCATGGGGGCAGTTCAAAGGGACTGCATTGGAGGAAAGTCAACAGAGGTTATGTGTCTCTGGCACAGAGCAGCCTCTTAGCTCAGCACCAAACCCAAACTCTAAGTTCCTTCCCCTCAGCCTACAAAGGGAGCGTTGCCCTCCTGTGACATTTATACTGAATAATTTTGAGCAAACATTAGACAGTTAATAAATGCTGCTCTCTTAAAGAGCTAATTCCATTTATCTTTGAATAATGCCCCCTTTTTAAAAGACTGGTGGCCTAACTTCTGGTATCACAGAGTGAACTGTAAGCAAGCACAATCACACAAGTGGACAGCGACGTGGTGATGGTGGTGGTCATTTGGAAGATCATTCCCTGGCTAGCCAGTGGGAAGAGGTCCACATTTGTACCTAATTCAAGCATATGGAAAATGAGAAATGATATTGTTAATCTCACAGGCAAGTGAAGGTCATTTAAACAGGGCAGCAGCAGCAGCAACAGCAGCATGTGGGCAGAGGACTCCAAGTTCAATCATGGTCAGTGGCAGTATGGCATGAGGGATCTAACTGCGGACTTCAGATGCATCTTGACTGAAATGTTCAGATGCATCTTGACTGAAGTATGTGCCCGTGTGTTTTCTTGACTGTGTAAAGGCACTCGATGGTGCGGATAGCAGTAGACTGTGGATCACATTGAGAAGACTGCTAACTGCCGTGACGCACGGTGCTCGTGAGGAAACTGGACGTGCACCAAGAGGCAGACCCTGATCAGAATAAGGGCACGCTGCATGGTTTAACACCAGGAAAGGTGTGTGTCATGGTTGCATCTGCTTGCCACGCTGCATGCTGAACAAGTTGTTTGGAAGCTGGAAGACATGCAGAAGAGCATGTAATCGACCTTGGAAGAGGCTCCTTCCAACCAGCGGAGCTCTTTAAAGTGCTCAAAAGAAAAGATGTCACTGTAAGGACGGAGGTGCGCCTGACCCAAGACACGGTATTTTCAATTGCCCATGGCCAGTGAGGTAGTTAGTTTATTGTGTCAACCGGGTGGATAAACACATGCTGGGTTAATTGAAGGGCGGAGGGATAAATGGCTCCGTGAGCCTCGCCTTTCTAGTTCTTGGGTCTCTTGCTTTCTGATGGTCGGACCAGGGTGCAGCTGCCTTAGCCAGTTCCTGCTTTAGCTGGCAAGGCTAACTTCCTGAAAGACATCCCTGAGGAGAAGCCACATGGACCTACCCTGATGCAGTCCTGGGTGCTGGGGCAGCCATGTGGAGACCCCTGCCAGCGCTGAGATGCTTCCACGTTCACTGATTCAGTTTTCCTCTTGCAGTTGGCATCACTGCATGTGTTTTTTGAGATGGAGGAGGACTTTGTGGATTGGTGTCAGACATATGGGTTAATGCTGGACTTGTGGGCTGGGCAGCACTGGGTTGGGATGTTTTCTTGATGTGCACTTACCCTTTATATAAAACTCTCTCTTATACATGAGTTTCTGTGGATTTGTTTCTCTAAAGTACCCAGACTAACACAGGCAGGTAAAAACTAGAAAATAAATAGAAAGAACTGATACATTTTAATGACATTGTTCCTGAAGACTATTGACTATTCCGTGAACAAATACAGCAGCTTGGGAAAAGAAGGGTGAGAAGGGATCCTTAGAAACAAGGATGCAAGTCTTGCTCTCAGAGAGTCTGGACATGCTATCAGGAGAAACAAGTCCCTGTGGAAGGACGTCATGCTTGGTCAGGCAGACCCATGAAAAAGAGGCAGGCCTTCGATAAGAGGAATGGACACAGTGGGTACAAGAATGGTCGCAAACCCAGCAACAAGTGTGGGCATGGCACAGGGAAGGGACCATGTTGCCTTCTGTCGTGCACGCGGTCCCTCTGAGTCAGAGCTGACAACACAGACAGACAGCACAGACAGCAACACGCTTCCCTGGACTACTCCATTGCCACATCTCCAGGTCACACCGCAGCACACTGCTCCCTCCTCTCCTGAGTCCAATTGATCACTCACCTCTGGTGTTAGGAAGACCTGTCCCATGCCCCACACTGTCAGTCCCTGGCCTGCTGTGCCTCCAGAGAAAGCAGATCATCCTGAGCTGTCCTCACAAGGCTAAGACCGCATCTGGGCCAACTCTCTTCTTCATGGACGAGGAAGCAGACAGCTCTGAGTGGAGAGGATTCCCCGGGAGCAGCTAAGTAGAGCTCATAGCATTCCCCAAACTCTTCCCCGTGGCTGGTCCATGTGGCTGCCATTGTATGTGGACGCTAGTGTCTGTGACTGTGGACGTGGCTCCGATCCGTAATGGGACCCCACAATCAGCAGCATGAGATGCTGCCGGTCCTGGCCCATCCTCATGATGGACCAGTGCCGTGGTCAAGGTGTCAGTCAATCTCATGGTCTGTCAATCTGTCCTACTTCGATGGCTTGTGTGTTGTGCAAGACTGGAAGCTATGCCTTGAGTATTTCACCTACTTTGATGTGTATCCCTAATGTGATGCTCCTGGGAACCTCCTAAGGAACACCGTGCCCGTTATTGTCCAGAGTCCACAGATGGGAGCCACTGGCCATCAGGCTCTGCCTAGCTCTGCTCCGCGTCTGCCTTCTCCACTGGCCCTTGGGTTTCCTTTACTTTGTCCCTCTAAGTCGTTGTCCTTCCTTGACCAACGCTGGCCCTCTGGGTTCAGCTATTCATCTAATCTGTAAAATTCGAAGCGAACATCTTCACTTACCTAGCTCTGAGGTGGGTCAAGAGGAAGGGTTTGCCCGATGCCAGCCTTTATGTGTGTGAGCGGGTGTGCAGCTCGACTTATTCATGAGCTGAGGGTGCATTTTGAATGGCAACTATGGGCACAATTTGGCGAAATCCAATTAAGGAGCGAGGGAAAGGACAAAGAGAGAGAGGGAGAGAGAGAGAGAAGAATCAAGGATGCCCCTTGTAGGAGTTCATTTTGCTCGGCTGCGGGCGGCGGGCTCAGCGAGTCTCAGGCGGGTAAGGACCCCTTGCCAGAAGCGGCCCCGGTGCCCTGTAAAGTTAATTCGATCTGATGAGGTGCTGGGAAGGAAACACCCGGCACCTTGTGGAGCTCCTATCTCTTCCCCGGCGCCCTGCCTCCCTGGCTTCCCTTGCACTCTCGATCCCTAAAGGCCAGCGTAGAACTCGTGGGTGCCGCTGAAGGGAAGCGGGTAGTCACTTGTGGTCTGCAGATCAAGGGGGAGGTGTTCTACGCAGACATTTAAAGATCTCTCCAACATTCTAGCAGAAACATGAGTTTTACACATCGTGACGGAGGCAGACTGCTCATGAACCAGTCCTTCCCCCATTTTAATGAAGAGTGGAGAGGATCCCCCACCCCCGGTTTTGGGTCCCATGGGTGCTGGAGATATGCATGGAAGAGGGAGTGTCAGCCCTCCAGAGGAGCAGCCTGGAGCTTTCTCTGTGCTCAGAGTCACCCAGGAGGGCTGTGTCTGATCCCCATCTCCTCTCTCCTGCCTTCTGGTCCTTTGATGAGCCCTCTTCTTCCAAACACTACCTTCTCAGCCACCCTCGCAAAGGGGCCTCCCCAACATAGTCATCAGAGAAGCACCACTTGCTTACTGCAAGGCTGGAGCCCTTCACTGCCCTGCTGGGTCACCAGGGGTGGGTGGGCAGACAGCAGGGCCAGTGGCTGTCACCCCATAGGTCAGCCTGGGCTGACCCCTGCTGGACACGACCGTTCTTCCAGGAGTCACTCTCCACTCTTAGGAGGGCTGCTCCTCCATCCTGCGGGAGCAGATGGCCTTTGGTCTGTTCATCTCACCAGGGGATTCCCCTGGGCCCTGGCTGGAGAGGTGATCTGGGCGGTCCCCATGAAGGCAGTCCATGTAGTCATGTGCTGCGTGAGTTGAGAGTGGCCAATGCAGCCATTGGCCCTGTTTCCACAAGCTGCGCCCCTTGGCTGTGTGGACTCTCAGGAAGGATTCCATCTGCAAAGACTCTCCCTGGAGAGTGGCAATTGACATGTGTCATCTGCCCCCTGCCTGCATCCCCTCCAGGTTCCTAGGGAGGCCTGTAGGTCAATGGTGGTGGGTGATTCTTGGCCTGTGGTGCAATCTAAAGACCACTTCCTCCCTTTCCTCCACCGGCCACCTGCTCAGTTCTCTCTGATCCCTTCTTTCTCTCCCTCCTTCTTCTGCTGTCTTTCTACGTTCCCCCTTTCTCCTCTCCTTCCCTCCCTCCTTCTTGATTTCCTTCCTCTCCTTGTGTTGTGGGTCTTCCACCTGAGAGTGGTTCTTCCTCTCCAGCTGCTTTACAGTGCTGGCCCGAGGCACAGAGTCCCCGGGGAAATGTGGGATTTCTCTTTGCTCCAAGCGGTGAGGTGCACCAGAGTCACGTCGTACAGATCTGAGCAGATGACACAATTGTGAGGCAGGACGGACTTAGAACAGATGCTCCCAGCTCACTTCAGTAATAATTGACCAAGGGAAGATGCCAGAACCTAGACTAATAAGACTCCCTTAGGAATAAGAACAAATCTGTCTTAGAAAAAACATACAGCCAGAATGCTCCTGAGAATCAGGGCTCGGGCTCCTGTACCCCAGACATGCTGCCGAGATGTTATTGAGAAAGACCAATCGCTGTCGAAGGGGGTCCGTGGAAAGAGTGGAAGACCCTCAACCACGTGGGTTGACATTGTAGCTGCAACATAGGCTCCCACAGAGCTACAGTGTTGACGAGGCCATCGGGGTGGGCAGCTGTTTCAGTCTCCTGTGCACGCTGTCGCATTGCACTCCGTGAGTCGGACACGAGCTAAGGGTCCCGGCAACAACACAAAGGCTTCGACAGGTCACCTGCACTCCACGTCCTAATTGCTATGGTCGTTTACTCTGTGTCAATCTATAACTTCATAAAGAAAGCATGATTCCTTCTAAGCCTCCCCATCTTCAAGACAGAGCCCTATCGTTGTTGTTGCCAGGTGCCCTGGAGCCAGTATCCGGTCCCAGCAACCCTCGCATAAGAGGGTGGCCTTGTGCCATACCCACAGTTGTCATGCGTGAGCCCACTGTGGGGACACTGTGTCAATCTGTCTTGTGGAGGGCCTCCCCTTTTTCCCTGCCCCTCTCCTTTCCAAGTGCGATGTCTTTCTCCAGGAGCTGGCCCCTCCTGATCACCATGTCCAAAGTTTGTCACAGTGCCCTCGGCTTGATGGAACATTCTGCCTGGGCATCTTCCAAGCCGGGGATCGTGGGCCACTTGCTGGTAGCCCGTGAGAGAGTCAATCTTCTTTCGTATCACTGGCTCAGCTCCGGCTCCTCACGACTCCAGAGGCCAGGTTAGAACTGCCCCTGTGAGTGGTACACTGAGCATCTCCAAGGAGGGGGAAGCCTTGTCTTTCACCCACTTCCTTCACATCGCAGAATTTTCTGTTTCCTTTCAATGTTTATACAATTTTGGTTTTTAGCAAGAAGAATCGTTAATAGATTTTCCAAGTACGTTTGGTGTAAATTTCCAAGCTGAATCGATTGGCTTGGATTTGAGCATCAACCAGTTTGTGTATTTAAAGAGTATATCTGTGAGAAATACTTATTATTACTTACAAGACCATCCTTTAAGAACTGCCTATTCTGGTCATTCTTGGTAAAATAACTGGCAAAGTGGGATTATATTTAGGATCGTTCACTTCGGCTTGACATATTGATTTTCACTGAATTGCCCCAATTTGCCTCCTTTTCTGATTAGTCTATTGTCAAGGAGACAGCAGAAACCCTGCCAAGCTGGTACTTTCCCTGATTTAAATCTCAGTGCTAATGCTGCATGCTGAAAATGCAGCTTAATTAAATCAGATGTGTGCTTTAATTTGGAACATTTTTATATACGAAAGCTTTTTTTTT
>NW_022103920.1:1837861-1840814 GCF_000313985.2 Echinops telfairi | reverse complement strand
GATGCTTATGCCAGTGGATCCACAAGACTTCCCACCTACTGGCCTGTGATCTTCTGCATTTGGCATCATTGCATGTGTTTTGTTACTCTGAAGGAGACTTTATAGATTAGTAACAGACATATGGGCTAATATCAGACTGATGGACGTGATCTGGACTGGGCTGGGATGTTTCCTCCATATTCAATTGCTCTTGTATATAAAGCTCTTTCTTATACATATGAGTGTCCATGAATTTGTTTCTGTAGTCTACCCAGACTAACACAGACGCCTTCCTCTTCTCGCGGACCCTCTACTTCACCAACTATTTTCCCTTGATAGCACATCAAAATACATGAACTGTAACATCCCCAGCGCTGCCTCTAAGCAGGCTTCTGGCTACTCTCTCTCTACGCAGACGTGTCTTTTCCTTTGTAATGTGGCCACGCTACGTTCAGTGATTTTTTTCAATACCACAATTTAAGGTTATCAATTCATCTTTGTTATTCATACCAGTGACCAAGGTTTTACGCTCAAAGGAAGAAGCTGAACATACCACAGCTTGGAGCAGGTGTGTGTTAGTATGCACCGTGTGATCTTTGCTCTTAAACACTTTAAAGGGTCTTGGGCAGCAGATTTCCCCGGTGCAAAACAGCATTTGATATGTTGGCCTTGGCTTCCGTGGTCATTAACTGTGGATCCCATCAACATGGAATTCTTGACAATTTCAGTCTTTTCTTCACTATCAGACTGTCACTTTTAGGTCCAGTTGAGAGGACTTACCGTCTGTCTCTTGAGATGAGCTCCATATGAAAGCCATTGTCTTTGAGGTTCATCTGCAAGACCTTCAAGTCCTCCACGTAGGGAAGGTTGTGAGAGGGGCGGCTTCCTCCGGCCCTGATGCTCAATCCTCGTCCCTGCCTCCAGCTTCTCAGATTAGTTGTCAGCATTCCGATTGAAAAGTCTGGTGCGATGAGACAACCCTGACACACACCCTTCCTGATTGTGAGCCACTCACCAGGCCCTTGTTCTGTTCAAAGGAACATCTCCTGCTCTAGGGTGCTAACTGTAGAAGATTCTGAATGCCTTCCCTTGTTTAGTACTAGAAATAATAATAAAAAAGCCTCATAATCAAATTCCTGTAACTCGACAATAGTAGTCTCTGTGTCTGACTGTTAATTTGGAGGTGAAAAAACCCTGCCTTTTCATGCCAACCACCTGTGAATGTTGCCCAAGGATTCTTGGTTCCAGATCTCTTCACCTGCACACACCTGTGCCAGAGGGGTCTGCAGACGTACTGACTAAGTGAGAAGAGAACAGCCGTCCACCAGTGTCATTTCTGGGAAACTCTTCAAATGCGGTGAAAGGGAGCAGATGGGCTCTGAAGTCTGTCATGAAGGCGTTTAAAACACTGCATGCTCGTTCAGAGCCTCCAGCTCTCTGATCTTAACAGTCTACTACACCAAGCGGAGACGGGGTGGTGGTGCTAGGTACTGCAAGGGCAGTTGGAAGTTGCACATGACCTTACCTGAGAGTGGCCCTCAAACCATGTAGACTGGAGTCTTCTCCTCCTTGTGTCTGTCTGTGGGCACTTCTATTTCCAGACAACACCCTTATATCCCAGCTTCCCCGCTGGCGTCTTTCTGTCTGTCCTTATCCAGCCTGCAGAGGACACTTATCAACCCCCACCGGTTACCTTGAGTGAAATTCAGGGAAGACCCACCCAGTGTTTGTTTGTCTTCTGTCTGTCTGTCTGTCTGTTTCTCACAATGAAATGAACGTATGCCTTCTTAAAGCACTGATGACTAGCTCTACATTCCTGGGGCACCCCACTCACTTTGGGGGTACTGCCACCACTTTAGTCCCATCAAAGCACAGAGCTCACGGCCAACTTGCACTCCAGAGGCGAGTGCTTGCCAAGTGATGGGACAGGTGGGCAGATGACCAGCGGTATCGCCACAAGGCAGTGGAGTGTCACCTCACCTGAACCACTGGACTTTTGGCCTCCAGACAGGGTCAAGGTCTGCTGCAGCAGTATCCTCACACATGTGCATTTGAATATTTTATGACAGGTCATGTAGCCTTCGGAAGCTGTGACAGTAATTAAATGCATGAACTACTGAGTGCCACTGCCGGCCGTACTGCTCGCTGGCCGTCCCTCCCCAGACTGATCCAGGTGGACGTGTCAACGGGCTGATTTGGCATGGGAGGGCGGGATTCTCCCTGGCTCGTGGCACTCTACACAGCACTGCAGTCTAAGTGCAAGGCGTAACCGCAGAAGGAATGTCCACTGCGAGTCCTGCTGTTATTATCACGGTTATTTCATGGGTTGCTTTGTATCGTGATTAGGGAAGAGTTTACAGAGCAGGCTTATTTCCCAGTCAGCCATTCAGATCCATTTGGACTCATGACGTTGATCGAAATCCCCACAAGATAAAGGCGCTCTTCCCACAGCCCTCCTGGTTTCCCCATTTCCCTTCCTGCCTCTTCCTGCGCCCTGCATTCCTGGCACGTGCTGCCCTGGGGTCTCCTGTGGTTGGCTGTTCTAAGGAGCAGACGCCTCCGTGGTGACGTTGTGCCTCCTGTTTGGGTTGGTTTACGTGGCAACACTCTCAACCGAGACCCCACAGACCACAGAGGGAGCAGTGCATGGTCCCGCCCCGGCCTCACACTTGCTGTTGTGTTTCAGCCCACCGCTGCAGTCGCTGGGCGGGCCACCCTGGGGAGGTGTTTTCCCCTTTGTTTGCTGACTCTCTCCTTGAACAAGCATGGAGTCCTTTTTCAGGAGCTGTCTGGTTCTGTTTGCGACATGTTGAAAGCACCGCAGAAGCTCTCTCCCCATCCTCGCTTATAAGGACATTCTGGCTGTACTTAGTCCAGCCTCGCTTCTGAGAAACCACCGGACTGAACTTCCTCTAAGACAAATGTGTCTGTCCTCTGAGAAGTCCATAATGCTTTTGGTATTCTTTGTCAGCGC
>NW_022103920.1:1833880-1837468 GCF_000313985.2 Echinops telfairi | reverse complement strand
TTGATTTCTTGACTGCTGTGTCCAGGAACTCGGATCTTTTCTCCACTTTCTGTGTTATTTTCTATTGGTCCAGTTGTCAGGTATTGGTTTTCTGTACATTGACTTGCACTCCAGACCGAAGACTGCCGTCTTTGGCTCAGTGAATAGGCCTGCCTAAGTTTTGGCTTAAAGTTGAACCAAGGGGTGATGTACTGTAAGTCTGACTTAACCCTGCCCTCTGGGGACCGTTGGAGGAGCGTTAGGCTGCTAACAACAAGGCTGGTGGTTCAAGCCCAGCAGGGACCACTCCTTCGGGGAAAGGGATGGCTAGCTGCTCCTGTGAAGAGTTACAGCCTCAGAAACTCTATGCAGAATCTCTGTGAGCTGAACTCCACATGGGGGCAAGGAGTGTGGTCTGGGCTTCACAGTCCGACAGGGCACAGTCTTTCCACGCCCTCTCACCTTCCTTAGGAAAGGACAGCTGGCTGATTGGCTGGGAGGCTCTGGTAAAGGTACACCTTCCTTCTAGGACAGAACAGAATGAGTAACAATGCTGCGTAATTTGCTTCCATTCTTTGGAGGAATAGAGGTTTGATTTTATCTTCTATTGGATTACTAGCATCTTTATGTAATAACTGAAAATAAATCTGTATACTGAATATAGTTCAGAGTTATTTTCTGTACTGAGGGGGGAAAATTGCTATTGAAATCTACACTTTTTACAAAGACATTTAAAACGGAGGCAAGTATGTCGATATATCTCTCAGTAAACTAATGGCTAGTTATTTCCCCAATAAATGAATGTGTAAGATTTTCCCCTCATGATTTTAAAAGTTGGAGAATATGATGGTAATGAATTACTCAGACCTGTCCAGTTTCAAAATCGGATTACTTTTTGGATTGTGTGCGTTGCTCTGGAAAGAGGACTGTAAACCCTGATAATGATCAAGGTAGCAACGTGACCATTTCTGTCTTTCCTCAGTGCTTGGTGCCGGTCACAGCATGCGTGGGTCATGAAGCCTTTGCAGACAGGGAGTGTCTGGAAGGATAAAAGCAACCCCGTAGGACTAAGGACCGAGCGGACGCCCAGCCAGGGCCTGCAGGAAGACCATCAGCATTTGGTCAAATCTTGACGGGTGCTCCGGCCTCGGCTTCCTGGGACTTGGGTGAGGAATCCAGTGAGGTCCTAGATGCTTTGATCTGTGGACAGCCAGCCTGCCCCCTCATCAGACTGAGAAAGATGGAAGAACGGGAGGCGTTCTGTAACAGTGAGGAAACACAGAGCTTCTCTGCGTAGCTTTGACTCAGTTTGACTAGTTGACTGTTGGCAATGTTAGCTACCTTCACTCTTCTGAGGAAGATCCATCCTCAGTGTGGGCCAGAGAGCATCCCTGGGGACTTGTAGGAGTGGTGGGTGTAAAGGAACCGCAGTGGAAAACAGTATGGCCAGAACTTCTACTCTGTCGCTCTGTGCTGTGAGGTGCTTCCAACCGACTGCTACCTGAGGTACAACAGAAGGCAACAGCGGCCAGTCTGGCTCTGCCCCACGATGGTTGTTATGTTTGAGCCCATCGCAGCAGCCACTGCGCCAGTCCATCTCTAGTTTAAGAAGCATGATGTCCTTTTCCTGATACCATGTCCAAACTCGAGGAGGGAGATTTCAGAAAAATCATCTCTGGGTTCTATATACTCCCGAGTGCTTCTCATCCACCTGCCTGTCCTGTCGGAAAGCGAACATTCTGAGACAAAAAGCAAGAGGCATTAGAAGAGTCCTCAATCCCCTCTCCACGCTGGGGGTCCCAGGGGACATGGTGCAGGCGCAGGTGGCGTCTCTGGACATGCTTTCCAGAGAGTGTGGCTTCCTTGTGATGGTTGGAGATAATACCTGTGGTGCTGGGCTGCATGCAGAGACGTAACCAGCTCTGTTGCAGTCCTGGCGGGTATGCATACAGACAAGTGAAGTCACTTGAGTGCGAGGTCAAGAGGGGTCTTTCTCTGAAACTTCCTTCCGCAGAATCCCCCCATGGCTTGGAGAGAAGACCCGCTGTGTGTGGGGGGGTCTCCTGCTTTGGCTTTTGTCCTTCTTTAGACAAATTCCACTAGCACATGGAAGGAGCTGTGTGGTGCTGTGCCTTAGTCATGGGCTACTCACCCCAGCGTCCTTGACTCAGGGCCACCAGGCCCTGACAGGGAGAAAGATGGGGTGGTCTGCTCCCTCGCATCAATACAGCCGGCCCATAGGGTTGCTATGAGTTAGAATTGAGTCTAGGGCGTTGGCTGTGGCTTTGACCTATGGTGCAGGTCAAGGGAGGAGGCGGTTACATGCATGTCAAAGCCACGATCATTTTTAAAACAACCCCAGATATGTATCAGGTTTTAAAGAGAAGCTTATTGCCCTTAAGTTGGTTTTGACTCCTAAAGACATCGGGTCCCTCAGGGTTAAATTGCATTCCACAGTGAGGGCTTGAACCTCTGGCCTTCGGAGAGCAGCCAGGTGTGTCCAGGTGTGCCAGCCTGGGCCTTTATTTCATGTCCAATAACTTCCCTAACTTTGTTTGCTCAGGAGCCCTGGTGGTGTAGTAGTCACCCATGGCCGGCAGTGGGGAGCCACCAGTCTCTCCATGGTAGAGAGACTGGGCTTTGTACCCCTGTAAACCGTTCTGGGCTTAGAAACCTACCGGGGGCTCTGTGAGTCAGCATTGGCTTGACGGAAGAGGGTTTCTCACAGAGTGGCTCCACGGGTGACCTGGTTCCGTAAATATTCTCACTGCCGATCATACGGACCCACAGTGACACCACCGAAGAGGCGGGGAGGTTCAGTGGGGTTTCTGAGGCTGTCCGTCTTTCCAGAAGCAGACAGCCTGGTCTTTCTCCCTCGGAGCACCTGGCGGGCCAGGGCATTGACTCTTGTTGAAGCGTGAACGCTCATCGTACCACCCCATGTTGCATCTTCTGTGAAGAGTGCAGTCACATGGGACTTGGGGAGGGAGAGTCAGTTTGATGGTGTACAACCTCTTCCTCCTCTTCATCCACAACGCCACGCCCATGGTTGGAGAGTGCGCACATGAAGTGATCCGCATGCACACCTCCCCATCAGGGAGACCAGACCCGGTGGCTTCACTTCCGGAGGCTTGGTCCCCCACATTCAGTCTGGGTGGGATGTTTCCTTGGCGTTCAGAAAGGGAACGATTTGTCCTTGCACGATTTCCTTGATGGGAAGGGATGGGGATAAAGAAGGCAGGGCCCATCATAAACAGTGGCAATTCCTCTCGATGATGTTGTTCCGCTCGGCTGAGTCTGGAGACTTGAGGTGGACCCTGGGTTCCCTGTTGAACGAGCAACATGCCGACTAAGCATGTCCACCCCCGGATTATGAAGAACACAACCCACCACAGAAGGATGGTGGGGGGGAGGAGAAGTCCTGGGCTGGAGAGGAGAAGACTCCGCAGGGATTCACTAGCAATGTTGAGCATCCGCGAACCACGCGTTAGACTCTGTTGGACATCACAAAGGCAAATGGGCTGTTGAAGACAGTGAATTGTTCCTCCATTGCATGGTTTCACTCTCAACCCGTGTTTATTATTAAAGAGATCTGAGGCTTGACTGTGA
>NW_022103920.1:1831084-1833039 GCF_000313985.2 Echinops telfairi | reverse complement strand
CAAACAACCTTGATCCAGAAAATCCCCTGCACCCCATGTCAGCTTTGGGGATACTGGTTCAGGTGATGGAACTTTCAATGGGGGGGTCATTTTTATTGAAGTGACTTCTTCTGAGGACCTATGTGTTTGTAGTTATTGACCAGTAATCATTTGAGGAAGGGGCATCGAAGAATTAAACCCTCGGGACGCGTGTGGCATGTCCACCAGCCAGCACACCTAGAGAACTCGCAACGACACGGACCCACTACGTGATCCGAGGCACCCAGCGGGCGCCACTTGCCAGCGATGACTGTTCCGGGGAGAAGTACAAAATTCAGCGAGAAGGCCAGGCTGTCAGCTTGTGAAACTGAAATATGTTATCAGTGGGAACAAAGCTTGAAAGGAATGTAACGAAATTGTATTACCCTGGTCTCTGAGGCAATAAAAACTTTGCAAACTTGGTGGAGAAATATTACAAGACTGTGACTTCCTCCCAACCACATGGCAGTTAATTTCAGAATTTGTTTGGGGCCGCCGTGAATGCATGGCTCTCAGTCATGGCGGGAAGGCAGAAGCGTCCTCTCTGGCTGGATTTGCAGGAGGGACAGTGGGGAGGCCCCACCAGCTGTGGGGTGTGCAGCGGCGTGTCTTGTGTCCCTGTAAGTGATTCCGGACATCTGATGGAGAAGCTGCCAGCATATGTCTGTGAGTTGCCATGGGACTAGGACATCCATGGGTCATGCACTGTCACCAGACCACAGCCTTGGTCCTCCTTGACAGGACCCGAGGAGCATGCTGGGAAGGATGGGCAGGGCCACGGAGCTTCCTTGAAACAGGTTTGGCTTCCTGGTTGCTCCTGCCTGTTTGCTGCGATGCCCTGGAGAGCTGTTATTGGATGCATGAATGCGCTGGGAAGGGAAGGAAGCAAAGCAAGAGCTTTTCAGGACAGGCTCCTTTGGAAAGAATCAGGCCCATCAGGAGGCCTCTTCCACACAAAGCAAAGGGGCAGCCCCTCCTCTGGCAGTGCGGGGAGGCTTTGGGCTGCAAGCCCTGAGGTCAGTGGTCAGAAGCAAGGCACCTCCTCAGAGGGATGGTGAGGTAGTCTGCTCCCGGAGGGAGTTGCTGCCTGGGAGCCTAGGCAGGGTCACTAAGGGTGTGAGTTGGCTTGATGGCAGTGCGTTTGGGGAGTGTTTAGCACCTTGGACAGTTCCAGCAGCCTGCCCACCTCTTCCTCATCTATGAGAGTGAGGAATTTGCATGTAAAGAAGGTGACTTGAAGGGGCTCCACGGAGCAGAGGGTGTGGTCCGTGGTTGCCTCCTTGCCACCCCTGTGGTTGGTGAATTGCATGCTGGACTCTGGGTGCTGCTGAGCACTGAGCCCTGATGGAGATGTGGGTAGATCTCTGGGTACCAAGCAGGAGACACAAGAGTGCCCACTGGGGTGGTTCTCTGCCCACATCTGCCTGCCCTTTGGGACCTTTTTCCAGTGGGAGAGGCTATGGAGTGTCAGAAGGTCTCCCCCTTGGACAGCCTCTGCTTGTGCCAACCAGAAACTCCCCACCTGGCTTAGGTTCAGAGTCAGGTCAGTGTGGACAATCCACTGAATCCTTACCGCATCATGCAAGGCACTGCGGGTGTGAATGTAAAGGCTCAGCCCTGTCCTTCCTGGTTAGATACAGCACGTGACCACTTGTCTGCGTCCCCGAGGGCTGTGGAGGGGAAATACCAGGCCCGGGGCACTCCAAAGTAGGGGAGCGCATATCCCTTTCTGGTTAGGAGGCGAGAAGCCCCAGCTCAGGCATGGTTCCACAGGGCAGCTCCTTCCTTACGGACCTCAGCTTCTCGTAGCTGCCGTCAGTCACCCTCGGTGTTTCTAGGCTAGGAGATGTATCTGACTTCCTCTTCCTCGGGGTGGGACCCTGTGTGGATACTGTGTCCATCCTGTGTCCATGCCACTCTTCGTAAAGCTTGGAAAT
>NW_022103920.1:1828304-1830163 GCF_000313985.2 Echinops telfairi | reverse complement strand
TTGTCCCTGTGTTTGGTGACTCGGGGATGTTGGGCAGAAGCCGGAGCACAGGCCCAGAGCCTCGGCCTGCAAGATGCCAGGGCAGACCAGGCAGGGTCTGAGTGCAGCAGCCGAAGGCGGTTCTCCTCCGTGGGCTCTGCTCCCGTGGTGGTCTCTGCTGACTCATGATCTCGATGCTTTCCGTTGCTTGCGCTTTCTTCTCCGTCCTCGCTGTTTGCACAGTTTCAGGGACTTCCTGAGTGATTGAAAAGGGCTCCATTAATTCATACTTCAGCGTCAGCATGTCTGCTCCGGTTGGCACGGAATCGGCCCCACTCTGGGAATCAGAAGCTTGTCACCTTGATTGCACCGCATGGTTTTGCCGGGAGCCGCTCCCGCCTGCCGCCTCCCCCGTGTTAATTAGCGGGCAGTAGGGAATGGTGGTCCGAGAGAGTTTGAGGCGTTGGATCTTTAGTTTCTCATTACACGGCGGGCGTCTGCCACTTGCCTCCCGTCCTGGGTCTTAGACACACGCCTGTCTTTCGACCGACTTCAGGAAAGCTCCACACTGACTAAGACACCGCCAGGCCACTGTGCGTGTGAAGTCCTCAGCCGCCGCCAACCGCATCAGAGCCTCCTGGAAGAAGAAGTTCCGGAAACGTAGGCAACCGATCGAGTGATCAGCATCGGTGAAGACGCGGTCAATGCTGTTTGTAGGACAATTGCTGTTACTGACCTCTGTCTAGCACCGAGCGCTTCCTGCGACTCTCGTGCCAATATCCCACAAACACCGTTTCTTCCCCAACTCTGCGTGGATCCCTGTCGAGAGAAGGGCTCACGTGGCAGGCATCCGACCGCCAGGCAGGAAAGCCAGCACCCCTCTGAGACATGCATTCTGAGAGGGAGCCATCTGTCACCTGTGAGATGTGGCTGCTTCCCTGGGACGCGTGGCCCCACATCAACAGCATCAGGGGCCACCATCAGCCCTGGTCCTGCGCTGTGAGCCTCGCCCCCACTGCTTGCTGCCAGGGCTGCGTTGCCCCTGGGGGCGTGGCCATGGTGGAATTCACCTGGGGAGGAGCCCTCTCCTTCCCCTCACCTTCTCTTCTCACCCACAGGATGCCCGTCCCCGGGCTCGGGCTCTGTGGATGGGGCGTCCAAAGTCAGCAGCGAAAGCCTCGCTGACCTCGCGTGGAAGGGGCACTCCGGCCGTTCTCGTGCCGAGACTGGTTGGTTGGGCCTCCTGGGGCCTGTGGTGTCTCCGCCTTGTTGCCAGTGCAGTGCGGACACACGGGCTCTTCTCACTGTCTGGCTCCCACCTGCGTGTGAGACAGTGAAGGGCAGGACCCGGGCACTCCCATCTCTAGGTTCCAAGTGGCATCCAGTGAGCGGAAAGGAAGTCTCCCCCAAACCCAAACTCACTGCCAACAAGGTCATTCTGACTCGTAGCAACCCAGATGACGGAGTAGACCCCGCCCCGCGGGTTTCTCAGACTGTGATCCTCAGGACCGGAGTAGGAAGTTTGATCTTCCTCCTGTGCAGAGGGTCCCGTGGTTCTGAACGGCTCACCATGCGGGGAGCAGCCTGATGCCAAGGGCATGGCGCGCCCGGCGATTCTTCTCATCAACGCTACAAACTTAAATCCGTCAACTCCCCTTCAGATGATGATTCCCAAGAGGACGTCGATCAGGTTCTGTCTGAGAAAGGGTTTAAAGGAGCTGAGCTTTGCATCACAGATGACTGAGCTCGTGATCATGGCAAACACCCCGGAAAAAATTAGTGGCAAAGCTTCCTATTTGTTTCATTACCCAATAAGTAAATATTTTGGCCGAGAAAAGCAACTGGCTTGTCTGTGGAGGATGACTTTCCAGGGGTGCTTC
>NW_022103920.1:1824769-1826395 GCF_000313985.2 Echinops telfairi | reverse complement strand
CACTCCGCGTCTGAGATGCCTGCCCTGACAACGAGCCTGAGGCGCTGGGAAGTTGGATCCCAGATCGGAGGATCACACAGCTGAGCAGACAGGCAAGGATGAGGAGAGGAAGCAGCGGCTGGCCTCCCTGCTTCATCCCCGGACACGCACGGAGCTGTGCACGAAAAATGGCACCAGGCCAGCAAATGAGGCGGAGTCAATGGAGCGTTCCTGGGGAGACGCATTGGCCCAATGACGCTACCACATCAAGCATGTTTCCCAAACCAGGGGCAGAAATAAAAACGTCATTCAAGATATAGGTCAAGTCATGCCATGAAGCCAACCAACGGCCGGGCCAAAGTGGGCCGGAGCACGTAGCAGCCGGGTGGCCAAAGTTACAAGTTTGGGACGTGGGAGGCTTCGCCGAGGCGGGTGGCCCACTAGCCTTCTGGTGTGTTCACTGCGGCTGCGGACAGGGACGGAAGCAGTGGGACCCGCCATCTCCTGCCTGGGACAGTGAATGCGTCCTGAATTGCCATCACCTAGGCCTCCCCGCAGCTAGAACCGGGGTCCCTCTTGAGATGCTCAGAAGCATGTGAGGTTTTCTGTGATTTCTCGGCTGTGTGCTTCTTTTTGACAGTGTTGAATGAAAGCGGCCTTCCCGTGGTTTTCTATTGGGTGATTGTAATAGCAGACTCGACAATTCCTAAGATAGTTCCTTCACTTGGTTAGAGAGCGAGGACATAATGTGTCCACGGTGTGCAGAAAGCAAAAAGGGAACGAGAGGACAAAGACAAATGACAGCGGTGGCGGCCGGGTGCTCGCAGGATTGTATACGTTTGGTTTGCAGCCGGTGTTTCATGGAAACGGCCAACTCCTGTTGGCGAGGAAACATGGAGAGGGACCTCCAGAGGGAGAGAGACTCAAGGAGGAGGGGAAGCCAAAACCTTGGACCGTTCACGCCTCACAATTTCCACAAATGGCCATCAGAGGCCAGGCTGGTGTGACCCCTGAGAGCAAGCCCAGATGCTGGCTGCCTTCCCGAGAATGGCCGTCGCAGTGTTTGGATTTTGTTGAGTTCATCTAAGACCGTGGTTTTCCGTGACAGGAGGACGCTGTGGGCATTTCTGTTGGTCCAGAGTTAGCAGGAATTAGATTTCTTGGTGGGGCAGAATTGCCGGGCACAGAGGAAATGAGGGCCCCGCTTGATTGTGGTGTCCCCCGGGCATTGCTCAAACCCCTTGGCCTTTCTCTGAGGCTTTTTTCCCAATTTAGCAAAAGGATGGGGCCAGCATCGATAACCAAAGGAACCCCAAATCCCGGCGACTCGTGATTGAGAAATGCAGCCTCCCCTGCTGGGGGGCTGAGGCCCAAGAACTGTAGACGGGGGATGGTGGGTTCCTGGACCTGCAGCCAGCCCTGTGCAGTCCTGCAAGGGCCCCTGGCAGGGAAGGGCAAGAGTTCCCATGCTAGCCCAAACCCAACAGGCTCTCTGCAGGAGAGGGAGGTGGCCAAAGGACTGTGCCTCCCTGAAGATTCACTGCCTGGGGAACACTGCAGGTGGTCTGCTCTGTCCTTCAGGTTCCTAGAATCGGGGTGGACTTGTCAACATTGGGTTTCGTCTTTTCAGGCTGAGGTAATGGAGCC
>NW_022103920.1:1819309-1823653 GCF_000313985.2 Echinops telfairi | reverse complement strand
GGTAGGGGGATGGCCAGGGAAGGGGAAGAGTGAGAGAGGGGAACCCATCACAAAATTGGATCTATAGCTACCCTCCCCGCCCCCAAAAGGGGACAAATAACAGAGATGTGGGTGAAGGGAGACAATGGACAGTGTAAGATCTGAAATAACAATAACAACATGTAATTGACCCAGGGTTCATGAGGAAGGGAGAGTGGGGGAGGGAGGGGTAAAAGAGGAGCTCATACCAAGGGCTCAAGTAAAAAATGTTTTGGAAATGATGATGGCAACACATTTACAAATATGCCCCCAATAAAATGAAAAAAGAATGTTCTTAGGCCAGAGAATGGGTCAGAGTCATGGTGTTGGGTCTCCCTTTCCTTGAGTGCTCTGGGGAGGGCTCCCTGGCACTACGGTGCTGATGCAAGAGACTCCGTGGCAGGAACTGTCAGGGCATCAGCCTGGAGGTGATGGCTGAGGCTGGGAGACCCTGGCTCAGGTAGAATAGGCCCAGCAAAAAGAAGGGGGGGTGGGGGATGAGGGAGGATGGACCTTGACCAAACGGCATGGGGAGATGGGTAAGTGGGAGACCCCACAGCACTGGAAGCAGCCACTGGGAGAAGCACTGCGAGGGTCAGCTGTCCACGGGAATCCCTGGTGGGATGATACAACCAGCTGCTGGCTCCAGTCTGCCCCAGGGCACCTGGGAAGAAAGGCCTGGGATAGTCAGCCCTGCCTGCATCCCTATAGAGCCCAGGTCTGTGCTGGCCCGTGGAGGTCCTCAGAGATCAGAATGGGTTGGGGGGAGCAGGGAACCTGGTGGGGTTTCAGGAGTGTAGGGCAGAAAATGGGGCCTAAAAGACAGTGGGCACAGGGAAGGCAGGTGAGCTGGGTGCTCCCCGTGTGAGAGGGGGCTAGGGGCTGCCTGGAGGAGAGGGCGTCTGAGGACTGAGGGAGCCACCTGAGGAGGAAGAGATTGCACGGAGCGCTGACGGCACCCTGCCCTGGAGCAGAGGCTCAGAGAGGAGATTCTCTCTGAGAGAGACCCAGGGACACAGAAGGTTGGACAGCAGCGTGGCCTTTCTAGAACTGGCCTTCCCTTTTGGAAGCAGATTCACGGGAGCTGCTAGGGGGGTGGAAAATCCTCTAGGACCCTAACCCAGCAAGCCCTGAAATACTATCTTCAATACATCCTTGTGCCGCACAGAGGTGGGAGAGCAGCCAGGCTCTTGTATCCGCATCTGTCCATTTCTGGAGAAGGAGAAAGCAGCTTGGATAAATATCAATGTCTCCCGGCCTCATCGTCTTCTTATGCAAAATACGTGATGCTCGCCAATCCGTTGTGCCCAGGTGCCCACTGTCATCCGAAGACCCGTGTTATCCACAGGGTATCTATGCCTGGAGTGACAAGACTTACTCTGTAAGATGTTCCTTCTGACTCTGTACACTTTCCTTCTTGTGCTTATTCATCTTCTTGCACTTTGTTAAATATGACATAAGCTGGGAAATTAAATTTAGAATAATGCCCTAAAGATACCAAGAGCTTTATTTATATGAGATTGTGTCATTGTTTTCTGGTACAAGTGAGCTAGTTTAACAAGAAGGGTTTATTTTTTCTTTTTCTGTTCCCCTGCATGCATTTTTGAATGCCCTCGTTTGCAGGCAAGTGTGTGGGTCTTGTTTACTTGTCTCTCACGCTGATGACAAAACCACCCTTACGGAGGGTGCTCCGGCAGGACCCCTGCAGCTGCAGGGTCCTCAAACAGGCCCTGTGGCTGGCTTGTCAGAGTCCTTTGTGGAAGACAAAACCTTTCAGTAAGCCCGGAAAAGTACCCCTATCAGAGCACGATGGTCATTTTTCAGGTGTTATTTTCTCATTTCTGAAACGGAAACTGCAGTATTCATAGGCTCCGGGCAGAAATGGACGCCCTTGTTTAAACCCCAGCTCTTCCAGGCACCAGGACACAGGTGTGAGAATCGCCCAGAGCCAGCTTCTTGGGTGGGCTGTGGAACACCCGCAAAGATGGTGAGCCAGGACTCCATTAGACTGTGGCTCCTGCAGGGCCTATGAGCTTCCCCTCCTGGGCTCAACTGGGACCTATGGTGACGAGCAGGTCAGCAGGCAGCAACACACCAGGCCTTTACTTCTATGTTACTAACTGTGTGGGTTTAACCATCAATCTTTCGTAGCCAGCAGTAAGCCTTTTTTGTTGTCAACACCCAGAGACCGATGCTATTAGGATAATCAACCCCAAAGCAAACCTCTGCAGCCGCATCCATCCCAGGGCCTAGCAGCCCAATGAGACAGGGTGGAAGCATCCCTTACAATTTACAAGAGCACATCTTTCTGGAAGCAGTAGCTTCAACATTATCCCTGGGAGTGGGAGGTAGGTGCACACCGTGAATCTTTTGCTTATCAGCAAAGGGCTGGATCAACGGCCTCACCATTCCATTAACACGTCCATGGCTAACAAGTCCTTCCTGACTGACAGTGACCCCGGAGGAAAGCGTGGACCGTGGTTACCAAGGCTATAAATCTTTCCTGGCACAGACTTTTTGGTCAACAGCCTGACGCTTAAGTCATTGTGCCACCAGGGCTCTGTTCTAGTTGGGATGTCTCAAAAGTCCTGTATAAATAGATATACAAGAGCCCCGAGATCTGAGTGGCAGCTACGTAGTGTAGCCCCACACTGTGCCTTCTAAGGCGGTGGCAGTATTGGTGGGATTGGAGAACCAAATTAGGGAGACGTTTGCCCTCCACCTCTGATCTTCAGACCCCATCCTTTGAGAGCAGGGAAGGATCCCAGGTAGGAAGGAGAGTGGGCTTCCAGTGGACTGCCAACAGCGAGGTCAGTAGGTTAGTCTCATTGAGAGAACGATGCGGCCGTCTGCTCACATACAGATCTGTGGTCCTGGAGACCCTCCTCTGAGCTAGAGGGGTGCCCTGTTGGAGAACTGGCCCCACAGGAAGGGTTTGGGGTGAAGATCAATAGACCAGCCTGGGTCCCAGGCCTCATGAGGCTCATCCTCCGTGAGGATGACCTCTCTCATGCGGAATATTCAAGAGCAGCCGTCACATCCCTGTGGCTGCTTTGACAAAAGCCGGTCACATGTCAAAGTGGAAAGTTCCTCACAGCAAATAGCTGGCCTTGAGCAGAAGGCTCAGGGTGGAGGCTGGCAGCAGAGTGGTGAGCCCTTTGAGCTTGCGTGAGAGCAGTGTGACCCACCCTGACACAGAACTCCAACCTGACCACTTCTCGGGGAAAGGACACCTTCCTCCCTCAACCCTATCATCGTGAAGTTCATTCGTGAGTTCTCTGTAGCCATGGCGATGGCTACTAGACCCCAGAGAGGTGAGCTCGAGAACACAGGGCCTTCACAAAGTCTATCAGGATGCAATGTCAAGACCACGGAGTTGCCCCACAAATGTCTCAGAGTGCCTGGTATATTTCTCTTGTTTTCCACAGACCTGACACCCCTAGGTGATCAGTGGCCTTGTGGTTCCAGGTGGCCCAAGTCATTTTCCCTCAACTCACCTAATGGTGGGCACCTTGAATCCACCGGCAGTGCCTGCGAGGAAAGGTGTGCCACCCGTCCCCATAAAGAGGAGGGCAGCCCTGCCCGTGGGGTGAGCCCTGCAGAGCAGCTCGGGTGGGTGTGGAGACGGCGTGGAGGGAGGAGGGGAGGCACTCATACCACAAGAACTGAGGGTACTCCGGGCTGCTGCTCACCTGAGTGCTAGGACGGAGACGCTAACTTAACCGGGGATAAACGAACCAAGCTGATCACTGTTGGCTACCCATAGACCCACGCTTGGTGCGGGGGCCCTGAGAAATCTCCTGGTCTCTTTAGAGGTGTGCTTTCCGCTGACGCCCTGATGCCTTCCGTGGAGCGGAAAGGGAAGGAACCTTCAACCTTCACCCTGAGAGTGGCTTGTCCCCGGCATCGGTGGCCTGGCCCTGCCAACTCGCCACTCAATCCCAGGGACAAGCCAGTGGAGGGCCAAGCTGCCCTCCTCATGCATTAGTAGCCCACCTCCCAGGCCTCTGCAGGGTGAAGGTGGTGCTGGCTAATTACAGTGCCCTCCTGGGCACCTGGCCGGCTCAGGGCAGAGACAGGGACAGTGTCTGCTCATTAGAACTCGCACGTGGCTTGCATTGAGACATCAAATCGTATTGTCACTCGTAGAAACATATGACGGCGATGTCTGAATGTTCTCATTAGCGCTCACATAAGAAAATATTTGTACAAGCTGATGGATTCCACAAAGCCCGACTTCTCTTTCTGAGGAATGATTGTTTTGTTTGCACACTTGTCCAGAAGACAGGGGGTTGGCAAGGAAAAATAGCACGTTCACTGCCATTG
>NW_022103920.1:1814262-1818669 GCF_000313985.2 Echinops telfairi | reverse complement strand
TGCACACCAGGCCCCTTGAGAGATGCCACCATCCCATGCACATACATAAAAATCTCTACAGAACCACAGAGAAATACAGAGAGATGATTGTGGGCATTATTTCAGGTAGAAGGAAACAAATGTTCCCAGTATTCCCGTCCGTCAACCACCCGTAGGGCAGGCCTCCCTTAAGTCCACCTGGAGCGGGAGCAGCGTGGAGAGAGAAATGTGGACATTGGCCATAACATCTTGGGTGAGCCGAGCATTTGCTGTGGACAGAACCTTCCACATCCCAGCCAAGTTTCATCCACCTTTGTCTCGGAAGGACGGAGGGGATGGCATCCAAGCAGGGTGGCGCTGGGAGGAAGCAGTGTTAGAGGTGATGCGCTCTGGGGGATTCACAGTGCAGTGCAGGGCCCTGGTCATGGCTAGGGGGCTAGTTTGATTCTGCACAGAGGACCCTGGGTTATCTGGGGCACAGAGACCAGAGGAAGACTCCAGAGCCCTTCTCTCCCTGTTGAGGCTGACCTGGAAGAGGAAGATGGGAGAAGAGGATGGAGTCATGTGATAAAGACCCTGGGGGGACTCCACGAGGGCTCCGGCTCAGCCCTGACCATGGTGGATCCTGTGCGTCCTAGAACGGCTTGGCCATTGCCGGGTACTGTGGGCTGGTTCAGACTCACAGGGGCCCTGTGTACGAGGGAAGGAAGCATCGCCCCCTCCCGCATGGCTGACACAACCAGGACTGTCATTCTGGGCCAGGTGTCATGACGGGGCCACAGAGATGAGCCGTTTGAAGGAGCAAGGTGACATAACCTAAGCTAGTCATCAGGGGTGTCAGGGGGACCCTGTGAAATCTCACCCTATCAGCTTGTCCCTATGCATACATTGCCGCATGTTCCTGGTTCCTTCCTCAAGCCCAGAAGTGTGGGCCTCGAGACCCTGTCCTGTGGGTGGTATGGAGGATGCCAGCCAGGAGAGCACACATGTGGATGCATCAGCAGGAAGCCACCCCTTTGACCGCCAAGAGATGTTTTGCCTCCAAGAGAACTCATGGGCCTTGCTTGGGGATTCTACAGGACATCCAGCAGGTGGGCGTCAAAGGACTCTCCCTGTAAGGACTTATGTCCTGGGTCTTGCGTGGGCCCTGCTCCCTTTTCAGGCTCCTGAAGCTCATTTCTGCTCAGCAGGAGGGTAACTAGTAGAGGGCCATGGGCTGCAGGGCTGTCCTGGTTTCCTGGGCTCCCCAGGCAGGCAGGAAAGTGATTATGTGGAGTCATGCTGTCTTCTCTTCAGCTCCCAGGCACAGAGAGCAGCAATGTGTGCTGGGGTTAGTTTAGCCTGTCTGCCACATACGCATACACATGCAAACACACACACTCACACACACATAACTCACAGAGCCATACTTACACTTGCACATACTCCTGCACACAGACATTCGCACACACACATACACACATCTACAGTGTGGGAAGGTGACTGTGATGTATACAACCCTGGGTTTGACCGTTTAAGGCGGGAGGAAGCCAAGACCCCTTCCTTCCCTTTCTGCTCAGGAAGTGCCTGCGGTCAGTATTAGAAACCCGCTGGTCAGTCGCTTCTACAAGAAAGAAAAGGGCAGCTCCCCAGAATGCAAACTAATGTTAGACTTTGGATGAATAATAGACTTTGCCCCGTGAGATATTTTCTTTGGAAGTTCAAACCCACCAGCCACTCCCCTGAAGAGAGATGAGGCCTTCTGCTCCAGTAAAGCATTGCAGAAACCCACAGGGCAGTGCCACCCTCTCCTGTGGAATTCGCTCTTCAGTCAGAATTGACTTAGCGGCATTGAGATTTGGTGGTTTGGGTTTATTTCGGGATGGACTGTGGTCCCCTAAGCTCGAGTCTTTGAACTTTCTGACTCCATTTTCAACAAATAATTGTGAGCATATCCCAGCATGTCTCAGCCCTCTGGCTTTGCCCTCACCAGCAATGAGGAACCCTCCTAAAAATGACATGACCCTGACACACACACACACACACACACACACACACACACACACACACACACCGAGCACCTGCGGGGTCCTCCTTACGGCTCTGTGACTGATTTGTTTGTTTTGAAAACTGAGTAACCAAACCTAAACATGATCTTATTGTCTTTGCCTTCTCCCTGGACTGAAAAGCTGAAAATAAACCCAAGGCCGTCCACGGAATCATTCTGATTCATAGTGACCGATAGGACAAGATAGAGCTATCCCTGTGGGTCTCAAGACTGTCACCTTCATGAGTGTAGGAAGCCTCACCTTGCTGTCACAGAGTGGGTGGTGGTTTGGAACTGCTGCCCAGGGGGATCTCAGCCCAACAATAACAACTAACCACAAAGACTCAGTCCGACAGCATTTGATAAAGAAGCATAGCTTGTTAATGTTGCCTCTTTCACCTGCTTGAGAGTTATATTTTCCTTCATTTATAAAATAGTGACCAACTCATTGACAAGAAGCAGGAGACACAGAATCGTTGAAAGTGCATAAACCCTTTTGTAGTACCGCTATTAATATCTGATCTTTGTCAGCCACACACCTACCTCACCTTCATATTGTGTATCTTTTGCTGTGGAGCTCAAATACCAGCTCCGCCACATACACCATCCTTCATGCTGGCTTTGGAATCCAGCGGCCCGCCACCTGGATTCTGCGCACTAGGCCTGGGGGGCTCACACACCACACCCCACATAGCCCTGGAGGCCCTGTGTCCAGTGGCAATGCTCCTCTGGCCAGAATCAAAAGATTTAAGGCCAGCGCCTATGCGCCAGGGTCTGTGGTAGTTACATCATCTTTTGTCAACTTGAGAGTATTAAGAGTGAAGGGGTGGAGTTTAGCCTGTCAGTCAGGTTGTAGCTTGATGACCTCATTTGGCAGTGTGAAGGAGATAAATAGCTCACTGGAGGAGGGACATTTACTCACTCCCTGCAAGACTTTCCTCCTGACAAGACACATGGAGCTACACTAGAGTCCTGGAGCTGGAGGAGCCACAGGGAGACCCCTGCCAGCATTGATAGCTTCCACTGCTACTGGACCCACAAGACATTCCACCCACTGGCCTGTGATCTTCTTGCATTCAGCATCATTGCATGTGTGGCATGAGTCTGAAGAGGACTTTATAGATTGGTATCAGACATGTGGGCTAATATCGGACTTATGAACTTGATCTGGACTGGGCTGGAATGTTTTCTTACTTATACTTACTCTTTGATATAAAGTTCTCTATTACACATATATGAGTGCCGATGAGTTTGTTTTGCTAATCAACCCAGATCAACACAGAGTCCTAGGGTGCAGTGAGTTGCACCCTGAGCTACCACAAGGCCAGCTTCACCTCCACCAGTGGTTCTTGGGAGGAAGAGGTTACTGACTGCTCCTGTAAAGACCGAGCATCGTGGGAAACCCAAGGGCCATTCTCTTCAGTCCAGCAGGGAGGCTGACTCAGAATCCATCCACTACTCACTGGATGTGTTTTAGTCCCTTGCTTATACTTTCTCTGGAGAGGTACATTTGGTCCACTCTGTGGTATGAATGCTATTTGCTGAATGAGGGACTTAATTATACAGATCTATTTGAATGCATTCTGCAGATAACCAAGTTTAATTCCCCAGAATGACAATGCTTGCCGGTAAGCTGGTCCAGAGGACATGATGCTTTCTGTTGAGTTAACGGTGACACTGCAGATTACATGCTTGGAGGAGCGGAGCTCTCTGTGGAGAATAAAGAGCACTGTTGGCTGGAATCAGAGGACAGCACATGCCTCTACCTCCACTCTCACGTTCAGGTTCTGCGTGTAAAATCCTTGATGGAAGTCTAAATACATGTCAGTTTGTGCTACAAAAACTCCCATCACTTACTTTGATTTGTCCCCTAAGTACTCCCTCCAACCAAATGTATTTATTTATTTTCTTTGCTTTTAGGATAAATTGTTGAAGCTCCCATTCTATTTCAGTGTGCGCAGTTCCCAACTCACTCTTCTGTTTCAGTGCAAATTCTTCCATTTAAGGTGATTTTACAGTTTAAATGTTCACTGCCTCAACACCACAAACACACACACACATACACACACACACACACATACACACACACACACGTCTCTTAGTGAGATTGTGCCCTGATTTCTGCAGAAGTAATCCAAGTGATTTCTTCTTTGGATATTTATAAAAATATTTCTTATGAGAAGGGAGGGCAAGGATATGCCCAACTGTCATGGGAACTGTTCCTCGGAACCAGTAACTCGAGCCAGCCTGGGGCTGGGCCTCCAACGCCGCTTCCTGAGGGTGTCCAGGGCCACAGAGCTCCATGCAGGGAAGCTGCCTGCTGTGGGTCAGAGGGTGAGTCTGGTCAGCTTCTAGGGTTCAGTAAATGACCGGCCTGGATCCACACCCACATCCAGCTCAGG
>NW_022103920.1:1774497-1813225 GCF_000313985.2 Echinops telfairi | reverse complement strand
ACTGATCAAAAGAAGGGAAATGCTGAACAGAATTTCACATTCTCAGGCCCCCAGACCTTCTGCAGCCGGAGAGGCTGGATGAACTCCCGGGGTCATCTTCAGACCTGAGACCAAACTGTCCCCTAAAGCCTCCTAGAAACCAAACAACCGTGTTGCCTCCGTAGTGCAGCATGTCGGCCTGAGAAGGAAGCCCTTCGAAGAACAGTTGAGGGGATGCAGAACAGATGGACAGTAGGTCCAGAACAGATGGACAGTAGGTCCAGAACAGATGGACAGTAGGTCCCGGAAGGCTGGATTCAAGGAAACGCGGAGAGCGGAGAGGTGTGCCAAGGGTGCGCGTGCTCTCACGAGGGGACGATGGTCCTGGCCGCCAGTGCATTGCCCTGTGTGGAAACTGTGGGCAGTCAGACAGTGGTGCGTGTATTTTCTCAACAACAGCAACAAAGGCACAATGGCAATGGAAGCGGTTGCATAACATGCCCAGAACACGCTGTGCACGAGAGACTTCAAAGGTAACGGAGCTGTTTCCACCCACTTTGTGAAGCCTTCCTCACCCGTGAGCCTGGCCCTTTCAGCATGTTTCCCTGCTGCTGGTCGGGGGTGATTCCCATTTCAGTGAAGGCCTCCCTCCCTGATGGTCCTCTCTCAGCGCAGGCTCTGATTGCAGGGTTCCGATGCTTTCACTTGTAAAGAGGCAGAAAATGTTAAAAAATAATACTCCTTTCTCTCCTTCCCCAGCATTTCTACAGCTAATAATAGGACACGGAATTGTCCTCGCTAAGACTTGAAGGGTTCATCACTTTCAAAGGACAGTCCCACCACAGGGCACCTCTGCTTCCCTCTCTGGGCTCTTTCCGCTCCGTTAAAACTGCACGCAGACTGGGGAGGTTGCAATTTCTCATCTGTGGGGACAGCAGGGTCACACTGAAGAAAAGGGCAAGCAGCAGGGGGCCCAGGAGTCCAAGCTCCCTCCTGTTGCCCCTGGGGAGAGAACTGCCCACCCATCTTATTGGAACCCTGACACAGTCTTAATGCTCCTGCGCTGAGCTTCTGATGGACCGATGCCACCTGTCAGAAGTCCAGGGAAAGTCCAGGAGCTGATGTGTCCTGAGACCTGACCACATTGAAAACGAGTGGCCCTTTGGGGGTCTAGTTTTGTACCAATTAGGCTATAAACCAAGATTTCAGCAGGGAAGGCTGGTAGCCGGAGGGAGTGAAATGACGGGCCTGAGCAGGGGTGAAGTCCCGGACGATCACCCCGACCACCGACCACAGCCCAGGCAGTTGCTGCGGCGCCAACTCTGGCCAAGGGCAGCCCAATGTCTGAGGAGAACTCTGCCCCAGGGGGATTCCACCCCTGGAACTCCCAGCTGATTGGCTGTCACCTCAGGGTGCTCCCAATCTCTGCCATCTGAGAGTCCAGGAAAACAAGAAGCCACCCTTTTGAGTAGTCACCGTTACCCAGGCCGTGTGCTCTGCGATGGTCAACCTTTGCTCAGAAACTGACCGGGTTCACTCAGAGAATATTCTCGTGTTTGGGTTTTGCCACACAGTCGGCATTTTGTCGAAGTATGGCGTTGTGAGTAGGGGCTGCATCAAGCTCTGATTTAGAGCGAGGGCCGATCTCCGTCACATTAAAGGGCTCACGTGAATTGTCTGGGGCTGCAATGCCTGTGTGTGGGGCTGCTTAACTGCCAGGTCTGTGGTTCGAAACCACCAGCTACTCCAAGGGGCAGGAGGAGACTGTGCTCCTGGGAAGAGTTACAGCCGGGGAACCCAGAGGGAGGGGAGTGCTGTGCTGTGCATCCGAGTGGAACCGTCACCATGACTTGAATGTTTTCATACCTTTGGTTTTCTGAGAAACAGGAGACCTTGCTACTGCAGTAAAACCCTGACCAGAAAGAATGAAGCCAGCCAGCTCCTCCTCAGAACCCGCGTCTGTCGGAGGCAGGTTGCCCTCACAGACAGTCTATGCTGTTGCCATGAGGGATTGCCTATCACGACTCTCGTGTTAGATACATTCTAACGACTCGCGTGTTAGATACATTCTGAGCAGCCAGTATCAGAGTCTCCTGGTACACCTCCATGGGGCCCCTTTGTGTCACCTCCCGGTTTTCCAGTAAGCGCTCCTCTTCTCATCACGGAGAGACGTGGTCAGAGTGTAGGAAACACCTAGATGTTTAGCTAGGAGGAGGCGGCGCAGACAATTCGTGGGCGCATGAGATGACAAGATAACGGTTTTCCCACGCACTTTGCGGAGTCGGCAGCACGTCGGTCCATGTGCTTCCTCCGCGTTCAGTTAAGGAGCTGCCGGTCCGTATTAGCAAGGGACAGGTGCCACGTTTTGCTGGGCTTCTTAGAGGAACGGAGGCCAGCGAGTGCAGGATGGGAGTCTCATGGAGCCACAAGGTCAGAGGTTCCAGCCTACGGGCCACTCATCAGTGAAAAATGGGCAGAACGAGCTCGGTTTCCGAGGTGGAGAGAGCGGCTCTCTTTCCCACTGCGCTCTCTGGGTGTGAACAGCATCCAGCCCATGGGAGCCTTCAGGGAAAATGTGGAAGTGGCCCCATAGAAGTTGTTTCTTCCCTCTCCTTCTCCACAGGCCTATTAGGACGGACTCTGTGCTGTTGAAATCAGGTTCCGGAGTCCTGTCAAGACCTGCAGGCCTCCTGAGAGATCAAATGATCACATCCACGACAGAGCTCCGCTGAAATCCTCAACCCTGGGCTTGCCGTCTTCTCACGGCGCAGACTGGATGGACCCAGTAAAGCCAAAGCTCAGGAGGGTCACACTATAGAACCTACACATGTCGGTCATGACCATCTGAATATCATCTCACAACCACAGCAGGCTGGTCCTTCATTCCCTGCCCTCTGCGTCCTTCCCATACCTCCCCCCTCCACCCCGCCTCCGCGAGCTGTCTCCCCCAGATGATAGCCACGCATACTTAATAATAATAATAATAATAATAATAATAATAAGGTGAGCTGGGCTATGCTTGCAAAGTGCCCATTTGATTTCTTGTCACTGTTGCCGTTTGCAGCCCATGTGTGGTCAAACCCTTGTCTGTCGTTTGGGCTGAGGGAATTCAGGATCACAGGTTGAGCATCCACTGACTGTCACACTCACACTCATCTGTGCCCCTTTCCTGACCTTGTGAGTGCTGGCAGCAAGTCACAGGCCAGGGTCCCTGGAGTCTCGTGGGAATATCCGGTCACCAGCTGATGTTAGGGGGAAACCGGGGTCCATGGTTTTGCCAAGCCTTATCCTTCAGCTGACCTTACCGCTCCCAGGACATGATGAGATGAGACATTTCCCCAAAGTCCAGCTCAGTCATTAACCAAGTGAAATATTTATATGGAGAAGGAGATGATGGAGAGAGAGACGACTTGGAAGCCATATACCATGCGTGCCATCAGTACCTCACCCTTTCTTCTTGGAACCCCACTCACACCTGTGCACCCCATCTGGAAATACCTATGCACTGCCCAAAGGTTCCCCTGGCCAAGGGAGCAGCCAGCACCCCCGGGCCAATACTGTCCACACCTTGCTCCTGGCTTGGGTGGGGGGGCTGCTGAGTCCGCATAGGTGGGTCTGAGACAGTACAAAAAACAGACCTGTGCAATCATTTATTTTTCTGGGTTTTTAAGATCTTGTTGTGGAGTGGACTCAAGCACGTCATCACCACCTGTGGTCCAGGAGACTTGAGTGTCACATGTTTGTCGATGACTGCACGTTTTCTCCCAAGGTGCGTCCGGGTGGACTTGAACACCCAGCTCTCTGATGAGTAGTTGCATTTGCTAAACGTGGGTGTCATCCAGGGGACCCTCTGGAGACAGGCCCATGACAACCAGCACACCCACATCTGGACACTGGAAGTCCCATGAGCTCGGGTCTGCTCTCACCTGGTGGCCACAGGTGGGCGCCCCTGGATGGCAGCCGTGGTGACTTCTGTCCCAACTCACAGTGGCCCTGTGTACAAAGAACGAAATGCTGTGCCACCTAAGATTGCCCTCTTGTTTGAGCTGCGATTGCGCCACGGTGTCCATCCACAGCCGGTTAGCTACACTGGCTCTCTATCAGGGACATGTCATCTGCCCCCCCCCACCGCCCCCAAGGAGCTGGGCTTCCTGCTGGACACCGTGAGGAGCCTGACCAGCCCCCTCTGAGGGAGACTCATGGCCCATGCCCACCACCTCACATCGCAGGACTTGGAGCTGCAGGCCAGCAAGGGTGGACTTCAGCATTTTATTTTCAGAAGCCAGTTTTTAATCTACGTTCTCAAAGCAGGCTGTTACGTGAAATATCTTCAGATTCATCGACTTGAAGTACGTGGAAGATGGCTCTTTTCTCAGAAATCCTTTGATTTGCAAGTCTATGTCTCATCATTTATGCAGCACGTTTGAAGAGCCAGTTTTAGAAACAAATGTATCTCTTCCGTGAATACCAAAGTTGCTTTTGAACTTGAAATAATGGTCTATTTACCCGCAAAGCGTTTCACACATAAAAGAGTAGCTTGGGTTGCTTGACAATTAACAGTGGATGTATTGCCAAACAGGAGGAAAGACGGCAATTGGGACTTATGATTGGGATAAACACCAGAGAAGATAACAAGGAGTGTAGCATTTTGAAAAGTCTGATATTAGTGAATAACATTAAACCAAAAGAGTTCTTCTTTTCTTCTAGGTGGCTTATGAAAATCATCAAGGAAATTTCTGACGTCCCTCAGAATTTAAATCGCTCGGTAAAAACCGCACATAGAACTCTTGATTAAAGTAGAAACGAGTTGCTCAGGAAACGGCTAAGGTTAGTTCTCGTGGCCTCCTGTGAGTCTAGTGCGACGTTGGTTCATGACATCGGCAGTCTTTTTGATGTTAGCATTTATTTGATTTTTGTTTCGGGTCCTGAGGTTTTTCCTTCTGAGCGATGTTATAGGGCAGGGTAGAACCGCTCCGTGGGCTTCTGAGGCTGTAACGTTTTGACAGCAGAAGAAAGCCTCTTTTTTCTCCTGTGGTTCGGCTGGTGGGTTCGAACTGCTCAGCTTGCGGTCAACAGCCCCTGTGGAGCCCCCTCCGCCACCAGGCCTGCTCCGAGTGGGGGTTGGCTTGATGGCAGTGAGTTTTTCAGGGTGTGTGGTACTCAGTTTACTGTTTTGCCGTGGTAGGTGCCCTCCTCGGGGATAATAAACATAAGGACAGGACACGGGCCTCACAGACTGAACTGGATTTACCAGATGACGCTCATGTGTTGAGCCTCAGCGTGTCCAGGCTCAGCTGCCTCTGTTGCTTGGGCGACAGCTCCGAAGGGAAGAGCCCTGTGCTGAACAAGCGTCGGGCTGACACACGGAAAAGAGACGGGTGTCGTTTGGAGGGTCAAGGTCTTTGAGTCCTGTACAACCACTCCTCCATTCTTGATTTCTGCAGCAGGTCCCTTTGCTCCAGAGCCGCCGGGTTAGGGTATAGCTCCCGGGCTTCACTCGCAGGATTTCCTCTCGGAGGAGCAAGGAGATGAACCAGAGAGGAATTAACAGGGTGTATTTTTGAGGGGGATGCTCCCCAGCTGCTGACAGCGTCTCTTCTTCTCTCGGTGAATAAGAGGATGGCAGGGATGAAGTTCACCACACTGTGCTGTCAAGATCGTCCCTTGCGGATGGAGGAGTGGCTCTTCCAAAGATACCAAGTCCACCATCTGCATATGCGTGTCCGTGCAAAGCCTGTTCCATCATTAGATGTTCCTTCTTTATCACACGTTACTAATTAGTCCTTACTGTTATTACTAATTATTAATCATTGCTTGCTAATTAATCATCACTAAGTATCTGATGCTGCTGCTGCTCATTAGGTACAAAAAAGATGGCGCTGATGCTTAGCAGCCCAGCTTGTAAGATAAACGCTGCCCTGTCGGTGCCACCCTCCCCATCTGTGCCCCGCTCAGCCCATCGTGAGCGCCACTATGTCAGTCATCTCCCAGAGGGCTCCTCTCTCGCTTGCTGTCCCTCTCCCTCACCAGGCAGGCTTTCCTTAGAGAAGGTTCCAGGTAAATGAGATGCAGTCCTCCATCCTAGTCTGAGGGGCCTGCGGGCTGACTTCCTCTAAGACAGATGTCTTTCTGCTCTCGGCAGTCCATGGTGATTTCAATATTCCTCACCAGCACTGTCCTTCAGAAGCAGTGACCCTTCTCTGGACTTCCTCACTCTCTGGCCAACTTGCCCCTGCCCTTGAGGAGAGGTCAGATGTCTTGACTTGGTCCTCAGAGCGACATCTCTGCTTTTTAACAGGAGGCTCTTGCAGTGGACTAAGTACCTGCATGCTGGATTTTACTCTCGGAATGGACAGGTTCACAGGAGAAGGACCGAGTGTGACGTCACTCACATGGCCTTGATTGATAATGAATCATACAGATTTATGTCTAATTTCGTAGGCTTCTGATCACATGTGGATCTGCCTCTTGCATCCGGAGACGACACCACACAGAACATTTGCCTTTTGTGCCCTGGCGTGTTTCCTCCTGAAAATTTCTATTTTCTAAGTTAAACAGACTGGTGGTAATTTGGTGGTAATTCCCTCTAGGTTTGCTCTACTTTGCTATGTTTTCTCCACTCGCTGCAACATCCCTTTAAGGACCCATGTGCAGCACAGACATTTTAAAGCTAACTGGGTCTCACTGCTCTTGCTCCGTTCTGTTCAGCCCACACTGCTTATGAGATGTGCTGGCGACCCCCAGACATATGAGTCCACCAAATCCATGCAAACCATGAAGACTGTAGAACATGGTGCTTTCTAAAGGCATGCCCCCGACCTGTCCCAGGAAGGGAGTCCGTACTCGGCACGCATGTTCAGAGCCTCGCACTTACCTGAAAAGCACACTTAGCCCTCGCACATGTGTATTCCTTGTTAACAGTTCTATTCAGGGGGTGTCTCTTCATGGGGTGGGGGCCTTGCGAATTGAAAGCCCCCTGGCAAAGGCTTGTGCTCTGTGGGATCATGGAGGGGGGTCCGCGGGGTGCTAATGGCACCTGCGGATCCACCCTGCGCCTACAGCCTCCTCTGCCTGGGCCCTCACAGCAGCCAGTGCTGCGGGGTGTCCTTCCAGAAGGTCATGTCTTGCCCAAGCTGGGGAGCAGCATGGTGCTCTCCTAATTACCAGTGAGCTCCTTCACCTTTCCTTTCGCAAATGTTAATGAGGGCCCAGGAAGCCTGTGGAGGTGGGGGGGGCGGGGAGTGCTCCTTCTCAGCATTCTCTTCCTCACACTTGAAATCCAGACTGAAGGCCGGTAAGGGATGTCACCCAAGGGAGTGGCCCTTCCCTAAGTGCAGGGGACGGTGAGTTCTGGGATCCTCCCTCTCCATCTTTGCCACCTGTTAGCACTGCCCTTCCCTCTTGTGGTACTGGCTCGATGGTGCACATGCGTGGGGTCCACCCAGCGGTACCTGGGAGGTCAGGCTGGGGATCATCTTCTGATAGGTCCCTGACTTGAAACCCTCCAGGGCACAGGTAGACTCCGACACACACTGGGACGCCTGGGTCAGAACGGACTCCACAGCCCCTCGCATCAGCCTCATACAGCTCAGCTCGAAGCCCCCTGGAGGCTGCAACGGCGAGGGCTCGCCTGGTCCTCCTGTGATTTTGTGGAATAAAATCAATTTAGAAAAAAGGAACTTGTAGTTTTATACACGAGGCGTTACAGGGGAGGACATAGAGGAGCTTCTGAGGTCATTCCGGAAGTGTAGGCGTGCGGGGTGAAGGTGCTCTGTACCTCCCTGGGCCACTCGCTCCCGTCTTCTCACTCAGACCCTTCCTCACCTATTAGCCACCTGGCATTAGCGCAGGCAGGGCCCTCCTCTGAAGCCCACAGTGGTCTCCTTTCCAAGGAGCCAGAGGCCAACCTATAACGAGGTTGACGATGGCACCTTGCTAGACGTCCACACCCCCTGTCTTGTGAAATGTCGGTGTAAGGTTGTGTGTCTCCTCATTTGATTGTTAATGTCCATTTTGGGGTCCACTTCACGGACAGGGAAGTTGTGGAGATGATACAGAGAGCCGCCATTCCCGGCGCTGCTCTGCGTGATGACTTTAACAAAGAGAAGCCGATGCTTTCACACGTTGGGAGGCTGGAAATCTGAACTCGGCGCGTGGGCTCTAGGGGAGCCTTCCTGGCTCTAAGGAAGGTCCTTGGGTCCTCGCCGCAGCTGTGGGGCCCATGCTCTGTGGAGATCTCTATATGTCTGGGTGTCAACCTTCCCTTAGGTCTAGGATGTTCTCCACACAGGGTCACTGGGTGCAAAGACACCCTCATCCCCCACTCTTCTTTCTTGGTGGTGCTAGTTTCCTATTTCTCCATTATCTTCTCTCTTTTTAGCTCTCGTGCATAAGCATGTGTTTTTCATAAAGGGCATGACTTCAACAAGCGGGTGGAGGCAGTGGTATAAGGAAGGGGCATTTAAAGTGCAGGACTAAAGACATGCCCCGCTCTAATCTCAATTTATAAGATTTACAACGCAGGATGACTAGGTCATTATGTAACTGCCAAACTGCATGACTACGTGACTGACAAGCCGCTGACAGTGATGGCCAAGACAAGCTGGCACCTGTTTGGGGGTGGGGGGACCAGTCCTTTGGTGACATCAATGAAGCAACACCCAGTTCCCTTACTATGGAGGTCCTATGCTAGCGTGTCCCATTTGCCACAATGAATGACCCAATGTCACTACATTGCTGAGACCCCTTCTTCACTCTGATGTCTTCTCTGTGCCTGATATCTGTGTTCTGTTCTAGGATCACCCAGGCCATCGAGTCCCATGTTTTCTCAGGTTCCTTCTCCTGTGAAAGTTGCTCAGACTGTCTTATTATTCTTGGTGACCTGGGTAGTTTTGTGGCCCCCTGCTCTGCTATTTTGTAGTGGGAATTTCTCAGGTATTTTCCTGTGAGTTTACAAGGGTGATGATGAGGTGTTTTTTTGGGGGGGAGGTTATCAATCATCCAGATAAAGAGCTTCTTTCAGCACGTTTCAGAATGGTGCCTCTGGCACCACCCCCACCCCCCACCCCCACTGCTGAAGTAGACCTGGATCACCTGATGGAGAGGGTATGTGCACAGTCTCTGGGGTGGACTCATGCCCCACCCTTCCTTCCCAGGCTGTTCTCCTTGGAGGGAGGTCGTTGAGATTGGGAAATCATGGGAAGAGGCCATGGAAAGGTACCTGGAAATTCACTCCCTACATCAGGTTATTATCGAATAATAACTTGTTTTGCTGCTAAATTATTTCAGATTCTCACACTGGAGGCTCATTCCGTCACCCCGATGTCCCTTGGACTTTCCACCATCATTGCTTTCCGTATCCCTGGTGTTTGCTTGTTGCCTTAGAACGTTTTTTTCCCTTGTGAGCTGTCAGTTGCATTTGTCGGAAGGGCTGTCCTTCCTCGATGGCGTGACATTCCCGTGCCTGTCAGTCATCAGCACACTGAACTCAAGAGGGTCTATTTCTACACTTCCTATCCTGTGCCACTGATGTCTGTTCTGAATTCTTCACAAACACCACACCATCTCGGTTAGTGTGATTGGAAGCTATGTCTTGGAATTTTGTTGTGGGGGATGAGCCTCTCCATAATCAGATGGGCCCAAGGGGTGGTTGTGTAATTGAGTGGTAAATTAAAGGGACATCAGACAAGATAAAGCATGCAAGGGCTCCCCTTCTTCCATGATGATGGGAACCAGAATGAGACCATACTTTGTTGGCTCACAGACTTACATCATTTCAGGCAAGCAAGCCACGGGAAGCACATGCTAACAGGAAGGGGTTGTACTAGAGTCACACATGTGACAGCAGGGGGGAGAGCTAGGGGCATACAGGCAATAGGAAGGGGTTGTACTAGAGGCACACATGTGACAGGAAGGTGCATATGTAGCAGGATGGGCAGGCTGTGGAGTTGAGATGGCAGCCTAACTTTAGTCAATTCTGAGTCGTCTTGACCTCAGGTGGCTTTGAGCTCTTCCCCAGGGGAACAATCTCTGATCCTTATCTGAAGGGAGTGGGCACTGCTCAGGGTAGGACAGAGAATAGGGTCTGATTGATTTTGATGGCAGACAACCTTCAGGCAGATCGCCTTCAAGCAGTTGACCTTCAAATATATATAGTAGCAGCCATGTGCTTGCAAGTAGCACCTTAAACTCTGCATTCTTACGGGGGACATTGAGGAGAATAACTTTTACTTAGGAGAATGTGAGTGGGACACATCTCCAACCCACAAATGCGAAAGCTCCTTCCACGGGAGTCCTGGCCTCCCAGACTTCTTACTTAACAAATGAATATTGAAAGTTTGCCCACATACACTCTCTTCCTAATTCTGTTTCCCACGTTTTGTCATGTGGATCTTCTAACTTATTTGTTTTCTTCACTATGGTGATGATTATTCTAGGGCTTAGAAACCATTTTTCAAATATCTGCAGTACAACATGCTCACGTTTAACCGGAATCAGTTGTATCGAGTCAGTAGAATCAATTGGGAAAGTATTAGCCATTGCAATCTCCATCTGCTTCATGACGTGATCCTATGAAATTATACACAGATTCTCTCCCATTAACCAATATATATAGTTCGGCCCATTAAATAGACCTTAAAATGCATGAATCCCTAAAAGAGATTCAAGGCCATCGAGTTGATTCTGAGTCCTAGCCAAAGAGTAGGATTGCCTCTAGGCATTTCCAAGCCTGTAAATATGTTCAGGAGCAGAAAGCCTCATCATTCTGCCTGGGAGCAGCGTGTGGCTTTGAATTGCTGACCTTGCAGTTGGCATTTCAATGGTGACCCACGGGGGTCCTCCCTAGAAGAAACATGGAGAACCATCCACATAAGACGGAGAGCCCAGACCAATGTGAAGTGAATGTGCAAAGCCCTTAGGTTGACTCAGCTCCTATGTACGGTCATTCCTTGAGAATTTTAGCAGAACACAGTTGATTTGTGCTCCGTATAACTCCTCCACCGAAGGATGGATTGCCAAGACAGGATGAGAGGAGAAAGAGGTCTCTGGGGGGAGTTTCACTGCTGACCACAAGGGGAGGACTAAGGCCAGGAACAAAGGAAAATGCTGAAGACATGTCTTTGGTGTGGGGCATTGGACCCCAGAAAGAAGGCACGGGGAAGGAAAGAAATGAGCATCTCACGATGTGAAGTCGTGGTGCCAGAAAGGCAGGCAGGGAGACATGATCCTTCTCTGCGTGCAGAAGTCCAACTTGTAAAGAAAGACTGAGATTCCACAGAGCGATTGCAGCCTAGAACAGCCCCATCATTTGATTCCCAGTGTAGATGCTAGAATGTGAGGTCTATGATTAGTCTGGGAGTTACAGATACATGGAAAATTACAGAATATTTTCTTCCGGATGAAAGAAGGTATTTACAGACAACCCAAAGGGAAAGCTGGGAGAGGAACGTGAGGAAGAAAATATTCCAAACAATTATTTGTTTAACATACCGGTCGAAGGTGAGTTTTGAAAAGACCATTTAAAAATTCGGAAAAATATGGTTTCAGTAATTCTAATTCCCTTAAGTGATTCAGCCAGGAGCTATCTGCTCCTAGTAATGGCTCCGGCTACAAAGGAGTAATTTATTCTCAGTGTAGGCACAAAGACCAAGATGCTACTGGGAATGGGGGCTGCAGAAGAGCCCTGTCTTCTTCGCTGCACACCCACAGTGTATCTCTCAGGAGCCAGGCAGGGCACGCTGAGTGGCAGTGTGGCCCTCCCACCGCAGAGGGGAGCTGACCTGGGGACACGCGGTGATGTGCTCACCCCCTGAGCAGAGTTGGCGGTTGGGAGCCTCCGGCCACTCCCTGGGAGAGACACAGCAGCCGCTCTGTCGAAGCCTCAGAGGCAGTTCTCCCTGTCCTACGTCCTCCTGTGAGTCGGAGTCAATTCAACATTGATTTTTTTTTTTAATGAGATTCCTGGATGGAAAGGGGATGAATCATTTCTCATTTATTCATAAGATATACATTGAATTTTGTTCAACGGACAGGTTCACAGCTTCAGACTTGGGAGACTTGATTTAACAGAAGCAGGCACACGTGCGCGCGCATGCGCGCACACACACACACCAGCACAAAATGAGTGACGTGTCTTATCTCTGTGAAAAAGGAGGGCCACACATGAATGATATTGATGTTTATTTCTCTAAAGGTGTCCAGGCACATGTGCAAACAAACTCCTATTTCCTTCTGCTTCTAGCAAATATTTTCATTCTTAAGACACCGCGCCCTTGGCCAGAGGTAATGATTAAAACCAAAAGCACTCACTTGAAAACCACTCGCTCTGCTGGTGTCTGTTCCTCGTTCTGAAACGGGCCGTTTATGATCACCTTTCAATAGAGAGGCGCATTGGAAATAGGCAGTAGCATCTCACCCCGAAGAAGTTGTCTTTCCAGTGTTGATTCTGATGCCTCGTGGCCATATGGAGGTGCACCGGAGGGTTCCCAAGACTAAGCTTGATGGGGCCCCCGTCCCACGTCTTTCTCCCACAGAGCGGGCACTAGCCCTTCAACAGCCAACCTGTCAATAAGCAGTTAAGTGTCAACCCCTGCACCTCAGGACTCCTTCCCGAGAGTCGAGCATGCAATCAGACACACTGCTAATGGCATTAGGGAAGGTGTTGACAAACACTAATTATACTTGAAGCTTGATGAGAGAGAAAGGTATGTAATCTAAATATTTTGTTGAACTGAGTGTGGCTGGGCACGTACATAGAGAAAGGAACACTAATAAGGAATGCCACTGCAGACAACACTTATTTATCTCTTTTATCCGTGTTTTATAAGTGTTCTGTGTTATTTGTAAGCTTAAGAATTGATTGTTATTAAGGGCAGTCATGGGAAAATGACACAGTGCCTTGGGTCTGTCTGCTGCACAAGACCTCTTTGAAGTGTTGAAAAGCAAGCATAGTGCTTTGAGGAATAGCGCACGCCTGACCCGAGCCATAGGATTTTCCATTGCCCCTATGCATGTTGGACATTGGATAAGAATGACCAAAGGGAAATTGATCCGTGTGATTTGTGGGGCTGCCAGAGAATAAACAAGTCTGTAGAGGCGAGGCCTCGGGCCGCGAGCCGCACTGTCAGCCCGCCTGGCACGCCGAGGCAAGGAGTCAGAGGCTGACAACCTGCCGGGGCAGCTCTGACTTGTCCCCAGGCTCGCTGTGCATCCAAATAGACTCCATGGCAGTGAACCTGGGTTCTGGTTTTGGTCTTGGAAGAAGTACAGCCAGCATGTTGTCAGAAGCAAGGATGGCGGATGGTGAGATTTTTGCCTCACAGACTGTGGCCATGAGTCAGGTCGGGTCGGGCCCTGGGGAAGGACACCAGGCTGGGCAAAGCAGAGGGGTGGTGAAAAAAGAGGAGGGTCCTGGACGAGATGTCTTAGCCCCATAGCTGCACCGAGTGGCTCACACCTAAGAACAATGGGAAGACAGCACAGGACCGGGAAGGATTTTGTTCTGTTCGAAATGGGGTCGCTGTGAGCTGGAAGCTTCCAGAAGGCACCCAACAACACCAACAGTGTAAAAACAAACAACACCAACCATGCAAAAATAAACAAAAAACATGAACACAGATGGCCATAAAACATCAGAGGCCTGGTGAAGCTCTAGCGAGATATGAGCTTTGATAATGCTCCCAAATTCTCCTCCTCTGGCTCAGTCATAGCTCTTTGAGAAGAATAGTCTGGTATTGATGCCCGCAGGAACCTCAGCCTCGTGAAGTTCTTGCTCTCAGAAATGCTCACCCAAGTCTATGCACCCCTGAAGACAAAGCACGTGCTCAGAAGCTCAGCACCTACAGATGCGTGTTTTCCCAGCCTCTGCCTCTCACACTGGGACTTGCGTGTGAGAACTCCCCCCGTTCTCCGATCAAGGACTTTGAGTATCAGACCATGGAACTGTCTTCCTGGATATAAGGGCAAGCTACTGAACGCACGGCCCCAAACTTCAATGTCCTCCACCACCCGGCAGTCTCCTTCCTGAGATGGTCAAGCGCCTATCTTCTGTTTTAGGTGCAGTTTGATTTCCTGTCTCATTTGGCCCAGGATTTACTGGACTGTTTCAACAGAGGAGGCACTTAGTGCCAGGCAATGCATACAAGAATCAAAGGCCTTTCCCCATGAAATAGATGGAAAGAGGAGGCTGCCTCCCAGCCAATTCTAGCTCATCGCAATTCTGTGGTGGGTCTTCGGAGTCTGTGAGCTGTCACAGAAGACTGCCTCATCTTTCTCCCCCAGGGCAGCTACTGGGTTTGAGGCTGGCCGCCCCATCCTGACCTGACGGTCCCACCAGGATTCAAAGGTGGAGAGTAAGCAACAATTATTCTCTAAAACGCAGTGCGTGTTTCACTTCTGTGTGAAAAGCCTGGACGTCATCTTGTAACATGAGGTGGAGGAAGGGCTCTTGAGTCCCCCGGGGCGATTCTCCGCACTGTACTGCCTGGAGCTTTCACAAGGAAGGACCCAAAGCTGAACAGGGAGAGCATAAAGGCAGCCATCCAAGAACGGCGCAGGACTCCTGGTGTAAGCAGAGGCAGGGGCCAATGTCCTCTACTGAATACCGACGCATTCGACCAGGGAGTGGGGATGTGTTCTCAGAGACCTGGCGGTGCTTGCTAAACTTCTTACTGAGGATGCTGTGTGCCTTGAATGCCAGTTCTCCCTGCTAATTTACTGATTGGATTTCATCCAACGTATCCAACTGGAATTTTTGGAGAAACAAACAAACATACAAAGCTGTTAACATTCACAAGATGCAAACACAAAAATAAGCAGGCAAGGGCATAGTGAAAGGAAGAGCCAGGGGGAGTTCTGCTAAATGCAAAGACGGATGAAGCCAACACGAGAGAAATCCGCAAGGAAGAAGCAGAGATAGAAACGCCATGGAGTGAAACAGAGCAAAACGCCAGTGAGTCCATGTTGTCGCTATATTTTGAGATGCAGTGTCAGTTGTTGTGAAGTGCTATAAACCAGGTTCCATCCCGCAGTGACCCCAGGTGCCAAAGAGCGCCAACATTGCCCGGTTCTGCACATCCTCCCAACTGTTGGTACGTTTGAGCCTGTTGCTGTAGACGCCCACCGTCCGCTCCTCCATTGACGGTCTTCTTCCTTCAGGACCCTCGCTTGACCCAGTTGGATGTCCTTCTCATGGCCCGGTCCTTCCTGGTGACACGTGCAAAGTAAGCGAGTCAGAGTCTTGTCATCCTTGTTTCTAAGGAACATCCGGCCTGTACGTCTCCCGACACAGGGCGGTTAGTTCTGGTGGCAGTCCGCGTACATTCAGCATTCTCAGGCAGCACACCATTCGAAGGCGTCGCTGTACTTGGGTGGAGCCAACAAGTTAAAGTTAGACATGGACATCCAAACACCCAGTAAAATGTGATCGCTGTAACTCAAATGTGCCACTGACTGGAGTTGCTGTTGGGTTTGGCACTTTATTCTGGACACACAAATGACACCCCTTACCCCAGCGCACAGAACCACCCTGAATACTAAAGGAAACCAGGAGATGGGTGGACACAGTGGCCCTAACTAGGAGCCCAAACATAAGAACCACTGTGAGGACTGGCCGGGCTTCATTGTATGGTACGCCTGGTTACAGTCTCCTAACAACGGGGCTGCTTCTGACACCCCTGTTTCTTCTGAAAGTCCAGCTTCATGGCATCCATTCTTCAAATGGACCGCTTGATCTTTTGTGCATTATGTATGAAAATGCATATCACTTCTTGTGATCTCACATTGATCAAACAAACACTGATTGGTTAAGCAAAAGAAAGTAATTGTGTGCTGTAATTAGAACAAAGCCCAGTGCTTCCTTGGTCCAGGATTACAGGAGTAAGCAAAAACTCTGGAACTCAAAACAGGCATTTTCTGATTCTAGTTTCCGCTGCATGTCAGTTTTCTGCAATGTCCGGTTCTTTAAAAACTTGGGAGAAAAACAAGTAAACAACTAGCTTAACTCATCTTGCGAGTAGAGGAGCGTAAACATTGTCTGTGAGGGCCAGCATGCCATGAGTATGTGGCCTGTAGAGTTAGGGCATCAGGTGTGGCTTGGATCAGAGGTTGAGTTATGGTCACATGTGCCTTTTACCAGCTTCACTGTTTAGGTTCAGAGGGTTGAAGATATCTGTGTTAGACAGGGTTCTCTAGAGGGATAAAACCAAATTGCTGATAATTTAATATATTTATTTATAAAGATAATTAGATATATAACAAGAAATGAACTGTTAAATCATATACAGATAAATACATAATACAAGAAATAAACAGTTAAATTAGAAAGCACTACAAATGGCTCAGTGCAACTCACGTCCTTGAGAGAAAGTTGAGAGACTAGCAGTCCTTCAAGTCTAGTCTGCTGCCAGATCTTCCTCTATTTGTAGAGAGAGCTAGGCTATGTCAGCACAGCAGCCAATCACAAGGCAGGTCACCAACTGCCAGTCCCCAGCTCCAGCGATGTCTTAAAGGGACCTCAACTTACAGCAACACAGTCCACAGGCTAGGCGTCCCACAGGTAGTGTAGCCTTTAAATTGAGGCACAGAACAAGCAAGGCAGCCGCACACTGGTCCGATGATCACAGAGTGAGAGACAAGAAAGGCAAGGCTTACCAAGCCATTTATCTCTCTGCCCCTCAGTTAATCCCACTTGTGTTTATCAGCCAGGCTGGCACAATAAACTATCTCAATATCTAAATTACAAACGCATTGTGTAATGGTGTAGACTGCTTTGCAGATCTGGGGATGTGCCACCCATGGTGTATGATTTGGTGACTGTCTGCTGCTTGGTTTTTTTAGGCGTACACTGTAAACATGTACCGCGGTGGCTAGTGTGCTAGGTGGGTACTTGAAACTCTACAGCTCGGAGCCATAGGAATGAGCTGTCCAGATGATACGAGAGTTATGACAGGGTAGAGGTGTACACGGTATGTGTGTGTGTGTGTGTATATGTGAAAAGGTAACTGAATCACTTGAAAGGCAACTCTCCCGCTGTCAACATCATGAGGAAAACAAAGGAGATTTTCTGAAATAAGATCTCTCTCTTTCTCTCTGATTATACAAGAGCACATTTTTGTGTCCCCATGGGAAGCATCAGGTTTTAGGGAGTTTTGTGGTAGAGTAGACCTGTAAGAATGGATGCATTTCTAAACTCCAGTTCCACTTGGCTCCCCTGTGCTTCTAATGTCAGTGAGACATTTGGGGACAGGTGTTTTTTGCACAGAGGCACACCCCACTGTGCTTGGGATGGAAAGCTAGTAAAATTAATAAGGTTAGTACATCTCTGTTTGTTTAAAAAGAATCTGTACCTGAGAAAAGGCACCAGGCTTCCATAGCAGCTTTGCCAAGTCATAAGTTAAACACCAGTAGGTGACAGTAAGTAGAGAGCTTGGATCAGTAAGTGGGTAGGATACCATATGGCTCTGAATTTAGTATGAAGTTAATCACAGGGTACATGAGAAATCATCCTATGATCCCACAATATATTCCATATACAAACAATGACATTATCTGCACAACATGCTAATTTTGATATCCCTGATCTTTAGGGAACATGAATATAAAATCTCAAGTTAAAAGATGGGCCAGAGGACGGTATATAAGGACATCATATCTAGGTAATCATTGGATGGATTTATGAGTCCCTCCCTCCGCAAGAGTTACCTGCTTTACTATTAGTTCTCCCCCACCCCACCCTGCCCCACCCCTACTTCAGGCAGTTTTGCTGCACCGTGGTTGATCCAGAGTTGGGGATACCCCAGGGGCAATTCCAGAGACAATTCTAACTCTCCTGAGAAGGGGGTGGTGTGTCTTTCTTCATGACCCACACTCCAGCTTTAGACAGCAGACTTCATATATATATATTTACTTCAGTGTTCTCCTCATGAACATCTGTACACATTGAGCACAGATGCTATGAAACAGCACCAGACGCCTGGTGACCCCAACTGTGTCAGAGCCAACCTGCGTTCCAGTAGCTTTCCATCAGTGTGACCTTCTGAAAGCAGATCTCTAGACTATCAAAAAGTGCCTCTGCGTGGACTTGAACTAGCCCCTCCCACCTTGTGGTCAGCACCGGAACATGGCAGCCATGTGTGTGGTGCAATCAGTACACGCGCCACCAGTGGGATCATAGGCGCTCAGTAAGATCAGGGCACTGCTTAGTTCTTGTGCCCCATATTTCAGTATCCAGACCATCGCTTCGTTCTCTCTGGAAATGAGTACACGCGGCACCATCTGCAGGCAGGAGACCGATGACTGATCACACGGAGGAGGCATGTCAGGGGGGAATGATGGGACTGTTTACAAAAAGAAGTCTCAGGCACCCGTCTTCCCCTGTGTTCTGATTTCCTCTGCTGTCCTAAGTGCACGACGACGTGGGGTTCACGCAGCGATGAAGGGAGAGGTTTCTCTTACTGATTGCTCTCCCTTTAGTCAAGCGCTGCAAACAAATAAAGAAATTAACTGATGCTCCCCTGATCAGCTGATCTTTCTTTGGGATGTGACCTTTAATCTAGTTGTTCATGAATATTTTAACGAGAGATTCATGGCTTGCCAGTCATTAGGCAACCAGCCATCCAGTCATGCAATGTTGACGACAGGCTTCTCTTTCTGATCCATGGGGAAAGGAGAAGCCAATGGGATGAGTTGAAGAGTTGGCAGTTATTTTGTTTAAAAAAAAAAATTTCGTTCACAGTTGCCAGCAAAGAAAGAGATGCTTTCTTAAACCCCAAACCTGGCGGTAGAAACCGCCTTCCCCAGCATTCCTCGCTCCAATTAAATCAGCAGCACGTCTCTTGCGCGGGAATGAAGTGCGGTTCCGTCCTGGGTTAGGAAACCAGTTTCTGACACAAGGATGGCACCTACTTGTTTAATGTAAACTAGCAGTCACTTTGAGATCACTGAGTGAGCCCCTACGCCCAACACTGCTTGCTCACAATCACCCCCATTGCTGCACAAGCAGCTTGGACGTCCCCAAGGGTCCCCTTCCAGACGTGACCTGTACTAGCATCATGCTAGAGCAGAGACACACGCACCTGTTCTGACATACCAACACATTCTTAAAGACCCTTAGGACCAGGCAGGCCTCTGTCTTAGCCTGAAGACAGCCTGTGTGTTGTGATGTGCCCGGGGTCAGTTCCGACTCGTGGGATTCTGTACGTAACAGAAGGCACCCCGCCTGCGCGCTGCCCCAGCCTCACCATCGCGTTCAGGTCTGAGCCCAATGCTGCGGCTGCTGTGTGTCAATTCATCTCGCCAAGGGCCTTCCTCTTCTACTTGGCCAAGATGCTGTCCTGCTCCTCTCTCCTGCAGAGCCCTGGTGAGCTCGAGGGGACATGTTGGGCTGTGATCGGCCAAGTCTGTGGAGAAAGGCGGGGCTTTCTGCCGCCTTAAAGAGTTACAGAGTCTGAAACTCACAGGGCGCATCTACTCCGTCCTTCCAGGTCCCATGAGTTGGCCTCATGTCCATGGCAGGGGGTCTGGTTTGGGGGTGTTGGTCTCTCCTGATAATATGTACAGAGTACTGAGATGAAGTCTTGCCATCCTTGCTTCTACGAGCATTCTGACTGCCCTCATTCAAAGATGGGCTTGTTTGCTCTTCTGGAAGTCTGTGTTGCTTTCAGTAGTCTGTGCCAGAGCCACAGCGCCAACCACCCACCCTCCACTGTTCTTCCTTAGTCAGTGCCCGAGTTTCCCGTATACCCGAGGACATAGAAAATGTCATGGCTGGGCCAGGCACACCCTAATCCTTAAAGTAACATTCTTGCCTCTCCACACTTTTAAGAGCTCGTGTGCCTCAGAATTACCCAGTGCAAGGCGTCATCTGATCTCCTGGCTGCTGCTTCCATGGCTGTTGCTTGTGCGTCTGAGCAACACGACATCCTTGCCGACTTCAGTCTTTTCTCCACTTATCGTGATGCTGCCTATCGGTCCAGATGTGAGGAATTTGGTTGTCCTTACACTGAGTTGTAATCACACTGAAGGCGGCAATCCTTGATCTTCATCAGCAAGGGCTTCAAGCCGTCCTCACTCTCAGTAAGCAAGTGGTTTCATCTGCGTACCTCAACTTGTTCATAAGACTTCCTCCCCTCCTGATGTTGCTTTCTTCTTGTCTAACCTAGCTTCTCTGATGATTTGCTCAGTATAGGGATGGAATAAGTACGGTGAGAGAGTATCTCCCTGGCCACACCTTTCCTGATTTAAACCCTGCAGTATTCTCTGGTTCTCTTGGGACACCCACGTCTTGATCCATGTGCAAGCCTGTAAAGGTTTATAAAGAATCGGGCTGTTCGTTTACAATATGCAGTTAGTTCCCAGATGATAAAAATGGCTGTGTGATTATGAAAGTCTTGGTTTGTTTTTAAATCTACTGTTTGTAACTCCAACTCAGCATGCTTTCTGTTCCAAGAAAACCCCAAAATTAGCAGTGTTAGACCCCCCTGCCAGGTGTAGAAGCTGATTGAACCTTGGCAGTGTTGGTAAAGGATAGTGAATGTGCCTCAGAATGCCAGGCCACCATGCCAACAGGCTGAGCATAACCCTAGCAAGAACGCACCTTAGGAGCCAGGAAGGTCAGATTCTGGTCTGCTTACTTTGAACACATCATCCGAAAGATCGCCATATCTGCAGGATGATCAGCGAACACGAGGGGCACTCTGGACGCCGGGACTGTCACAGGTGCTGTGACAATGGGCTCAACCATCCGAATGAGGATGAAGATAGAAAAGGACCAGGCAATGTGCATTAGCTTGGGGAGAGGATGAGAGTCTAAAGGTGTCATAGACCAGGGCTTGTTCCTGCCCCTGGGTGGAAATGGTACAGGGAGGGAGAGACTTTTCCAGGAAGTAAGATTCCTGGACACTAAGCCGTATAAACATTGCACCCCTTTATGTGAAGCAAAGGAGAAAAACGCACCCCCCAGAGTTTCCTAAAGAAACATCTGTGTGTGTTGATGAGGCCTGTAGCCAAGGCAAGGGGAGCACTGTTAGACTCTCGCCTGCTTTACTGTCTGCATTGTGGAGGGGGTCCAAGAGCTGCTAGTCAGCGGTTGCTCATCTGTTTGTGTAAATTGTGGATGCGAGTAGCCAGGGCCCGGTTCCTGGGTCCCTCTCTTCTCCTGTATCCCCTCCCAGGCACTAGACCCTTCCTCAGAATCTGCCTGGACAATGTCCTTCTCGAATTCTAGAGACTATTACAATAACAAGCCAATGGCACCGGCTTAGGTATGGCTGACCTCCTGCTTAGGAAGCAAACTCATAATATATAGGCAGTGTTTGCTGAAACTGTCCCCTTCTGATATCAAGAATAACAGACAGAGGCAATTTCCCTGTGATGAATATGTGTATTCTAAAGACAATGCTCGACAGAAGGCATCGCTGCAGGTAGAAGACATCCTTGCGGGTGGTGGACTAGCGCTGGTGGGCACAGGCGCCTGGAAAAGGAAGTTTTGGGGGTGACGTGGCTATGCTATGTGCTAATGGTTCTGGTGATTACCCATGATATTGCGTTCCTCAAAACTCACAGAACTGTACCCCCAAACAGGGACCTTCTGAGATATGCATTACATGCCAATTTAGAAATGAATAAAGAAGGGGGTTCCATTCTGACTCGTTAGGATTCTGAGACTTATACTTCAGGTGTGTGATTGAAAACAACTGTAAGCCAGCACACACCACCCACCTCCTCACCTAAGACGTTGCTGTAACAGGCGGATTTCCAATACCTTTTCCACTTTTTGCCTGCGACGATTCTGTGTTGAAACAGCTAAAGAAATCTGAAATGACATGTCCACTTCATGCTAGCTGCGGTCATTATCCCACAATCTGTGCTAGATAATAATCATTCCCTCCCCGTAATTGTTTAGCATGAAGCTCAGGGCAGCCACTAGAAATCATTTTAATTTCCCTTCAGCTTCACTGATTATTTGTAGAAAGCACTTGGTTTCTGGGTCAAATGGTTTCTCAGCACCCAGGGCTCACACTCATTGAGCCAGACCAGATTTCTTCCCCAAGTGCTGACACTGAGGCTCTGCGCTGGCATTTCCGTTGTTTGTACAGAAAATGTTAGGACTGTCTTTGCCAGGTCTGTGCTGTGCGTTCAAAATCCTCTCTTAATCTTTCTTCTGAACTGTGCTCCAAGTGTAAATCTGAAATGAGCCCTGCACTCAAGGACAGAGGCACACGTGGAGCAAAACATATCCCCATAACGGCATTGCATGCACGTGCACACACGCTCACCACTCCGAACTTCAAAAATGAGAAGTGGGATTCAGAAGGGGGCTGATCATGTCCGTAACAGACTTAATTAAACAGGACCTGAGGAGAAGAACGCTTCCTTTCTGCTAGTCAAACACGGAACCTGTGCTGAGCGACACGTTTCAGCTGACCGGAGTGTCCCCAGTCGTCCTCAGTGTAGATTTATGTGTCCAGCGACCCGGCTCCCTTGTGAAAAGTAGGCTTGCAGCCATCCGAAAGCAGGCTGGAGTCCACCTGCACGTGTGGCGATGCACACACAGGAAGGGCACATCATCAGGGACCCTCCTGACACAGCGGGCAGGCGGGTTTGTGCTTCGGCTCTCAGTTGACCAGACTGTCCCTTTGACACCCCGGGGTTTAATCTCAGGAACGCACACAAGGTGTTTCCCTGGTTTCTTCTATTTGCCACCATTCCTGCTTCCCTTCCTTTTCCAAGAGCAAGCTCTCTGCAGGACGCAGGGTTATGACTCATGCTCACACTGTTCGGACTGAATAATCCTTATTACCGAGGGTCCAGGGGTTTGTGCCTTCCCCATCTCTGCCTAAGGGCCTGGGATGGTGCACATGGTGAAGTGTTCATTTGTAACCAGCGGTAGAACCCCCTCTGTAATAGGAGGTTGTGGCGGTCTCCTTCAGCAGAGCTTTGCAGCCTCAGGAGCCCTGCTGGGCAAGCCTTCTCTGAATTACAAGCTGCGTGCGCACTGGGATGGGCTTGATGGCAGTAGATTTGGTGTTGAGTTATTATGCCCAGTCCAGGTGCCTGGATGTGCTAGTGCCCGTGCAGCACGCCTCCTAGCCAAGTGGAGAGGCACACACCGCTCCTTCACCTGTAACCCGGGAGGTCCACCGGGGCTAGATAGGAGCCTGCCCTGGACATTGACAATTCCACGTTTCAAGTCCAAGTTCACCCTGTTTATCCCATCCCTGGGGGTTAATACATAGTTCATATCATTCCATAGTTTGATCATATCGAGCAGTGCTGTACAATTGCCACCACAATCAGTTTTCAAACATTCGTTTCCTTCCTGGACTCCTTGACATCGTCTCCCTTCCACCTCCTTACGACCCAGGCAATGCCAATAGTACAAGTGCCTCAGTGGTGGAAATGTGCATTCTTCAGGAGACTTGTCTATTATGTCTATCCATAGCCCAAGTGGCCACACAGTAGGCAGCTGACAACGCGTCTGTTCTTCCACCCAGTAGCCCCACGTATGCCAGAGGAGAGCAGTGCTCTACAACGTTTCTACAAATGGCTGCATTTGTAGAAGGAGACCACTAGGTGTTACTCCCCAGGGAGTAACTCTGGCTGCACGTGAACCCCCCAATCTTTCAGTGAGCTCTGGGTAGCGCCATGCAGGCTCTGAAATATCTGTTTGGGTCACTCAGTGCTGGGTAGATGATTTATAATGACAGCCCCAGTCGATCCCCATTATCCAATGGAACAATTGTCACCTCCATGGAGGAGCATGATATTCTGTCTGCACACTGATATCAAGGTGAGACTGGATGCCGTGAACTCCAGTGGAGTTCATGATGATTCCCAAATGAGGTCGCTTCTAAAGGATGAACTGACAGGAACTTTAAGTACCAAGTGTTTTCAGAAACTCTCTGTCTCTGCAGTGTCAGCTTGCTTTAAGTTCCGACAAAGGAGTCCACCATAACACGTCCACTGAGTGGTCTGCCTGGGCTAATTGGGCCAGGGAAGTGTCCCTTGAAACTTCTGTTGGCAGTCTACATAACACATGCACATCACCTTTAATCAGATGGAGACACAGGCAATCGATAGATCCCAGGTATGGGCATATGTGAGTCCATTCGACGCTGAGCTATATGAGTATTATGTTTTCTAGGCTAGAGAGTCAGTGTTTCACATTTTGGGGAAATTTGAAGTATGTGTGCCTCTCAAATTATACTCCATCTCATTTCATTCAAAGCTTATCCCTTCCCAAAGGGAAGGGATGTATCAGGTTGATATATATAGATTGGTAGCTTGTCCTTTATCAGTGAAGATCCCGAGATCTGGGGATTGTGGGGGCTACCAGTGCTTCGAGGCTGGACCTGAGTCACAGCAATATCTGCGGTCACCAGGTTTAATTTCCCTGTACTAGCTCTTTAGGATTGGGACTTGATTTGGGATCTGAAAAGATGAGACACAAGTGGTCACGAGTTACAAAAACGTGCTTCAACAGCAAGTCAATAGTGATTTGTCGGTCCTTCAAGTGCATGTGCCCTGCTGTTAACTGAGCGGCTGCAGGTTTGGGTCCACCCGGAAAGGCCGGAGAAGGAAGTCCTGTTGACTGGCTTCCGGACAGCCAGTTACTGAACACACGTGGAGCTCAGCTCTGCTTTAATTGACTGGGGCTCTCATGAGTCCAGGTGGATGCTGTGACCAGCACCAGTCCTACAGGGGGAGGGCTGGGAGGAGTACCTCCTGCGAACCGGAAGAGGACTGCATCAGGACTGGACACACTCCATAGCAGGAGGATGGCCAGTCCCTGCAGGCAGCGTCTCATGTAATCCGGAGACAAACCAGCAATGCCAAGAGTATAGGCGTACTTTTAAGGCCAGATGGGTTCAGCCCTGGACCAGCCCAATAAAGCCTGTATTACAGCAAAACAAGCCATGAGGCTTATGACAAAATGTCGTCTCCTAGTGCAGAGAAAGCGTATGCTTCCGCCTGTTTGTCATTTATTAAGTGAGCAATAGTATCAGGGGGAAAGTTTGCTATCTTGAGAATTGCCAAAAGGTGACGTGGAGACAATGAGTGAACACACAGGTGCTGGGAAAATCGGGACCATGGAAGTGGTTGAGGCAGGGTGGTCGGGAACCATCCCTGTGTGAAAACCCGGTTTCTGCAAAGTGCCACCCTACAAAGCACGCCTGTAGGATAACAGCTGTTTTCATGGGAGGGAGACCCCGAGGTTCACGCAAGCTGCGTCTTGACGGTGACTCTCCTTGGCTAAGAGAGGGCAGGGTCAGGAGTGGAGTCTGATGCAGGCCCGGGTGGGTGACCAACGTCACCGCGTGCTGGCAGGACTTGTTGTTTTCCAGTGAGTGTGAGAATAAGGGTGGCCTGCTTGGCTCCCTGAGTCCCGTGGTGCCACCTGCACATGCCACCATCTGTTCGAGCTGGGGAGCCATCAGGAGAGCAAACAAGGAGCCGGAGTGTCCCAGCTGTTCCTGAAACATCTTAGAAAAACACTTTTATTTCCAGCACATAAACCGCTGCTGATATTTATGGCGTTGCCAATCGAGTGACTCCTTGCCATGTTTCTACCTGGAATTTACAAAGGAGATACATCCCCAAGGAAGGAGGTCTTTCTCACGGAACCTTCTGAAATGCCCCAGCATCAAGTAGTGGGGGTGGGGGTGTCCCTGTAGCTGGAGATCCTGTGTGTGACTCTTTGTGGGTCAGTTACCTGAAGACCGTCTAGACCAGAAGGCCATCTTTGGCATCATGGGAAGAGCCCTATTTGCCAATGTTCCAGTCCTTCCCTGCCATTCTCCTGGTGCCACGTGGAGCATGTTCTCTGAATGAAGAGAGGGCGTGCACACGTGCACAGAGCTTAGCATGCGGATCTAATGATATGGCTCTTCTCTTGAGAAGAGAGGATCTTGCCTTTTCATGAGGTGATGGATCTACCAAACTTTGTTTTCAGCAAGACTTGTCCTTAAGCACATTGTGCCAGACTGACCCCATCCAGGGCCACCCCCTACACGAGTGGTTCTCTAGAGAAACAAAGATCATGCAGCTTGTTGTTGTTGTGTGTGTCCACTGTGTGACAACTCATAATGACCGCGTGCACAACCAAACAAAACATCCCTGCGCCATGATTCTGTAACAACCCATTGATCCAGATGTGAGTATCTGGGTCTCCCTTCCGTAGAGGGAGTATCTGGGTCTCCCTTCCATATTCCATATGGAAGGCTCCAGTCCTTGATGTTCGTCAGCAAGAAGAAGGTGTTTTCAGCAAGCAAGGTCGCGTCATCTCATGTATCACAGGCGTTAATAAGTCTTCTTCCAATCCTGATGCCACACACTTCTTTGTATAACCCAGCTTCTCTATTGATTTGCTCAGCATATAGATTGAACAAGTACGGTGAGAGGATAGAATCCTGACGTACACCTTTCCTGATTGTACCATGAGGTGTCCTCCCTTGTTTTGTTTGCACAACTGCCTTGTGACCCTAATCCATGCTCTGAATGAGCACAGTGAACTGTTCTGGAAGCCCCATCCGTCTCAAGGTTATCCAAAGTTCATTATGGTCCACACAGTTGAATGCCTTTGGCTAGTCAATGGAACACAAGTAAACATCTTCCTGGTATTCTCTGCTTTGAGCCAAGATCCATCTGACATCAGCGAGGATATCCCTTGTTCCAAGTACTCTTCTGAATCCAGCCTGAACCTCAGGAAGTTCCCCATCGATGTACTACTGCAGATGCTGGTGGTGGATCTGAAGCAAACTCATGGTGTCGTGCTTGGTAAAGTAGAGGGACAGCAACAATGAGGGGCAGGACTGGGTTATGTTTCCTCCTGTTGTTCCTCGGGCTGTTGTGAGTTGGAACGGACTCCTTACTACTACACCAGTGATCTTTCATGAGGATATCAGATATAATGTAATCACTCCGCTGATGAGATTTCTCTATGAGCAGTTAATCTATTGAAAAAGTATTTCCTCCTGGGTGTGGTCTATGTCCTATATTACTGGACACTGGCGAAGCCGGCTTGCTCCCTCCTGGGTGCAGATCCTGAATCTAGCCGGTCATCTGATCTCAGATCCTTTGGACTTGAGTCAGTGGCCTACTGTACTGTCAGTGTAATGTCATACTGTCATACAGTGTAATGTCATAATGCCAGTGTAATGTCATACTGTAATCTCAGTGGCCTCAAGAGCCTGGGCATCGCCAGCAACCTGCCATCTGACCTGCTGACCTTGGACCCATCAGCCCCTGCATCTCTCTGAGTCAGGAGATGCTTCTCGTCTGACACTTACCCACAGACTTGGAAATCCTCTGTCTCTACAATTGTACTCACCATTTCCCTGCAGAGACCTCTCTGCCAACCCAGTGAGAATCCCGGCTCAGCCACAAAGACAGAAATAAAGCCTGGATTTTCACAAAGAGAATTCTAAAGGTTCTTGGGAAAATTGCATTATCTTTCAACCCCATGTTCACAAGAACTTCCTGAAGTCCCTCATAGGCTGGAGTAGACCTATGCTCCACAAGATGCCCTGGGCTTTTTGGAAGCCGAGCGACGGGATTTCATTGTGCGATATCTCTAGATGGACTTGAACCACCAGCCTTTTTAAGTGAAGTGCCATCCAGGGACTCTGAGGCCACTCAGGTCGTCTCCAATCACCGCTTTCTACAATGGATCCGTAGGCCCTGCTGTTGCGACCATTCACTCCTCCTTGGTGAATTTTTTCATCTTTACTATGAACCTTCTTAACGGGAGAGTTTTAAACGCCTCTGTTTGAAGGATGGATTGATGTTGATTTTCCTCAAAAGAAAATAATAGGCTTATAGAAAAAGCCAAAGGAACTAAAGCTCGCTGGTAGAGGTGGTGTGGGGAGAATACTGAAGAGCCAGCAGGAAGGCATCTGTTGGGTGGAGCGTGGATTTGAGTGTGTGGCTTCAGGGGGAGTGCTCAGAGGTAGACCAGCGAACAGTTGACGAGCTCCAGCTCCCGAGAAACCCCGTGGAGCCAGTGCTCCAACAGTCTGACACCTGAGGAGACGCAGCCCCTTTTCAGATGAGGCTGAATCCACGGGCCACTCTCCAGGAGTGAGGAGGAGGGGGGAATGCAGCTTAGGTTCATTACTGGGGGGGGCGGGTCCATGTTTTATAAGCAGTAGGAGGGCAACTCACCCTGTTTCTGTGCCTTCTTCTATTTGAATTCCCTGGCTTCCCATTCATCCCTCTAGTTTTAGATTCCTTTGTCTCCACTCCCACCTCTGCCACCTCTCTGTTCTTCAGCCGGTAGTTCTGCCTGCTAATGTGAGGCGGTGACGGGGATCCACTGTTCATCAATTTTAATCAACTGTGTTCTATTGGGTCTCAACACACAGATCTTTGCAGCTGCTTGGGAGGAGAACGATAAAAACAACAATAACGAACAATGGTTTTCCTAATATTTGTGGCATGAAAGATAGAAACAATACTTCCCAAGACTAAATGAAGACTCAGAGCAAGTGAATATCCCTCTAACAGAAACTGAGCACAATAAAATCTAATTCTGTGCCCTCACTTTTATTATTCTCAAACATTTTACAGTCACTATGAAGACAGAATTGTTCTTGAAACTCTATGAAAACTAAAAAAAATAAAATAAAAAATTAAACATCCCCTAGTTTAGAAATGAGAATGTTTAGGGGGAAAAATCATGGAATACAATATGTTTGACAGTAGAAATTAAGCATTTATAATTGGAGACACAGTTTAGTTTTATACAGCTATAATTACTAGTTTTTAAAGCAAAAAACTTTTTTTTTTAATTTTCAAAAGTGGGCATGGCAAATGCAGACAGTGCATGGATGAATATTTCCCAAAACAGGGTCCTCGGTGACAGTGCACTTGGGGAACCTGGTTCCTGAGAGATAGCCCCCGTCTCGGTCATTAGTCTGCATCAGTGGATTCACGAATCAATGCGGTGATGAATCAATGGGTTTATATGTGCGCCAACAGGGAACAAGGGCTTAGCAGTGTCCAGTGGGGGCTGGGTGGTATGGGTCAAACCTGAGACCACTGAGGCCAGATAGAGGGCATAAAATCGAGAACTCCATAAAAACCACCTGTGCCCTTGAGGGCCCATGTCAACCACTGAAGCCCCCACTGCGGGTGCGGTGTAGGTTGCTGGGTGGAAGGAAGGCCGATCTGTCTGTGGATAGGAGCCATGACAGCGCCCCAGTGGGGAGAGAAGAGGGGATCTCTATGGACAGTTGAGAAGTGAGCGGGAGGTGCGCTAACTAGCATGATGGCCGCACCCGCCGGGTCTGTATCAGCTGCACTGAGATATGACTGTTGACAAGTCATTTGACTCATCCCTGAAATATTCAAGCCAATGGCTTTGAATAGGTTCACCATCACACGGCATTGTGCCAGTACTGATTCCTTCCTTTAACTCAGCTACTCCGCCTTCCTAGGGCGTCTGTGTCTGATGGATAGGTGTGGTGAATGTGATGTGTTGGCAGATGTGCATGTGTGCAGTGACTATGTATCAATCGTGTGTAGCATGCCTGTGTTGCTCACATGTTTGTGTGGATATGTGTGCAAATATGAGTATATGTATGTAAGCAGTACATGTGTGTGCATGTGTGTGATGTGTAGTGTTTGTGTGATGTCTCTGATCCTCATGTGAGCACCCATAGTGTCTGTGCACCTGCATGTGTGCATTTGCTTATGTATGCATGTGTGCCTGATGTGTTTGTATGCATGCTGGAACCTCTGATGTAAATGCATGTGTGCAGTACGTGTATCTGTGGTATGTGTATCCATGTCTGTGTGCGTATATGTGTCTGATGTACATGTGTGGCAGTTTTGTGTTGTGTCTGTCTGCTATACATGTGTATATGTGTGATACACATGTGTGGTAGTTTTGTGTGCTGTGTTTGTGTGGTATGCATGTATGATGTACATGTGTGTAGCATTATGTGGCTGTGATATACATGTGTGTATATGCATATGTGTGATGCACATGTGTGGTGGTTGTATATATTGTGTCTGTGTGATATACGTGTGTGGTATTATGTGTGTGCTGTGTAGGTGACTTGCATGTATATGGTAGTGTGTTTTTGTCAGCGGGATTTATGTGCGTGGTAGTTGTGTGTAGTGCACCTATATGACATATTCATGTATGTGTGTGATATACATGTATATGGTAGTATGTTTTTTTGTGTCTGTGTGATACATAGTGTGATGTACATGTGTGTGGTAGTATGTATACATTTTGTGCAACAGACGTTTGTGTGACATACATGTGTGTCTTGTGTTTAGGATGTGTGTGTGTGAGTGTGTGAGGGGGTGTGTTGCATGTGTTGGGGCCCAGGATCCCACCAGGCTTCCCTGGTGTCTCTTCAGCCCCACTGGTCCCCCCACCCCACCCACCCCACACAAACAGCATCTGTTTCCTTGTTGGCTCTAAGGAAGCCCCTGTCTGAAAGGTCACAGTCTACTACCAGACAAAGCCCCATACGTCACTGCCCCAGTCCGCAGATGAATTACCATGTTAAACATTTCATTGAACAGGTATGCAACATTCAATCCACACGAATGGTTTACGTTCCTCCGTGACTCACTGCCTGCAAACACCTACGGGGTGAAGTAAGCCCCTTCACGTCACGTCACGGTGAAAGCACCACCTATAAAGGCCTGGAAACAGAAACAGGCAAGGGGTCCTGAGAGGCCCTGGTCTGAGAAGGGGACCTTGAGGCTCGCCCAGGAGTTCCTTAGGGAGCTGGCCTAGCTCTGGCTGTACAGCTGCAGGTACGTGCACTGGCACACCTACCTGTGCATGTGTATACACACACGTACATCTGAACTGAAGCAAATGACTGCGCTCCATTATGTTAGCACGCTCTTCAGCCTGTCAAAAGTAAGCAGTGAGGGTTGCTTTGTTCTCTGGACTGTCCCTGAGGATCCCATTTCCTCCCTGGGGACCCTTGTAGTCCCTGCGTGCTACAAACCTTGAAGGGCCTTGCTTGTTCACTGAGAGGCCAGGGGGTCGAGAGCACCCAGAAAGGCCTGGTGAAGAGTGGGCCATGGGAAGGCCTGCAGCCCCCTTCCACTCTGGCCCACAGGGAGTCCGAGTCAACTGCAAGGAATCGACTTTCAGTTCATCTTCGTTGTTCTCAGTGCAAGCGTCTCTTCTTCCTGGGACAGGCCTTTCACATGTTCCAGAATAGACATCACCATTTCCTCCTAAGATACTTTATCACCCACTGTCAGCAAGCCTGCTCTGGCGGCTTATTCCCGAACAGTGGATTCTAGTGTTCCCAGAGCCATGGACCTTTGGCTGATCCAGCATCTGGTTGAGATGGTCTCCCGTGACCACTGGGGGCTGGACCACTGTTGTGAGTGAACCTGAACCGTGCCATATGACCCAGGACCAGAAATAGCCTGCCAGCATCCTTTGTCCACGGGCCTGAGATGGGGACCACGGTCCAGGTCAGGGAAGAGCAAGGACCGCACTGGGCCCTCTGTCCCCTTACTGTCCATGCCCAGGACGAAGTGCGGTTTGGCAGAGCCTCTGTCCCTTGGACAGGGCCTCATGGGAGGCTGGGAGGCCTGCTCCTCCCTGCCTCACCGGGCCCCTTCGGGACTGTATCTCGGGCCCCACCTGTACCTATCCCTGTAAAGAAACTCCAGGAATGGTGCTACCTCTGCTGAAATCAGACTTGGGGCCCTTGAACTCCACAGTCCTTGTTCTGCATTTCAGGACAAGTCAGGGCATTGGTTGATAAGTGATTGACCTCCTAGCTTTAGTTAATTTTAAGAGATTTACAATGGCCTCTTCTCACATCTGTTTCTTCTTTTCCATTAAAATATTAAAAACACAAACACCCATAACATATGATTTCTTAATTTGGGGACAATATATAGGGAGAAAGAGCCCTCAAATCCCTTTACCCCTGATGGATTGTGCTCGTGATTGTGGGGCTGAGATAAGGTGACCAGACGTCCCGCTTTTGGCGGGACAGTCCTGATTTTTGGCATTTTAAATAAGTCCCAATTTTTGGAAAGAATGCACGACAAGCTAGGGAAAGGTCTATTTGGTCCATATAGACCAAATTTTTAATCAAGAACACCACCATCCCCCCTGTCAATGGTGTCCTGCTTTAAATCTGGTCACCTTAGTCAGAGGAAGGAAAAACAAAGGGGGGCTGGAGAGAAAGCCGAGGAGCCCCCAGGGGGAACTGGCCTGGGGATGAGGGGCACCAGCCTCCCAGCCTCTCTCAGCCCTACTGCAGAATCAAGGCAGCCTCTCCTCAGCTGCCTGGTTCCAGCACCTGCTGCTGCTCCCAGCCAGGCTCTGCTGGGCAGAGCACCTGTGTCCTGGCCAGGGACTGGGTGAGAGAGAGGGAGAGCTTTCTCTGTGTCTCCCAAGGATACACCTGCTAGATCACTCTAGGACACCACCCCCATTCTTAGCTCGTGGCCTCACCCTCCAGAACCAGAACACACACACACACACACACACACACACACACACACACACACACACACACACCCCACCATGCCTACATCCGGGCCACCCCTAATGTGCCAGAAACAACCCTGGCCTTGCTCCTAGGAGAGCTCCTTGGTGAGGTGCCCGAGCTGAGCACTTCTTTTTCCTCAGGGACTTTTGTGTTTTCCCGACTTGGGGGATCATGGGGAGCAGCATGGAGCCCTAAATCAACACACTCACCACATTTTACATGCTTGGTTTCTCAGTTCTTAGTCCATCGATTTCAAATGATCATCTGGACTGAACTCTAGATCAGAACCTTTATGTGCCCCAAGGATACAACACACAGGTGCATTTACACAGTGCATACACACGGATGGGTGTACATGGGTTGGAATACACAATGGATTTTCATGGTGGATGTACACGGGTTGGTAATCACAGTGGATTTGTATGGTGGATGTGCATGGTGGATATGCACAGTGGATTTGCATGGTATATGTACATGTTTTGGAATACACAGTGGATTTGTATGGTGGATATGCACAGTGGATTTGCATGATGGATGTACATGGGTTGGAATGCACAGTGGATTTGCATGATGGATGTACACGGGTTGGAATACACAGTGGATTTGCATGGTGGATGCACATGGTGGATAGACACAATAGATGTACATGGTAAATGTACATGCGTTGGTGTACGCAGTGGAGAGATATTGGTTGATAGACATGGTGGATATACTTGGTGACTATATGTAGGTGGATTGGACATACATGGGGAGAACACAAACAGGGTCCTGTGTATTAAGCCTTGAATGTGCTTTCACTTCACAGGCAAGAGCCTGGTGGCCTTGTGGGTTAATTTGGGGCTTTGAATTGCAAAGGTCAGCAGTTCGAAGCCACCAGCCCACCTGCAGGAGGCTTTCTTCTCCCATGAACAATTAGTCCCAGAAATGAACAGGAGTAGTTCTATCCTCTCCTGTAGGGTCGCTATGGGTCCCCATGGACTCAATGTCAGTGAGTTTGGGTTGGATGTTTCAATTTACAAGAACATGTCTTTTCTCTTTCCAATTACAATCAGGATTAAAATAAGAAAAGCACTCCTTAGAGGGAAATGTTAAACTAGGCAATCCTGGGCATTGGGCTGTTAACCACAACGTTGGTGGTTCAAGCCCCCAGCCTCTCTGCTGGGGAGGGATGAGCCTACCTGTTGTGAAGATTGACAGTCTGGGAAACACTGTACAAGGTCATTGTGAGTCAGAATCAGCTCCAAGGCAGGGGAATTGTGGTTTTACCAAGAAAGAGAAAAAGCTAGCCTTCAGATTTCATCTGTTGGTGGAATAAGGCTCCAGTCTAGACTCACAAAAAAGAAGCCTAAGGCCCTTTGCTTGTCCCTGAAAGAGCTCCCAGGTATTTGGTGAGCAAGGTAGCATTCAGTTGAAAACTCTTCCCCACCCCCACCCCCAACAGATCTGGTAATGCATATTTATAGTCTACAGACTGAAAAACAAAATCACATTTTGCATCTTTTGGATCTGACATAGCAAAGAGCTAATTTGCTTGGAGGGCCTTTGATGCACTTAATTTAATTTATTGGAATCAAATTAATGTGAAATGATAAAATAATTATTGAAATGGAATGGAAATAGAAGAAAAGGACCAGATCAAATCGACAGAAAGGGAAAGTGGCTGAGAGCTATTGCTGAAGGATAACTCCCCAGCCAATCACGCTAAGTCTGATGGTTGGCAGGCTGGTGCCAGGAACCCTGGCTCCAGCTGTGCAGAGCGAGGAGAGGGAAGGACCCAAATGGAGGAGACAGCGTGTGGAGCCAGTGGGACAGGTCAGAGATGAGCCTGGCCATGGGAGCCCCGGGAGTCTTCAGGAGACACAGCCCCTCTGTGCTCCCAGATCAAGACCATGCCAGGAGCATTGTGTCTCCGGGGGGGAACTAATTGTAGTGTCAAAGGCCTCCAAATGCGAGCCCATACATACATAGCTGTTGAAGGAATGAACGCTGGATTCACGAGCTCAAGGGACCTGCCTGTCTCCCAGCCAATGAGTTGAACTGAACACCTGAGCAATGGCAGCTTAGGGCTTTATTGATCACCTGCAATGGCTGTCCTGTGGCAATGAGCAATGTGGGCTACAAACCTTGATGGGCTGTTCTTTCACTGAGATCGTTCAGGGGAGCAGTAGAACGTTTGCTGTATCTTCCTTCTAGATAACCATTGAGTCTCCATTGAGTCTCCATTAGCCACTGAGTCTCCTTTGAGTTCCATCTTGGCTCTCGGTGAACTTGTGTGTGTCAAAATATAACCATGCTCCAGAGTTAGCGGTGGTTGGGTTGAGGGGATTAGATCACTGGAGCTTCTGAGGAGCCTCTGGGGGAGCTGGGACCTGCAGCCCTGAGGTGAACAGCCCAGTGAGCTAACCCTTCTGAAGGGTTGGTTTCAACATGTTGCCAGTTTCAAGCACTGTGAAATCACTGTGTGAGATGTCCACTTCCATCTTCAAAAGTGTGCAGTCATTTTCTAATGGAAATCCCAAAACAGACCTGAGGGAATTGGGAATTATTCTGAATATTGTGCAGTTTTGCTATCTAAACATTCGCCTTAAATAGGCTTGTTTCAAAGTGTGTAAAAACAGCTACATTTTCTCAATAGGAAAATGGTCATTTGTTCTGCGCGGCTCATCTCTTTCCATCCTTAGTGACATGCCTTTAGCATTAGCTTCTGGAGTCATGATTCTGGGCGCTCAAAATCATCTATGAATGGGATTTGTGTTGTTGTTTTTGTTTTTTTACCTTATTTCCCACCATCTTTTTTATTTATTTCCAAAACTAGAGCACATACAAGTCAAACGTATATGACAAGTGCATACAAATCACAATATTTCACAACCAGAAATGCCTTACAGAGAGCACAAGGCAAAGTAAATATTGAAAACCGAAAGGAAAACACAGCCCCATGGGGACAGTGCACAGGGGGTGCGATTGTTCCTTTTGGCGGGCAGGGGTGGGGCATGACTTGGCTGGAGCGTCTCTGCTCCCTGAAACAAGAGGGGCTGTAGATGCCCCGGGTCTTGTTGGCGTGATGCACCGCTGGGACCACAGGGAGCTAGGGAAACCCCAGCCTCTTATCTACCCCCGGCCTCCATGCCAGCAGCGGTGGGAGGTAGGAATCAAACCCAAGCATTGCATAGGTTCCAAGGCAAAACGGTTCATGGGAGGTCACCAAACAGCAAGAAGGTCAAGAAAGACCAGTCCGTTAAAAAAAACGTGTTCATATTGAGTCTCCCCACACCAGCTCCTTGGAATTAAGTATGGAGCAAACACACCATACGCAAGAGAGGAGCAGGCTTCGCGCAGGAGGGAAATGAGGAAGACCTGTGCACATCGGAGGTGCCACTGGGCCTCCCTGAGGACCCTGCAGAGTCCGAAGGCACTAGGGCACACGATCGATCGGCTTGGCATGTCAGCTGTGACGTGGACTGCTGTCAGGATTGTAGCCAGGTAGGGTCAGGGTGGTTGTCAGCTGGCCTTTGTCTTGTGAAAGGCCAGCATGGAGTGCCTGCACACTTCAGAAATCCCAGGAAGGGGAACTTCTTCCCAACTGTCCGGCGTGGGGCAGACCATGGCACTGGCGGTGTGGAGCCGACGACGAGCTGAGAGGGGCTTGCAGAAGGCGGGCGGCTGGTGTGGAGGGCACGGCGGCCCGAGAGCCCTGCAGGTGGAGGTCTCGCTTGATGTGATCATCACACAGGGTGTGGCCGCTTTTCTCCACGCGTGCTCAAGGGATAAGCATGCCGTGAAGGTGATTCCCTTCCAGCGTGAGCACGGAGCAAGCTCGGCTTGCTCCAGGGGACTGCCAGTGACTCAGCCCTGACCTCAGCCCACACTGCTTCTTCAGGAGACGTGGGAGGGCACGTCCCAAACGACTGCGGCAACGTCACAGACACAGCCAGTGAACAGAGCCATCAGCACGCGGGCTCATCTCTGCAGACGTGAGCTCCTGGGTCCATTCCCATCGGACGCAGTGTTTCCAGCGTTTGCCACCTCTCCCAAAGGATCTGGGCACTCGGACTTAGCCCTTGTCGACAGGGATGCTTGGGCTCCTTTTCAATGTCCTTTGTGTTTGCGAAACAAAGCAAGCATGGAGGGGTGAGGCCAGGCCTTTCAAGTGGGGGGGCGGGTAGGGTCCCTCAGCGAAATTGCCGGAGTACCATTCTTGCTGCCCTCCAAACGCGAACAGAAGCTTACTTGTTAATGGGAAGGGAAATCCCTTGGTGCAAATGTGCTGCTCTTTTTTTCTCCCCTAAGCAGCTTTCGGTTTGATTAAAACGTCTGCATAATAAGCCCCAGTGGTCACACTGGGTTCTCTGAGAGACTCTCTCAAGATTGCCGCTTTGGAGTTAAAACAAAACAAACAAAAAAGCCAAACATTGTTCTAACCTTCAGAGCTGTCCTCTGTGCCTTGCTCCAGCCAGGCCCCGCAGGTCCCCATAGGAGCTGCTTGACTGAAGGGGCTGTTTTTGAAGGCACCCGAATGAGACCAAGACCAGGGTGGCACCGAGAGAAGTCTGCAGCCACCCACGGGCCGCAGAGCTGCGCATCCGGATGGTTTGTTTGGAACGAGCCCGTGCATCTCTGAAGTGAAACCCCGGGAGCAAGGCTTTTAGCTGTGCCCTTGTGTGCCCTCACAAATCCACCAGGACACTGGTTCCTTTCCAGGGGCTGGACTGGACCGTCCAACAGAGCGTGCCCACTTCTAGCCCAAGCCCTGAGCATCGGGAAAGCATGCTTTACAGAGCCGTCTGGCACAGATGATGGCTCTGGTTCTGATGCAGTGGGTGCTCTGGGAAAACATGGGCTCTGCCGTGTTGTACTCGGAACCACAGTTCTTCCCTTTGAGGGAGGGGGGTGTCCTACGGAAACCTGACCTCCTGTGTGTGCAGCTGGACCTACCAGAGAACTGTCCTAAATATGGCTGACAGCCTCCTTTCTCCCGCTGTCCCTTCATCCATGGAGTTCTGCATGAGAATGGTCTGATTGTGAAAAATCCCCATCCCTGCCTTCCGTGACTCCCTCTCCACGTGCAGGCGGTTTTCTTTGAGTGAGTTCCACTGACGCTTAGCAAGGTTGTGCATTTTCATGGTCTGTTATCGGATATAGTTTCTCAAAAACAGATGGCAAACAGACAGCACTAGAACCATTTGTAATTGACTGCCCTGAGCAGGAGGTAAACTGAGGAGCAACCAGCCAGCCCCTTACACACCCCGGCACCAGCCATTCCTGGGGGTTGAGGGCCTTGGAGCCCGACTGGAGGGGGACATGTTGGAGCCCAGACTCTGTTGCTGGCTGCTGCTCCCGTGGTGGGCAGAGACTTGGCTCCCGTTCCGAGCCTTCTCGTCTGGCATGGGAACCGGCCCCACCCGGCTCCATCCGCAGTATCATCCCACTATCTTTCCAGTCAGTGACGCGGGAAAAGGAAAAGCCACTGGAAATGGAAAGCAATCAGATGTATTAAAGAGTAAACAATCACCGGGCGGTCTGTGCACCCTCTCAGGCCACAGACCATTAGAAATTGCCATTGATCCATGTCGAATGCAGCCAATGACTCTGAAGCCATGGCCTTTCAGCTCGGTGGCCGCTCTGAAGCCCTGGGCTGCAGTTCCGGCCTCCCCAGGCAGGAGGACCTGCTAGTCCCCAGAGCGCCAGGGCAGGGAGGCTGCGGGTGTGTGCGGAGGAGGGGGAGGCCAGGCGGCTGGCGGCTGGGTCGGTGCTTGCAGTCTCCGTCCGTGAGATCCGGTCAGTGAGTGAGGCCAGTCAGCACTGCAGCCTGTTCCCGGAATGCTTCCTATGTTTTCTGACTTCAAGGAGCTCATTGAAGCAGACTTCTCCATCAAGGAATACCGAGTGTTTGGTGGGCCTCCAAGGGGGACAGCCTTGCCCATGGTCCTGCTGGTGATTCGGGCAGAAAAGGACACGGTGCTCCTCACGCTGTCCAGAGGCACATCCGACTAGAGTCTGCTCTTCCACAGACACGGGGCGTTTTATGTCTGTCTGTCCGTGTCTCACCTCCACCCATATCGCACCTCTGCACACACGAATCAGCTCACCAGGAAACGCCAAGTAACCCTGGACTCGGTGTGAGTGTGTGTGTGTGTGTGTGTGTGTGTGTGTGTGTGTGTGTGTGAGAGAGTAAAAGAGAGAGACACTTGGAACTGGCCCATGTCTACAGTGGTCTCCACCCGTTCCAGATCAACAGCCTCTCAATCCGAGGCTGCCCT